>NC_138775.1:149651917-150004417 GCF_965119305.1 Pelophylax lessonae
TCTGTTCACACTTGCCAACACCCATTCCAATCCATCAAAAACAGACAGATTCCCCTTCCATCTAGAAGATTGTATCGGATGGCAGTCGGGTGTTAATGGACAGGTAGTCAATTTGCATCCGACCACTCATTGATGAAAGAGGTGTTTGTCTGCTCTGCATAAGAGCAGAGTGGATATGGACTTGTAATCCACCTTCTCAGCGAGGATCAGTGGACAGATTCCCTGCTGAGCAAGCACACTCCTAGTGGAGCCCACCCCGTGTGGAAGGGGTGTAGGTATGTCCGATTTGGAATGTTTATGATGTAAATAGTGTTTCCAACTTGAGCAAAAAGCCAGTTATGACAAAAAAGTAATAATAAAGGCGATGACCCCAACTGTGTTTAAATATAGCAATCATCATCATATTTGTACAATCAATTATTAAATCATGCTTAAATGCTCATTCGGGACTGTGGCCTTTTCAGTCAAGCTTTTAATATCCTTCTCATTCTTAAAAGCTTGAGTACCTTCAACATTGATTCTATTTCATTTAATAGACCAGTTGTAACAACAAAGGACTATAAACATAACCAGACCTGCCAAGAAGACAGAAGTTGGGCAAATTAGTCATAATGGGAGAATTACCATGAACTTGTAAGACATAAGTGAGTTCAGCTGTCCCTACGATGCTACTTGCAACACATTTATATACACCAGCATTGTGTATCTGTGCATTTGTTATCTGGAGAACTTGTCCTTGATTTGATAGGAGAATATCATCAAAAGTTGTAAGGGGGTGGTTATCTTTTAACCAAGTTACAACTACAAGAGAAATAATATGAAAAATTTAAGTTAAAAATATTGTTTTTTTTCCTTGACATATTTATTTTGACATGAATGTTTCCATAAAAAAATGAATCATGTAAATCACAAGGTTGTTTTTCTGAAATAAAAACCTATTGAAAAAAATGAGCATAATGCATAAAACTTAAATGCATGTTAATAAATAAAGCAGAATTAACTATTTGGAAAATCATAAGGTTTAATGGAAATGTTACTGTTGAATCCAGTGTGGATTCTACCATAATTTCCTGACCACCCAACACATGATGAGTCACAGTCCCACTCAGCTGCTTACAGGGCAGGTCCTTCTCCCAGCCTGTTATAAACAGAGAATATATTTTTTTTTTCACTTCTGGAAAATTCTGCTACCAGGAATGAATGTCACAGAAAATCACACACAATATTCCTCCTTAGAAACAACCCAAAAGTGTATCCTATAAGCAGCGAGTGGTAAATATATGCCAGAGATGTGAGTATTCTCTTTTGAGTTCTACATTAAAGTTGCCCACAGTGACAACCAGTATCCGGTAAAGGTATATGATACCCTCCACCACTATATTATAAACATCTGCTTCAAAACTGAGAAGACTCCCCCGGTACTGGTCTAATCTTGGAAAATTATAATGTTCATAGAGATTTTGAGAAATTTTATTAGGGATTATTTATTTTTCTTACAAGATCAGTTAGCGTGGGCATCTCCAGAAAAAAATGAATGCATTTCCATTGAAAGATATTATATAAAAGAGATCTGTTGGCACTCAGATCTAAGAACTAAAATCCTAATAATGAGTTTTGGCTGAAGTTCCATTTTAACTGGCTAGGAAGCACAGAAATGAAATACTGGACAGAAGGATGTTTATTTGCAATAGGCGTAACTGAAACACACACAGTGGATAATTATTGTATGCGCATTATCCATATGTTTGTATGATATCAACAAATCTTACCATTCTAACCCCCCCCCCCCAAAAAAAAAAACAACAAAAGATACATAGCAACAAGTCATAGTTACCAGGATCAGGGTTGCCTGATGCTTTGCATTCCAGTCTTACTGATTGATTGCCAAGTATGGTTTCATGGTGAACTTCACCAGAATTCTCTATCGTGGGTGGTTCTGTCATTAAAAGTATTAAACAAATTAAATGAGGAGCTCTAGCATATAGCACTCTGATGAAATTAAATTCCAGGTCATAATATATTTGTGTGGTTTTGTGTCAACTCTCTACTCGCTATTCATTTACCCCTCGCTTCTAGATTGTAAGCTCTAACAAGCAGGGCTGTTTGATTCCTCCTGTATTGGATTTTATTGTAACTGTATTGTCTGCCCTCATTTTGTAAAGTGCTGTGCAAACTGTGGGTGCTATATAAATCCTGTATAATAATAATAATAATAATGATAATAATACTATAATAATCCTATTATTACCAATACTAATGTGGTTGAATGGACATTAACCTTCATAAAGACATAAATCTATATATTTGTTCATCCTAAACAAGTGTTTAGTAATAATTATGGCTATTTTCATTAGTTCAACTGTAGCTGGATACAGTGTAGACAGAAAATTATCCTCTATGCATTAAAAAAATATATACATAGGCTGGCTGTAGCCTTTCGTATAATGGATACAAGGTCTGAGAAAATAGCCTCCATTCTTCTTTCTTGGCTTATCAGTCCTTATATATTTTTTATGCTGTATCTCATAGAAATAGCACCTGATTTTCTTTTTTATTAGGATAATTAGGGTAAAGACAAGCTAACATTTAACTCTGCCTATTTTAACTTATGATGATCCTTTCTTAATGTTGCATCATTGTGGCATATGCACACCAGAAGATATTTATTGTTCATGATGAGTATGAAATGTGTATGATTTACCATAGACATTTAGCCATATGCTTTGCTCAGCTTCTCCAGCTGCATTGCTTGCCACACAGGTATACTTCCCCGCATCATCTGTCATTGTGCTTTTGAAATGTAAAATGCGACCAAAGGAATCCACCTTTAAAATACAAAAATGCAGACATCACGTTTGAATACATTTCCACGCATCCATTTTGTTATGGGTATAACAAGAATTCCAATTATGATATTACATTAGGATGCTTTAATAATACTCACACAGATATATGCCTATAGCAAAAAAAAATGTTGAATAATAATCAAAAAATCAGTAAACCTATTTATAACATGTATATTTATAGTGAGTAAGAATAATGCATAATGTATGACAGTGCAATCAATATCCTTTCTGAACAACCACTGATATAAAATGAATTACAAGATAAGCCATCTACACATCATACTATTTTAACCTATACTGGGTGATCACAGATTTCCCACTGAGAAAACAGAAGTGATACGCATAATACATAGTTGCCAACATTTGAAAAAAATTTCCAGGGACACTTTGCAGCACAGTTATCAATTACTTACCACACCCACTTCCCCGAAGCTCCGCCCACTCCGCATAATTAATCTCCGCCTACTTATCAGATTATAGGGTCTACTTCATAAAGAGAGAATTACAGGAAATTGAAGAGGGAATTAAAAATTTGAGGCCAAAATAGCAGAGTTGGAATAATTCTCCCATTCAGCTGCACTACTTCTGCCTAAAGTTTAAAATTCTCATCACAATTCCCTGCAATTCTAAAGTGTGAAATGTACTCAGGTGTGACCGTACAAAAAATATAATATGGAAATATAAATAAAGTGCAAGGTGTAAATAAGTATGATTATACTATCTGGTATAATTAGGTTTTATCGTACTTATTTACACCTAATACTTTATTTAGATTTACATATTCAATTTTTTGTATGGTCACACCTGAGCACATTTCACACTTTATTCACCTGTCTTTGAATTCAGCCCTCTGTAGGGTGATAATTTTCATTTACATAAAACAATGTAGCATCCTTTCCTTCCTAACACATTACCCAGTCCATATCAGTATAGATCCTAACACATTACCCAGTCCATACCATCCTCACACATTACCCAGTCCATACCAGTATAGATCCTAACACATTACCCAGTCCATACCAGTATAGATTCTAACACATTACCCAGTCCATACCAGTACAGATCCTAACACATTACCCAGTCCATACCGGTATAGATCCTAACACATTCCCCAGTCCATACAAGTATAGATCCTAACACATTACCCAGTCCATACCATCCTAACACATTACAGAGTCCATACCAGTATAGTCCATACCAGTATAGATCCTAACACATTACCCAGTCCATATTATCCTAACACATACCAAGTCCATACCAGTATAGATATCCAGCATGAGATTTTTCCCATTGAGGATTGAGGTCTGTTTTCATTTTTTTGAGCAATATACATATATATATATATGCACACACATACACATACACGGATATGTACACACATTTATCTAGAGCTAGAAAACTATATATATGTATCAATTAACAGGTGTATAAATTATATCTATAAAAAAACATTATTGATAGTAGTAATTAATGGAGTGTGAGGCCTCCAGCTTGTCGGAAGGTGCTCTGCCTCCCCCTGCTGGTGGATTTTGGAAAGTGCTCCATGCTGACACCCTGCCTTCGGTGACACGTTAAATTTGCGACAGGCGGGAAGAGTGAGCGGGCACAGAGAGAGAGACAACCAAGCAGAAAGTATTTCTGGCAGCCTGACAGACTGCACCAAAAGCTCTGCAAGGTGTTCAGACTGATTTACTAAAGTAGTTGAGATTACACTATCAAATAATTGTGTGAATATTCACTTCATTGATCCAATTTTGTGGAATGTAAATTCCTTTTCACTTTGAATGCCCAATCATGTGCAGATGCTTTCATATGATTAAATAAGGAAAGCGAATATGCAATTTTTTTGACTCGATTATACTACAAAGATACCCAGCAGTCTGAAAAAAGGGATACTTGCAGCATAGAGAAAGTGGAGGAGAGCTCTGACTAGCAACAATCTGTAAGCGTCCTTTGTGTTTGACATAGACTCAATTAGAATTGAGACTCCAAATGGACCAGAGACACCTTCAACTGCATCTTCTTTAAAGCGGAGTTCCACCCAAAAGTGGAACTTCCGCTTTAAGGAGTCCTGACCCCCCGACATGCCACATTTGGCATGTCATTTTTTGGGGGGGGGAGCGGGTACCTAGTTTTGACAGGTACCCGCTCCCACTTCCGCTCGGAGCGCCGCGGCGCCCTGAGCGGAAGTTCTCCTCTCCCCCTCCCTCCCTGCAATCTTCTGGGACACGTCAGAGGTCCCAGAAGATTGCCGGCCAATCACGGCGCGCAGCGCGACTCGCGCATGCGCAGTGGGTACCCGGCTGTGAAGCCGCAAACTGTAACAGCCGGGTGCCCACAGCAGTGATGCCGGCGCCGAGGGAGAGGATCGAGGCTTCCGGCGGCCGCATCGCTGGACCGTTGGACAGGTGAGTAAATGGCTGGAACTCCGCTTTAACTCCTAATGATACAGTACTAATCTGTGTTATCTTCACAAGCACACATATTTTCAATGCCTAATAGTCCGTACAAACAATCAGAAAATTGTACAAAAAATGCCGCTTTCAAAGCGACCGTATGATAATCTGATCTTTATTACACAGCTTTTGAGAGACAATCACGACAGTTCATCCATTTGGACAAGCATGACAAATTTCCTGTACAAAACCAGTACGAGTTTTGTTTAATCAAAATGCATCACAAAAGCAATACAATACATCACTTTCAAATTTTTATTCTGTCGTACAAAAATTTTCATAACTTTAGCAAAGTCTTCATTTTTGATATAAGATTTGTCCGATAATCTCATCGTGTGTACCGGGCATTAGGGCCTGTTCATACTAGAACGCAGTGCCAGAAAGGTGCATTTCTGTGCATGTTTCCCACATTACATAGGAATGCAATGGCCCCGTTAGACGAGTATAGATGCCGTTTATTTTTAATGGTACCTCAAATGCATCTTCCAAATGCATATTTTTTAAAAGTTGTGTCTGCCATAATTTTTGCATATTCTCATACATTTGGCAGCCCATTGAGATAAAAAAACATAAGATGTGGAAGTTTGCAAAACCATGTGTGAGCTAGTTTAGGTAACTTTCTTTTTTTTTTTTAAAGTTTAGGTATTTCTTTTTTAAATGTTATATTTAATTAGAAATGTCCCTTGTGATAGTCCCTGGGTGTCCTAATTGAAATCCCCCCCCCCCCCATTAATAGAAGCTGTAATATAGCTGTAATATAGCTTCCTTAATAAAAAGTGCTTTATGAATGGAGAAGGCAGACCTTTAATTTACCTGTCTGGCCTCCATTCATAGTGCCCCTTTGATTCATAGAAGCAATAGTACAGCTTTTATGAATAGTGGAGAAGAGCAGGAAGGGCAGCCACAGTCACCACTCTTGATGAGTGCATGTGACAGGTCCAGTGCTTGTATTAACCCCCACAGCACCAGACAATTATAGCTGCAGGGGTGTAACCGGGAAGCAGAGTATTTGGATTTCACAATTTCCCAGGCAACAAAAACAATATCACACCGTAAAAATGATAAAATACCATCCCTTGTGCTGAAAAAAAAAAAACCTAAACCTAATCTTTAATTTGCTTCAACAGCTACTTCTCACCCATCACCCCCCCCCCCCCCCCACACACACACACATATACACAAACACACATGCACCCACATAAACTTTGGAGCCTCATAGCAGCTACACAGGCTGCTATGGCTATAATTATGTTGCAAAGTGTACTGCACAAGCTTCAGTGCTGAACTAGGCCACATTCATGTACAGTGTAAAGATCAAAGTCTGCAGATACTATTCTGAAAAACATGTTGATTAAGGTGAATATAAAACAGAGACACGGCAGTGACTAGAAATATTAAAATATATTCATTATACTCACTGAGATATCCCCTTTAATAATATTAAATGGTAGTCCATCCTTCAACCATGTGATTTGTGGGCTAGGAATTCCAGTAGCAATACACTGCAAAGTTATGGGTTTGCGCATTACAACAGACAATGGTGATGGTTCAGGTTTAATGGAAGGCAGGACTGCAAAATAAATAACACACATTTTAATGTTTTATTTATACCCATGCATTAATAAAAAAAAGGCAAAAAAAATTAGTGCATTTTTTGTAAATTGTAGTGCTGTCGGAAGGGTCTTTGCAAAGACTGAATCTTCCAATATAATACTGCAGAAATATGACAATTTTTAAGTATGGATGTGTTACCTTAAAATGCGAATGTCAAAACCATAGGTGCCTTCTTTTTCACATACAAGGAACTAAGCTAATCTAAACAGACCTGGCTAAACAAGCCAACAAGCTTATTTCACCAGCTATGTACTTATTATATACAGTACAATGTAGATTTTTTTTTCCTACAATATTAAAGCATTATTCAGCTCTATGTTAGTAACATGTGTAATAGTGCAGATTACATGTCAAAAAGAGCCATGCTAAAATACAGAGATAATCAAAAAAGATGATAAAATTGTCCATGCAATTTTACTAATTTAGGAGACAGCCACACAAAGTGAAGTCCAAATGCAAAAAAGAGATACTGTGCAAAGTTAAAATGCAAAGTTATAATCCTCTTCAAAAAAGTTAAATTAGTGAACCTCCATCACCATCATTGCAGACTTCAAGCCATGACATCACCACCTTAATAAAGCGTTCAGGCTTACCGACTTCAAAGGACCCTCTAATTAAAGAGATCAGCAGAGCCTGTGGCAAAACAACCCAGCCAGGGTTTTCCCAAAGTATTTCTTGAAGGACAGGAGTTTAGGCTGCAGTGGTCACCTGAACATTAACTCCATGGAGTAATCACAGGGATAAAAGAGAAAGCATTCCCAGACAATGTCATGTGTGACAAAACACGTAGGGTGGAGTGACGTTCTGACGTCATTGTGTTTTTCCGGAAGTGTGGGTTGTCTTGCTGTATGTCAGCCAGTAGAAGATTTTAAACTCTATACCTATTTAACTGATATAAGTGCAATCTTAACTATATAATAAAGTCAATAAAAGGGTTTTTATACTGTATGGAGCTTTCTCTTTTATCTCTTTGATGACTTAATGGAGATGATGTTGAGATGGCCGCCTACAGCCTAAACTCCTGTCCTGAAGGAATACTTTGGAAAAAAAACTGGCTGGGTTGTTTGGCCACAGGCTCTGCTGACCTCTCATTAATTAG
Organism: Pelophylax lessonae; assembly: GCF_965119305.1. Lineage (NCBI taxonomy): Eukaryota > Metazoa > Chordata > Amphibia > Anura > Ranidae > Pelophylax > Pelophylax lessonae. The sequence goes on from NC_138775.1 coordinate 149,659,933, forward strand.
AGGGTCCTATGAAGACAGTAAGCCTGCACTCTTTATTAGGGTGGTGGTGTCACAACTTGGAGGCTGCATTGGTGGGGACGGAGGTTCACTGTTTTTGAACATTTATGAAGAGGATTATAAATTTGCACTTCAACTTTGCACATTATTTCTTTTTTTTTTCTTTGCATTTTGACTTCACTGTTGCTATCCCCTAAATAGGGAAAATTGCATGGACACTTTTATTATTATTATTATTATCTTTTTGATTATCACTATTTTGTAGCATGGCTCTTTTTGACAATGAATCTGAACTTGCTCTGTGTTAAGTATCTCACAGCCGCTTGGATGGAGTCCATTATTATTAAAATTCCATGGTTGCAAGGGCAATCAGTTTATGCAGATCCACTTGCAGATCTCGGCTGATCAATGCTGGTACAAAACACAAATTGACAGGATGGTTGGGAATCATTTAAAAAAGTATCAATTTATTGTACGAAAGAAAAAAGCATCCTGACACTTAAGATGCTAAAGGCTAGCATGGAAAAGTGCAGATCATCACAAGCAGATCGCTAGAACAGAACTGTAGGTAACAGCAGTGGAGGATCCTGGTTCCTGCTAGTTGCAGACCCTGCTCACTGTATACATACAGTATACTGTTTACACTTAGTTGTAAGTATGCTATTGTGTTGTGTAATAAGCTGATACTTCTTTTGATTGGATCCTGCACTCCTGTCCATTTGTGTTTTGAATGTGTGAATCAGTACACAATTTTAGAGATTTAGCTTATATCCAATTAATATAGGTACTAAATTATCAAATGTTAACAAATACAAAGTAAGTATTAGTATTACTTAGTGGCAATCAGCAGACTATTTACCCTTGATTATGACCTGGATCTGGCCAAAGTTTTGCTACCTTAAAGTATATGTAAACCCTAATAATGAATTTGACTTATTTGCTTTTTTTTAATCTGTTAAATATACATTTTGTTATATCTGTTTAATTAGAGGAAAAATACCTGTTGATTATGCCAGAAAGTTTGTTTAGCAAAGCTGGCCCCCCTACAATCAGCACAAATAAAAACTAAAGTGTTTTTCTTTAGTTGTGCTGTTTTGTGGCGTACAAATTTACATTTCTGCTGCTGTTATTTTTTTAAATATTAGCAACTATTTTTCTCTAGATGATGACATCACCCAGCCCCCCTACAACAACCAAAAGACACAAACTGGGCTGGTTGGTTAGTGCAGCATTTGTGCTGGTTTGTGCCCTTTAAATCTCCATTCTATCTGTTATAGTTTTCGCGTTATTAATGATTTATCAAAGGTCACCAAAGGTCACTCAGCCCCCCCCCCCCCCCCACAACAACCAAAAGACACAAAACTGGGCTAGTTGGTTAGAGCTACATTTGTGCTGGTTTGTGCCATTTACATCTCCATTATGTCTTTCATCGTTTTTGTGTTATTAATGATTAATAAAAGGTCACCAAAGGTCACTCTGGCCCCCCTACAACAGCCAAAAAACACAAAAATGGGCTGGTTGGTTAGTGATAGGTTTCTGCTGTTGTAGCAAACAGAAAACAGCTGCTCAGGTGAGGCAAGGCACTCTGGTGCCAGTCAGATCCGCCATCCAGTATTCAGGTATTCAAAGAGAAAATTTGACCGCACTCAGGAGTAGATAAACTGGAAGTGTTTATTCCCATAAACTTAAATACACAGGAAATTAATCACTGCATTTTATTATATTATATGTTGATTTTACATTCTCATTTTTTATATATCTATTTGTTGCACTGATAACCTATTGAACACCACATTTTATATACAGTACACATTACGGTGCATTCATTTATTTATATATAATTTTTATCGTTTACACCACAGTTTTTTAATATAGGCAGCACCAATTACTCAAAAATCTTCCTTCATGTTTGTGCTGATATTTGCTGTTAAAATATTTATTTGTGCCATTATTGTTTTTTAGTTATAACAGTTTTTTTTTTTTTTTATTTGATCACCTCCCACCCACTTCATACCCTATTTAATTAATTTTAAAAACAAATAGACCATTTGTTAGTGCTAAGTTTGTGCTGTTTTGTGCCCTAAAAATGTAAATATGTGCTGCTTTTATTTTTAAGATATTAGCAATTTTTTTCTCAGATGATGACATCACCCAGCCCCCCTATAACAGCCAAAAGACACAAAACTGGGCTGGTTGGTTTGTGCCACATTTGTGCTGGTTTGTGCCGTTTAATCTCTGTTCTATCTTTTATCATTTTTCAACTATTAACAATTTATTAAAGGTCATCAAAGGTCACACAGCCCCTTACAACAGCCAAGAGACATGAAAAGGTGCTGGCTAATTAGTGCTACATTTGTGCTGGTTTGTGCTGCTTACATTTTTATTTGTGCTGTTATGGTTTTTTAGTTATAACAGCTTGTTTTTCTTTGATCACATCTCACCCACTTTGCACCCCATGTTAATAAATCTTAAAAACACATATACCATTTGTTAATGCTACATTTGTGCTGTTTTGTGCCATAAAATTTTAAACTTGTACTGCTTTTATTTTTAGGATATTAGCAATTGTTTTTTCCAGACAATGACATCACCCAGCCCCCCTACAACAGCCAAAAACATCAAACTGTGCTGGTTGATTAGTACCATGTTTGTGCTGGTTTGTGCCACTTAAATCTCCGTTCTATCTTCTTTTGATTTTCAGTTGTTATTGAATTATTAAAGGTCACCAAAGCTCACCCAGCTGAGACAAAAGACATGAAACCGGGCTGGTTGGTGCCGCCTTTGTTCTGGTTTGTACTGTTTAAATCTCAGTTCTACCGCTTTTTGTTTATCAGTTGTTTACTATTTATTAAAGGTCACCAAAAGTCACTCAGCCCCCTACAGCATCCAAAAAACAGGTGCTAAATTATTATTTTTTGTGCTGCTTTGTTTTTTTTTTGTTATAACAGCACAAACATGGCACTAACCAACCAGCTCAGTTTCATGTCTTTTGGCTGTTGTAGGGTGCGCTGAGTGATAGCATTGTCTGGAAAAAACAATTGCTAGTATCCTTAAAATAGAAGCAGCACAAGTTTTAATTTTTATGGCACAAAACAGCACAAACATAGCACTAACAAATGGTATATTTGTGTTTAAGATTCAATAACATGTGGTGCAAAGTCGGTGGGGTGTGATCAAATAAAAACAAGCTGTTATAACTAAAAAACTATAACAGCACCAATATAAATTTTAGCAGCCCGGTTTAGTGTCTTTTGGCTGTTTAGGGGATTAAGTGACCTTTGGTGACCTTTAATAAATCAATAATAACGCAAAAATAATACGAGATAGAACAAAGGTTTAAACAGCACAAACCAGCACAAACGCGACACTAACCAACCAGCTCATTTCCGTGTCTTTTGGCTGTTGTAGGGGGGTTGAGTAACCTTTGATGGCCTTTAATAAATCATTATTTACGCAAAAACGATAAGAGATAGAATGAACATTTTAACAGCACAAACCAGCACAAACGTAGCACTAACCAAGCAGCCCAGTTTCATGTCTTTTTGCTGTTGTAGGGGGGCTGAGTGATGTCATCGTCTGGAAAAAAACAATTGCTAATATCTTACAAATGACATTTATGGTACAAAACAGCACAAACGTAGCACTAATAAATGGTATATTTGTGTTTATGATTTAATAACATGGGGTGCAAAGTGAGTGAGGTGTGATTAAATATAAACAAGCTGTTATAACTAAAAACCATAACAGCACAAATAAAAATTTTAGCAGCACAAACGTAGCACTAACCAAACAGTCCGGTTTCGGTGTCTTTTGGGTGTTGTAGGGGGGCTGAGTGACCTTTGGTGACCTTTAATAAACCATTAATAATGGAAAAATGATAAGAGATAGAACAGACATTTAAAAAGCACAAACCAACACAAACGTAGCACTAACCAACCAGCACAATTTTGTGTCTTTTGGCTGTTGGGGCAGCTGAGTGACCTTTGGTGACCTTTAATAAATCATTAATAAGGCAAAAACAATAAAAGATCGAAGCTTTAAACCTGAGATTTAAACGGCACAAACCAACAAAAATGCGGTACCAACCAACCAGCCCAGTTTTGTGTCTTTTGGTTGTTGTAGCGAGGCTGGGTGATGTCATCATTAAGAGAAAAACAATTGCTAATATCTTTAAAATTAAAGCATTTTTTAAATTTTTATGGCACAAAACAGCACAAACATAGCACTAAAAAAAAAACACTTGAGTTCTTATTTGTGCTGATTGTAGGGGAGCCAGCTTTGCAGAGCTCAGAAAGTTTGAGCTGTCCTGAGTTTGGCACACTTGCTGTGTTATTCTAAGGATAATAATTAGTTCTTGGGACTACAAATTGATTAGTCTACATGTTGTGGAGATGTGAGGGTGGGCGCGTGTGAGTAGTTTAGGAAAAGATAAAAACGAGCCTTAATAATAACACACAGTCTATTAGCAGTGCCTTTGTGGAAGTTTAATTTTTTTTTTTTTGCACTTGCATATTCTTTAACCACTTAACACCGCCTTTCAGCAGCCCTTTGAGTAGACTTTGACAGCTCCGTCAGTGTGCTGGGAGCACACAGTAAGCACGTTTTCAGCACACAGCCTCTAGCCACCATGGATGCTATGGTTGTGTGGTGACTGGGTGTTAAAGCCCACCTTTCCTGCCATTAACACAAAAGCAGTAATACAAAGGGTTCCAGAGAGGGGTCTCACTTCTGCTGCCAGTACTGGCAATATCATTAAAATAATATACATATCAACTGCAGCTATTACTAAATGGTATGACTATTTTTTCAAGCCTTGGAGCCAGACTGAGTACCAGAGCAAAGACATAGGCTGCAGATCACTGTGCTGTACCTTCCCTAGGGGTTGACTGCCTTTAGTGCCATCAGGAGATGCAAATCTTCATCAAGCCTTGACACAGGTCCTCTAGTGAATTCTGTGAGGCGCATAAATGCGTGGCTGTGTATAATGAGCCAGTAAGTGGTTATGAAGCCTAAACATTTTTTACCTTAATGCCTTCCTTGCATTAGGATAAAACTTTTTTAGGTAGTAGTACCCCCCCCCCTTACACTTACCAGAGCCCTCATTTGATCCAGCATTGTGCCCATCTGCAGCAGCTCTCTCCCTTCACTTATGTTCTCACAGGCTTTGCTGAGGCAGCTGGTTCTGCTGTCATTCAAAGCCAGTGAAGAGGGAGCTGGAGGCAGGGCCGGGTCAATAGACAGAGACAGTGAGGCTCAGGAACAAGCCTGCAGGAGTCCCCCCATAGGAAGCAGCTTCCTATGGGTGCACTCTCCAGGGAGGCGGAGCCAGAAGTGCTGGGGATCCTAGAGAAGTAGGTTAGGGGCTGCTCTGTACAAATTCCACAAAAGGGACTAAATGTATACTTTGATCTGAATTGTTTTATCAGTGATTTGGGATATACTACAGCAGGGTGGCCCCTAAGCACAAAATCATACACATATACATATACATGATTTTGTTTTAGAGCTCTAGGGTGGCGCGTGCGCACCGCCGGAGCCACGCTCCCACTGTGATTAGACACAGCGGGAGCCAGTCCGTGGGTCCAGGGGGCGACGATGGCCACCAGCCACCCGTGATTGTGAGGAAGAATGACAGAACAGCCATCTGCCTATGTAAACAAGGCAGACGGCTATTCTGTCAGACAGGAAGAGAGAGATTGTGTGTTCATACTAATCAGGAGGAATACAGATCTCTCTCTTCCTGCTGTCAGTCCACTCCTCCTACAATTAGAAAGCATTCCCTAGGAGCACACTGAACCCCTTGATCGCCCCTGATGTTAACCTCCCTGCTAGTGTAATTTATACAGTAAAAGTGCATATTATTTAGCAATGAACACTATTGGTGTCCCTGGTCCCCAAAAAGTGTAAATTAGTGTCAGATTTGTCTTTAATGTTGCAATTTGTCTAAAAATAGCTGATCGCCGCATTTACTAATAAAAACACAGAAAAAGTCCATAAATCTATCCCATAGTTTGTAAACGCAATAACTTTTGCACAAACCAATTAATATACGCTTTTTGGGATTTTTTTTTTTACCAAAAATTTGTAGCAGAATACAAATTGGCTTAAACTGATAAAGAAATTCGATTTTTTACATTTTTTTATTGGATGTGTTTTATAGCAGAAAGTAAAAAAAATGTTTTTTTTTTCAAAATTGTTAGTCTTTTTTTTGTTTATAGCACAAAAAATAAAAAAACGCAGAGGTGATCAAATACCATCAAAAGAAATCTCTAATTGTGGGAAAAAAGGACATCAATTGTATTTGGGTACAGCGTCGCACGACCGCGCAATTGTCAGTTAAAGCAATGCAGTGCCGTATCACAAAAAATGTCCTGGTCATTAAGGGGATAAAACCTTCCGGGGCTGAAGTGATTATAATTAATTAATTATTATTATTATATAATTATAATTATTATAAGGTAGGTGGGACTGGAGATTAGGTTAAGTAAATTGGTGGATTTTAATGAATTAGAGGCAGGGTAACTTACTGTATTTGTAGTATGTATGTAGTATAAAATAGTAGATCATATATCGATTGGTGTTTTAGAGTTTTTATAAGTAGTTCCATGTAGGGAGCTTTTAATTTTGAAGTATAGATTTTAGTGGTTAATATTTTAATTCTGAAATGTTTGATAATAAGTTATGCTATGTTATCTAATTTTTATGATCGGTATCACATGCAGCAAGCAAACACTATTTTTTACCTATAGCTGGACTTGATAATTAGTTAGCAAGCTGAGAAAGGGTTAAAAAGAATGTAACCAAGGTATGATTGGCTGAATTGGGATTGAACCAGTAGATGGGAGCAAAGAAAATGGTGCTGGTAGCAAAGCAACAGTAATAAATAAGCAATTGCTATTCATTGGAGATCAGGACAGCAAGGCTTTGTTTAACCCGAGGAAGTCACGTGGGGTAGTGATGAAATGTGTTGGGGCGGAGCCTAGTGATGTCATCACACTACTCAGAAGTCGACAGATGTTTGGATTTTGAGGTGATGCGAAGTCTATACCTTAAGGGTACAATGCACCTGTAAATTCTGAAGTGACCTTAAGGTTACTTACTTTTTAGTGCAATATTTCTGATTTTTTTCCATTATTTTAATAAAATGACAATTTTTAAAGTGGTAATGCACCATGAAGGTTTTTTAATTTTAGTTTTTTTTTTTTGTTTTGAGCTGAGGAGTTTCCTGATGGATAGTATGGCTTAAGGCTGTTCCTATTAACAAGGGTTAAAAAAGAGGAGATCCAGGGGAAAAAATCCAACAGCACTCCAATAAGATAACTGAGGCCCCTAAAAGGGGAATGCGCATAGTGACCTATTCATTTGATAGGTCAATATAATCAGGTGAGCGCACTGTGTGAATGGTGGTAGAACTCACTGGTGGTGGAATATTGCAGGAGGAGGAATGATAAATATATTTCAATTTTTAAGTGTGGATTTGAGTATGTATATATGATATATTGGTATATTGTAGAACGTGATATTTGCCAGTAGACACAGTCACATGGAGATATATGTCTAGATTTATATATTGCACTGCACTTTTTGTTGGACTCATACCTGCAGTTTTTTTTTTTTTTTTGAGAATGTCATATAGCAGAATGTAAAAAATATTGTTTTTTTTTTCAAAATTGTCACAGTTTTTGTTTATACCGCAAAAAATAAAAATCGCAAAGGTGATCAAATACCACCAAAAGAAAGCTCTATTTGTGGGAAAAACAGGACGGAGGACGCCAATTTTATTTGGGTACAGCGTCGCACGACCGTGCAATTGTCCGTTAAAGTAATGCAGTGCCGAATTCGCAAAATAGGGCCTGGTCATTAAGGGGGCAAATCCTTCCGGTCTTAAAGTGGTTAAAAAATATGGAATTAGCATGTCATTAGTTGACATGCTATTATGTCATGATATTATGATATAACAAAGAAGGAGTCTACATTATTTACCATGCACATTGACATTAAACATTCTTCTACTTGTTCCAGCCTCATTTTTCACAACACACTCATATACTCCACTATCGGAGGAGTCTGAGCTTGGAATTATGAGCTTTTGTCCATTGGCTTGAAGATGCAAATCGTTGCTTGTCTCAAGAGGAACTCCATTTTTTAGCCACCTTTTAAAGAGGAAAAAAAAACCATTAAACTTAGTACCAGGGTGTCTGGTTATAAAATCATGTTTATATTCAACGTGCTGTAAAGCAATATCAGATAAACGCTAATGAAAATAATAATGGTCCATTATAATAGGGGATTTTAATTATCCAGATATAGACTGGTCAGAAAGAACCATGCATTTGTCTAAGGCTCGTCAGTTCCTAAATGTTTTGCAGGACAATTTCATGGGTCAGATGGTGAACGCACCAACAAGAAACAATGCGTTGCTAGACCTACTGATTATGAATAATACTGACCTTATCGAGAATGTAGAAATACAGGGCAACTTAGGAAGCAGTGACCACAGGTCAAATAGTTTCAGTATAAATCACAGAAATAGGAAACACAAGGGTAATACAAGGACATTGAATTTCAAAAGAGCCAACTTCCTAAACTGCGCTCTTTGCAAGATGATATTAAATGGGATAGAATCCTAGGAACAAAGAACATGGGGGAAAAATGGGAGTGTTTAAGAACATACTAAACAAAGGTATTGGCCAGTGCATTCCAACAGGGAATATGTTTAACCACTTGCCGACTGCCTAACGCCGATCTACGTCGGCAGTCAGCCCCTCACAGGCAAAGTGACGTAGGGCTACGTCACTAGCTTGTGAGGGTCTAGGGAGCGAGCGCGCGCCCCCGGAGGCGCGCTCCCGCTCCCGCGTGGTCACGGACCCCCCCACGCGTGTGACCAGCGGACCCGATGTCCGCCGGTCACTCGCCGATCGGCGGGGGAGAGGGAGAATGTCAGGCAGCTTGTGTAAACAAGCTGCCTGTCATTCTCCTCGCTGTAAAGACACTGATAAAACGGATCTAGTATGTAGATCCGTTGATCAGTGTCCTTACAGCTCAAGCCACAGCCAATCACAGTAGAAAGCACGCCCCTAGGGATACACACAGCCCCTCCCTTCCAAATAAAGTTAACCCCTTCACAACCAGTGTATTTTTACAGTAACAGTGCATATGTATAGCACTGATTACTGTAGAAATGTCACTGGTAACCCCAAAAGTGTCACAAATGTCAGTCAAGGGTCCGATCTGTCCGCCGCAATGTCGCAGTACCGCAAAAAAAATCGCAGATCGCCGCCACTACGCTTTAAAAAAAAAAACAACAAAAATGACAAAAATCTTTCCCTTTGTTAGTAAACGCGATAACTTTTGCGCAAACCAATCAAAATACGCTTTTTGCGATTTTTTTTACCAAACATAGGTAGCATAAAACAAATTGGCCGAAAATTTTAAAAAATTTTGATTTTTACTTTTTTTTTGGGGGGAATTTCATATAAAAAAATGTGAAAAATATTGTTATTTTTGCAAAATTGACGCTCTTTTTTTGTTTATAGCGTGTGATCAAAAAATCGCACAGGTGATCAAATACCACCAAAAGAAAGCTCTGTTTGTGGGAAAAAAGGACGTCAAATTCGTTTAGGTACAGCATCGCACGACCGCGCAATTGTCCGTTAAAGTCACGCAGTGCCGAATCGCAAAATACCCCCTGGTCAGGAAGGGGGTAAAATCTTCCGGGGCTTAAGTGGTTAAAAGAGCTAAAATAAACCCTGGGTGGCTAAACTCCAATGTAAAAATGCAGCTAAAAACAAAAGAAAAGGCCTTAAAAAATACAAGGCTGAGGAGTCATTGTCAGCATTCCAACATTACAAAGAATGCAATAAGAAATATAAGAGTGCAATCAAGGCCGCTAAGATAGAACACAAAAGGTACATAGCGGAAGAGAGTAAAAAAAACCCATTAAATTCTTTAAGTATATAAATAGTAAGAAAGTGAGCCAGAACATATTGGCCCCATAAAGGATGATGAAGGGAATTTGGCTATAAAGGACAGAGAGAAGGCAAAGGTCCTGACTCCTGAATAAATTCTTCTCCTCAGTCTTCACAAAAGAAATAGGGGGGGGGGGGGATACAGTAACCTAGACTGTAATGTTAAAAACACATCACAGGAAGCACCCTCATGTTTAACAGAAGACAGACTCAGAATTAGACTTGAAAAACGTAACATAAATAAGTCACCGGGACCAGATGGCTTACACCCGAGAGTCCTTCAGGAACTCAGCCAGGTGATAGCCAGACCATTGTACCTAATTTTTATTGACAGTCTACTGACGGTAATGGTAACAACGGCGCCCCAGATCCCCCCCTTTGTGAATGGGTATCGGGTACATCATACCCCTACCCATTCACCAAAAAAGTGTAGAAAAGTAAAAACCAGAAAACACAGTTATTGACAAGTCCTTTATTAAAAAGAAAACAAAAATAGTGTCCCTCAATGTAAATCCATCGTCAATCATGACGCCCGCCAGACCCAAAAATGCAAAAAAATTTAAAAGGGCTTTGCCCCTTCAGGGGCTACCTGTCCTCTGTCCGATCTTCAGCTTTGACAGTTCTTTACAGGCAAGAGGTGGGGTCACTCGGTTATGTCACTCGGTGGCACCGCCCCTTCTGACGTCACGTGACGTAAGAAGCGTTGAGGTGAAACGTTTTTGTATTTTTTTTCTATTTATCGGGTCCAGCGGACGTCGTGATTGACGATGGATTGACATTGAGGGACACTACTTTTTTCTTTTTAATAAAGGACTTGTCAAAAACGGTGTTCTGTGGTTTTTATTTTTTTTTACTATTTTGGTGAATGTCTAGGGATACCCTTGTTAAAGGGGGCTTCCAGTTTACAATAAGCCCTCCACCCGCAGGCCACCACGACCACAGCCCAGGGTTGTCAGGAAGAGGCCCTTGGGGGGCAAGCGGCCTGGTATGGCTCAGGAGGTGGGGCCACTTGCTCAATTTCCCCTTTCTTGGCCTGCCAGGCTGCATGCTCGAAAAAAGGTCTGGTATGGATTTTGTGGGGGACCCCATGCCATTGTTTTTTAAATTTTCGCATGGAGCTCCCCTTAAAATCTGTACCAGACCCAAAGGGCCTGGTATGGATTTTGGGGTGGACCCCACACCCTACTTTTCTTTATTTTGAAGTGGAGTACCCCTAAAAATGTCTATACCAGACCCAAAGGGCCTGGTGTAGATTGGGGGGGGGGGGTTCAATCCGTTTTTTATTTAATTCAGTCATAGGGTTCCTCTCAGCCATTTAAATTCAGGGCACTTTCACCCCCTTCCTGCCCAGACCAATTTTCAGCTTTCAGTGCTCATTGGCATCTATGGGAAAGATTGGTCAGCGTGACATGGCACTGCTCCCTGTCTTTAACATTGGCGTCTATGGGAAATCTTGGTCAGCTTGACATGGCACTGCTCCCCATCATTAATATTGGCATTTATGGGAAATTTTGGTCAGCTTGGCATTACACTGCTCCCGAACTATAAGTGACAGGGACACAAAACTTGGGGAGCACCGAGAGGGGACCCAGAACTACAACATTTCCATACATTTTAAAAGTAGAGTATGCCTTTACAGTTCCCTGACAGCATTAAACTGACTGAAATCACTATCCACTAACTACCTGCCTAATCTCTATTGTCACACACTATACACGGCTGCCACATAAGAAGCAGCCTTAAATAGAGTGGGGCATGGACTTAGCTCCTGAGCTATGGTCGGCCAAAGGCACCCCACCCCACCTTTGGCCAATCATGGCTCTGACAGGACATTGTGCTGTGATTGGCCAAAGCATACAGGTCAGGTGCATGCTTTGGCCAATTATCAGCAATCAATGCACTGCAACAGCGCAGTGCATTATGAGGCACTCATCGGTGGGCGAACTTCCTGCCGAGCGCCCCATTTGTTTGTGTGTTCTGCGAAAACACATGAATAGCTGATGTTCGAGTCGAATTTACATTTGACTCGAACACAGAGCCCATCCTTACTTAAGAATATAGGTATGGACCATAGGGTGAGTACCGGGATTGAAAACTGGCTTCAAGGGCGAGTCCAAAGAATGGTGATAAATGGCGAGTACTCGGAATGGTCTGGTGGGGAAAGTAGGGTTCCCCAATGATCTGTCCTGTTTAATTTATTCATAAACGATCTAGAGAATGGGATAAACATCTCAATCTCAGTATTTGCAGACGATACTAAGCTATGGAGGGCTATAACTTCTACGCAGGATGTGGAAACCTCACAAGATGACCTGAACAAAATAATGGGGTGAGCATCTACATGGCAAATGAGGTTTAATGTTGGAAAATGTAAGGTAATGCATTTGGGTGCCAAAAATACAATCACAATTTACTCACTAGGGAGATTCTTAGATGGAATAGGACCTGGGGGTCCTATTTGACGACAAGCTCAGCAATGGTATGCCGTCCAGTTCTGGGCACTGGTCCTCAGGAGGAAATGTGCTGGAACTGGAGAGAGTCCAGAGAAGGGCAACAAAGGTAATAAAGGGACTGGAGGACTTCAGCTATGAGGAAAGATTACAAGCAGGAGGGGAAACACTGGACAGGGGATATTATATCAATGTACAAATACCGTACTGGTGACCTTAGCATAGGGAACAAACTTTTCAGTGAAAGGGAATTTAAAGAGACATGTAGAAATTCACTAAAATTAGAAGAGAAGCGGTTTACCCTAAACCACGAAAAGGTGTCTTTACCGTCAGAGTGGTAAGGATGTGAAATTCTCTTCCACAAGCAGTGGTATCAGCAGGGAGCATCAATAGTTTCAAAAAACCATTAGATGAGCACCATAATGACCACAACATAAAGGGGTATATAATGTACTATTGACAGCACACACATACACTCATAGGTTGAACTGGATGGACTGGTGTATTTTTTTTCAGCTTCACTAACTAGGTAACTATGTAACTAAGAATTAAAGCTAAACTCCAGCTAACACTTTTTAAGCAGTTACCTTAACTTTTTTTTTCTTCCTTTCAGGATAAAGGTTTTATATAAATTAATAAAAATTGACAATTGGAAGTGCCCTGGTCACTGTTACCGTGGAATTAAACCTCCTTATCTTTACAGCCAAGGAAGCTGCCATCTTAGCCTCTGTTTGATTTGAAGTTGCCATGGTGCTGCACTTGTGATCAGATATGACAGCAGTCATTTGGAGGCTTGACAGTTCATTTCTGGGGGCAAGCAACTGCGACAGTTATTAATAGCTTTCCTTAAATGTAACTCTTGTCAGAAACGGCTAAATTTATGGGTTTAGCTCCGGTCTTTATTGTTTGTCTCAACCATCTACCTCCCACTTTTGCTGAACAGTTTAAGTGGGGTACACACTATAAGAAAATCAGAAGAAAAAATACATACGAGGAACGATCTTTCAATTTTCATTTAGTGTGTACACAACTTTTGACCTCTGAGTCAGACTTTTCAAACGAAAATTTCCAAAGGGACAAACTCCAAAATGTTTTTCACATGTGAACAAAACTAACGATTTTCATTTAATGTGGAATGAAAAATTGTATACGAAAAAGACTATGCATGATCAGAAACAATTAAAAAAAAATAGGTCAAGCAAAGAAAACCTCTTTGTCGTACGAGAATTTTCACACAATTAGTACCATCCTCGGTATCAACTTGCTGTTAAATATTCCGAAAAAACAAACAATCATTCACCCAATTTTCCTATAGTGTGTACCCAGCTCAAGTCTGTTAAAGAACGTTCAAAAATACCAGATTTACTGGCAGGATCCCCAGGTGAGAATGAAAAAGAAAGTCTAAAAACCACTAAACTAATGCAGCTACCACATTTACAAATTGGTTATGAAACATATTACATTTTTGGTTTTGGATTTAATACTGTTTTAATTTCACTTGAGGTATATACAGAACATTTTTCAATTTTCTACTATAGAAACCAAAATATTTGGATTACATTTTTTTTTAACTGATTCCCATAATCCATAAAATTATCTCAACAATGACATGATAAATGCCTCCTAAGCATGGGAAAATAAAAAGAATATACTTTCATCTTACATTACATCTGGAAGGGGGGTTCCTTTAATATAGCATTCTAGTTCCAAAGGATTGCTGGCAATGACCGTGTACTCTCCTGGATCATCAATATCCTCTATAGTGGGTGGTACTGTATAAATTGCATAGAACAACCATTTTAGAAATATAGATGTGATGAATCAGTACACAAGTACAGTATGTATTAAAGACAAAATGGCCACAAACTATTTCCCTTAAGTTGATGTGACAGTACAGACATCATATGACAGCTTTACAGTATGCATAGGTTTTATATTAACCAGGTGGGCCTGGTTTACCAAAAAAAATATCCGCTCCCATGCTAAATTACATATTCTCAGCTCATGGTGGGTATCTTCATGCATGAAATACAATGCACAGAAATGAAGGCTTTAGTCAAAATGAAGACTTTGGCCTTCATTATTGTTGTTATGAAACCTTTTTATTTTTTCGTGCACCTGGAGCTCATCTTTAGTATTCAATTAATATTAAATAAGTGGGTAATGAACAAGACTTCTGGAGAGAGTTCATCTTACCTAGGATGTGAACATTGTATATCATTTCAGCTTCTCCTGCTAAATTTGTTGCCACACAAATATACTGTCCTTGATCAGATTCCGCTGTTGACTTTATCTCCAATTTTTTGCCATTATACAAAAGACGTATGTTGTCACTTATCTGTATAGGCACTCCTTCTTTTAGCCAAGTGATTAAGGGTGATGGATGTCCTGTGGCCTCACATTCCAGTACAAGTGTTTTACCAACTATGACCTTTGTGGTTTGAGGCTTGCTTAAGTCTTTATGAATGGAAGCTGGAACTGCTCAACAAGACAAATTTCCGTTGTTAGAACAGCAGGGTACCATGGGCAGCACAGACAAAATGTATTTCAGACACATATATATATATAAAGAAACAAGAAAGCAATATAATAATTCTAGGTATAGTTATTTAAATCCCTAAAGCATACACATGGGCTTAAATATAACATCTTGTTTTGATTTAGAATACCTATGGCAAAGATGTACTACGTGTCAAAGTATTATTTCAGCTCTGTTCTAAACCTAGACATTATCTTTATTACAGTTATACTTATTTTAGTTCATCTTTTTATTAACCTATTTAAAAAAAAGAATTTAGAAAAGAAAACGCACTTCAAATGAAACAGCATTGTAGATCGAAAGTTTTGCAAATTTATTCAATTGTTTTCTAATCTTTAAAGAAAATGAGTTATGTGACCTATGGTATTCAGTCTTAAATTGTTGAAATATTCAGAACCCCCCTTCAATAGACTGGATATTTGAATTGAACACAAGTTTAGTTCAGTTCAGTTTAAACAGTAAAAAATCCAGATCAGCATCAGCTTTTTAGAGTGCACAGCAATGTCAAATTACGGAGCCATGTACTTAAGGATGAAGTCTAGGTATAATTTTTATTGCATGGCTACATTGGTCACTAAAGCAGTTGCTGCTACTACAGTGATTGCCACTAACTTCTGGGTCCTTTGCCAACCAGCTTCCCTTCTGCATACTGACCACAGGATGTTGCTCGATCAGCACTGCCGCTAATTACAGAATGCCTTGTATTTTTTTTTTCCAATGAAAACAAGGCGTTGTGATGGTTGCATTTTCTTTTTTTTTCAGTCTAAATACATTTTCTGTACACAAAAATACAGTACCTGTTGAGAAACTAAAAAGATCTTGCGCTCAGGAAATAATAAGTTAAAGTGCAAAAACTTGTAAAGGGGAGTTCCTCTTTAAGATTATATATTTAATAAATTTACGTTTTGGCATCAGTTTGGTTTTAATAAAAAAAAAAAAAAAAAAAAAAGAGTTTCAGAGAAGTGTTTCATTTAAATTTTGTTTTACTTTTATTTTTTTACTCTAAGTCTGCTTTTCAGTGGATTTATTTGCTTGTCTATGGCCATGCCACCCTGAATGCACCTGATCAAGTCTGAACTTGGAAGCTAAGCAGGATTAAGCCTGGCTAGTACTAGGATGGGGGACCGCCTGGGTATGCCAAACTGATTTTATATTTTAATTAGGCTCATTGTGTTTTTGCCAACCAAATAGCTATTTAATTATTTTACACATACATTGTATGTTTAATGCACAATGTATTAGTGTATATGGGAACTGGCAACGGTTATGTATCTTTACAGGGGTTAATTTTCATTAGGTACATTAAGAGTTAAGATTATGGGTATAAATACCATCACCAAAATGGCTGTAGACAAACTTCCTGAAGAAGTTCTATCAGGACAAAACTGGTTGAGGTGTGGTCTACATGTTGACATAATTTCCAGCAATGTCATATCCTCCTGCTGGAGCATACACTGGTTTTCAACATATGCACAGCCATGGATATTTTTTATTTCTTATGCAAGCCATACATACCCAGTGACGGTTCTTATAATGTGAGTGTGAATATTTTACAAAATTTCTGTGTGTTTTAATAAAAACGGTTCTATTCTATGAGATCACGCCTGGTATTTCATTTGCATTCATGATGGTACATTATCTGAGAAGGACCCATAGGAACAAGCCATTGGGTATATCCCCAAATGCAAGCACTACTGACCTGACGAGCAAAAGTAGGTCAACAACTTGTGGTGAGTGTCTGTCTGTATGGGAACACTGGAGGCACTGAGAAGAGGAGTACCTCTTTTGTTTTATTTGGGACCTTTTACTTGGATTTAGTCACTGTTTATATGATTACTTAGCCCTAATGTTATTTTGTATTGATATAGCATGTTTGTAGTGGTCATGTATTTTGACTAAAGTACCTGTTAAAGGAGTTGTAAAGGTAGTTCTATGCATTAAGTTAAAAAAAAAAACCTTCTGTGTACAGCAACCCCCCTCTTACTTACCTGAGCCCAGGACTCCCCTCCTTATTAGCTAAAACAGCAGTGCAGCGTGATTGGCTCCCACTGTTGTCAATCAAAGTCGGTCTGCCAATAAGGAGAGAGAGGGGGCTGGGCCGGGTTGCGGGTCCATGTCTGAATGGACACAAGGAGCTGTGATTCGGCTCGGGTGCCCCCACAGCAAGCTGCTTACTGTGGGGAAACTCAACAGAAGGGAGGGGCCAGGAACACAGAGGAGGAACCAGAGAAAAGGAGAATCCAGGCCACCATGTGCAAAACCAACTGCACAGAGCAGGTAAGTATAACATGTCTGTTATTTAAAAAAATAAATAAAAAGAGACTTTACAATCACTTTAAGCCTGATAGAAACCCAGTATCAATTACAGTATGTAAGTGTTGTAAGGGAAACAAAAGCTTTAATAAATAAATCAAATTAATGAAGCAACAACATCTAACAACTGGAATACTGAAATATATTACATTTGTTATTGGTTTTTGATACACTTTAGGCAGTATATTTTATATATTTGCTTGTTTTGTCACCCATAGATCAGCACCTGCTCTGTGTCTTAACGTGTGAGCAACTGCAACTTATGTTAGGCTCCATGCACACTGGCTTAAAAATTAGCTGCTTCTACATGAGTTTTATGTTCTGCCTGTAGAAGCATCTCAGTGCTATCCTATGTGTCTATGCACATTAGGACGATTACAGGCATATTTTAGGCTGAACGTTTAGAGGCAGGAAGAAAACCCTTCTGGTTTGCGGTTCTGATTGGAGCTTTCTGCCAGAAAAAAATGCAAAACACTCCTAAACCCATCTAAGTTATGGACAAAAAACACTTTATGTGAGCATTTTTTACAGCCAAGGGAACAGGCATTTTTTTTAAGCCCAGTATTCATGGATCCTTACAACAGTCTTAGTGAGGGATCAGTGGGGGGGGGGGGGAGTCTGAAGAAAGGTTCCTCCTTCCTGGTACTAACATAATTTTCCCAGATTCCCCATCTCAGGCAGACCATCAGAGACTGCTGTTAGGCACAGTCACTTGGTTAGAGATAAAGGACTTTGGATATAAAGAAATAAACACATTCTTGTATGGTATCTGAATCTTTACTTGATAGGAGTTTTTTTCATATGTGCCGTTATTGCTTAGACTACACCATCTGCAGGTAAAAAGAACTACAACAGGATTTAGCAAACATCTTTACTACACATCTGTAATAGTATTCAGTTTAATCATAGTAGCCTAATCTCTACTTTAATTTCAAAATATCTATATGCTTCAGGTTATTACAAATGTATAGGTCAGTGTGAATATGAATTTCACACTGTACAATGCAAACATCAAAAGCATATAACTTACCATAAACATCAAGCAGGTACTCTCTCTCAGCATGTCCTGCAGAATTGGTTGCATAACACTTGTATTTGCCTGAATGTGCAACCTTCACCTCTGAAATATGAAGATATTTGCCATTTTCAGTGAAACTGATCTGTGTGCTCGTCTGAATTCTGTCACCATCTTTATACCATGTTATTGCAGGATGAGGAATTCCCCAAGCATCGCATTCAAGGCTGACCCTGCTGTCCACATTAAAAGAAAACTCTGTCGTAGTGTTTTCATTCTTAATGCTAGGTGGAACTAGAAAAAAAATAGCATTTTGTAAATAATGTCAGTATTACATTCAAATGTAAAAAAAAAAAAAATCAATGAATCTAGATGATTCTAGTAGTGTTTATTTTATTTATTTATTTTTTATGTTGACAGTTTTTGCAGATAATATCAGACTGCTATACTATCAGAAATTATGTTGATGGGCCTTTGTTAAATTCCAATGGGTTTCGCATTCTCATGTAAGTCTTTAGGAATGTAAAACTTGCTGAGGTCAACTGCAGGTTAAATGCAACTGTCAATTAATTCTGAATGATCTCAAAAGTGTCTCAAATCAATGTCAAACTAATGCCATCGACACACCCCAAGACCCGTCAACGCAGGCCCTAAAAATGGTAATTGTGCTTCTGCTTGGACTTCATATGCAGTCTCCCAAAATCCAGAAACACAAGTTCCTTTGATTTATGCATCAATGCACCGATCATGAGCAGATACCCAAAGCATACACTCACAGTATTTAGTATGTGTCTCCAGTGCACATAAAAAAAACCATAAATCATTGCATAGATACAGTAAATGTATGAAGAATTTTGTTTTGCAAAGAACTTTGCAGGCTAAGCGGCAGTATGCCTAAAATAAAAATGTGTTTTATGCCAATGTTTTGGGGACTTTCTGGACATATCTTGAGTAGGAAAAACAAAAACAAACGAAGAGCAAAATAGTATTGATAAAAGGGACTGTAGAAAATTAGTATAAATAAGAAATCCATAGTGCAAGCTTTGCTGGGGGAATCACAGTGCATATTTTCAGATTTAGTATTCAATGCACATGTGTTTCTTTGTATTTTTTAGAAAATACAGGGAAAATGCAGACATAGTAATTCGTACTGCAATTGATCTGGATGTTCAACACATGCTAGAATCTAGGCCCGCACTGTAAATTGCAAGCATTGATGTACAATATTATAGAACTATAATTTGTACACAGGAGTAAAATTGCACATTGATGTGAACCCATTGTTCAGGCATCCTACAGTAATTAATCTCTGTTTTCGTTTATTTCCTTAGTTAATAAGAACCATTGACGTCTGTTGTGGTGGCACTGTTTCTCTGAAAGTACTTGCTGTATAAACTGCAATCAACTATAAATAACAAAACCTTGAAATTGAGTAGTAATCTTGAAATGATGAACAATGGTAAATCAGCTAAGAAGGATATCTATTTCTACAAATATACAGTATCTCATACAGTATTTTTGTAAATGTTTTATTATATCTTTTCACGTGACAACACTGAAGAAATTACACTTTGCTACAATGTAAAGTAGTGAGTGTACAACTTGTATAACAGTGTAAATTTGCTGTCCCCTCAAAATAACTAAACACACAGCCATTAATGCACACTCCTATGTGAAAATATCCAAATTGGGCCCAATTAGCCATTTTCCCTCCCCGGTGTCACGTGACTCGTTAGTGTTACAAGGTCTCAGGTGTGAATGGGGAGTAGGTGTGTTAAATTTGGTGTTATCACTCCCACTCCTTTATAATGGTCACTGGAAGTTCAACATGGCACCTCATGGCAAAGAACTCTCTGGGGATCTGAAAAAAAATAATTTTTGCTCTTCATAAAAATGGCCTAAGCTATAAGAAGATTGCCAAGACCCTGAAACTGAGCTGCAGCATGGTGTCCACGACCATACAGCGATTTAACAGGACAGGTTCCACTCAGAAAAGGCCTCGTTATGTTCAACCAAAGAAGTTGAGTGCACGTGCTCAGCGTCATATCCAGAGGTTGTCTTTTGAAAATAGACGTAAGAATGCTGCCTGCATTGCTGCAGAGGTTGAAGGGGTGGGGGGGTCAGCTTGTCAGTGCTCAGACCATAAGCTGCACACTGCATCAAATTGGTCTGCATGGCTGTCATCCCAGAAAGAAGCCTCTTCTAAAGATGATGCACAAGAAAGCCCACAAACAGTTTGCTGAAGACTAGCAGACTAATGGACACGGATTACTGGAACCATGTCCTGTGGTCTGATGAGACCAAGATAAGTTAATTTGGTTCAGATGGTGTCAAGCGCGTGTGGCGGCAACCAGGTAAGGAGTATAAAGACAAGAGTGTCTTGCCTACAGTCAAGCATGGTGGTAGGAGTGTCATGGTCTGGGGCTGCATGAGTGCTGCTGGAACTGAAGAGCTACAGTTCATTGAGGTAACCATGAATACCAACATGTACTGTGACATACTGAAGCAGCGCATGATCCCCTCCCTTCAGAGACTGGGCCGCAGGTCAGTATTCCAACATGATAATGACCCCAAACACACCTCTAAGATGAGCACTGCCTTGCTAAAGAAGATGAGGGTTAAGGTGATGGAGTGGCCAAGCATGTCTCCAGACCTAAACCCTATTGAGCATCTGTGGGGCATCCTCAAACGGAAGGTGGAGGAGCGCAAGGTCTCTAACATCCACCAGCTCCGTGATGTCGTCATGGAGGAGTGGAAGAGGACTGCAGTGGCAACCTGTGAAGCTCTGGTGAACTCTAGGCCCAAGAGGGTTAAGGCAGTGCTGGAAAATAATGGTGGCCACACAAAATATTGACACATTGGGCCCAATTTCAACATTTTCACTTAGGGGTGTACTCACTTTTGTTGCCAGCAGTTTAGATATAAATTGCTGTGTGTTTAGTTATTTTGAGGGGACAGCAAATTTACACTCTTATACAAGCTGTACACTCACTACTTTACATTGTAGCAAAGTGTAATTTCTTCAGTGTTGAAAAGAAATGAAAAGATATAAATACTATATAGTAATAATAATAATATAATACAATATTTATAAAAATGTGAGGGGTGTACTCACTTTTGTGAGATAATGTATATTTGAAGTTATGGGTAATGGTATGTTAGCTGGGTAGGATATAAACCTATATATATATATATATATATATATATATATATATATATATATACTGTATTTGATAAGTAAATAGAGTAAATCATATATTTTACATTAAATTAACTTACCATTGACAACTAATTCACTTTCTTTAGTTTGTAAGCCAGCTGAATTGGTTGCTACGCATTTATATTGTCCACTGTCAGTTAAACGTAAGTTCTTTATGTGCAAAATTTGTCCATTTTCTAAAATGTTAATGTTTGTGTCTCCTCCACCAACTAATCTATAATAAAAGTCAGGAAAAGTTAAGTTACAACGTAAAAAAGAATACTTATTCTTAAATGAAAAACATTTAATGCTATGGGTAGATGCTGATGGGACAAATCATTTGTGGTTTTCTTTAATACCCTAATAGCAAGAGCTTCTCACCAAGTGAGATTTCACTTCTTAAGCTCCCCAAGCGGCTGCATGAATGTCAGTATACTGTATGTTTACACAATGTCTTGTATCTGGTAATATATCAGTTAGGCATGACAGCAAAATCAGTGATTTCAATGGGCTCTCTTCATGTCTACAAGTATGTAATGATAATTTGTATAATGCAAATACAGTTTATAATATTCTGAACATGCTAAAATGCCTTCAATATTTGCTAATATAATAGTGAAAGAATGAACATTTTATCACATGGGGCACCATTGCATGTAAAAATATACTCCTTTTAAGTCATTAATATACTTCTTAGGCCCCGTTCACATACGGGCGATGCTACTTCGCACCGCGACCTCCGAGGTCGCGGTGCGAGCAGCGCGCCGCGACCTCGGAGCGGCCGCCACGGACTTCATAACATTGAAGTCTATGGCGGTCGCCTCCTGGTCGCCCCAAAGAAGCTACAGATCCTTTTTCTAAGTCGGAGCGACTTGTGTCGCTCCTATTAGAACGGGTCCGCAGCTTCCCTATGGGAGGCGACCTGCGGCGACCTGTGAGGCGACCAGGTCGCCTCACAGGTCGCCCTAGTGTGAACCGGGACTAATATTCAGTATTTTTGTATGGTACAATTCATATATAAAATGTAGGTGCCAACATATAAGCAGTAGAATCGTTCACCTTAGATACTGCAGATTACATCAAGAGAAGCACTTTTAGTGCTAACAATCTGACAGCGGAGCTCTGCAGATTAAATCAGGACAAAAGAACTGGCAAGGGGGTTATTTACTAAACGTAAAGTGCACCAAATTCTGTAAGTGCAGTTGCGCCAGAGCTAAGTAATTGAGGTGGAGCTCTGCTGACTTCCATCATCCAAAAATGCTGTTTTCCGTTTTTTTCCTTGCATGTGATTAGGTGTTCTTTGTCAAGTTATGCTTCACCTCATTTACTAAACTCTGGAGCAACTTCAATTACAGACTGCACTTTGGAAAATGCACAGTCTATTTGCCTTTATGAAATCTACCCCAAAGACTTCTAAAACACGGCTCAGTAAGCAATTAAATGAACAAGGAGGATGAGATTATATAATTAGCTTACATTGAGTATTTTTTTAAAGCAATGTTTCTAAATTATTGTGTCGTCATAAAATTTTTCATATTGTATGAAACTAAATCAACTCTTTCATTTACTACTTGTTCATTCAAGGCACCATTTTTAACTGCTTGCCACCCACCCCTAGTATATATACTGTGGTAGGGTGGCACGGACAGGTTGGATCATGTACATTTTTCAGCTTCTTATGAGTGTGGGGAGTGAATGCGCTCACCCGCGCTGTCACTGGCAACAGCGCAATTTTGTTAGCAGGTCCAGCAAAATTATTTTGGACCTGCTGATCGGCTGTAGCCATTCACCGAACAGAGTCTCGTGTTTACAAACACACAAGACTCAGTCTGTACTCAAAGCAGTGATCTGGCTATTTCTTCACCCCGTCAGGCAGGGAGAAGAAACGGCCAAATCTGTAAGTAAAAGCAGCACATATTACACACATTAAGCTTGTTAGGCACACATTTACCCCCTTGATTTCCCCTAGATGTTAACCCCTTCCCAGCCAGTGTCATTAGTACAATGTCAGTTAGTCAGTGTACCTCCCAGCGTGGGTCTGTTAGCTCCAGAATGCCTGCCACCCTATCACAGTCACACTATAAGTTGCCGATCACTGTCATTACAGTATAGCATCTATAGCTGCAAAAAATCCCAGTATACAGTATATACCATAGTTTGTAGATACTATAACTTTTTACACAAACCAATTAATGTACACTTATCTGAGTTTTTTTTTTTTTTTTTTATACCAAAGACATGTAGCAGAATACATTTGGCCTAAATTTTTAATTTTTGAAGAAATTATTTTTTTTTTTACATTTTTTATTGGACATGTTTTATAATAGAAAGTAGTTAATACCGAGGTTTTTTTCAAAATATTCTGTCTTTTTTCATTTATATAACAAAAAATAAAAACCCAGTGGTGATCAAATATCACCAAAAGAAAGCTCTATTGGGTGTGTGGAAAAAAATAATTTACATTTCGTTTGTGTACAGTGTTGCATGACCGCTCCATTGTCAGTTAAAATAGTGCTGTGCTGGATATCAAAAAATGCCCTTGTCATGAAGGGGGGATAAACCTTAGGGGTTAAATAGGGAGCCAATATGCCTACACTGATAATCAGTATGGGACCTATATGTCTTACCTATTATCTTTGTACCATTGAATAGCAGGATAGGGCTTTCCCTTTACCTCACATTGTAACTTAATTGCTCTTCCAATAATTACAGAAATGTAATCAACTGTTCCACTACCAGCAATTTCAGGTGGTTCTGGAACAAAATGAGAATATTATTAAATAATATAAAATATTTTATATATATTATACTGTTAGCTTATTCTGGCAACTAAATCCTTATTTAAATAGTCCAAAACCAAACACAATGCATATGTCTAGACAAATAGGATAATTACAAACCATACAGTAATAAATAAGAATGTATACATTTTTAATTATACAACAGTATTTATATAACTGTCTGGTCAGATGGGTACATGCTTGGAACATGTCTGCTTTGGAATGTGTGCACAATGTATTTAAAGTTTTGTGCAACACAATCAGAAGTGTATTGCCGTTTCCCATTCATATTACATGTCAGTATCCTATGTTTAAGCTTTTTGACATAAAAAACATTTATATATTGCATCCTATCAGATATGTTAGTTACCTTAGTTTTCCTTTTTAAGGCTTCTTTCCATTTACCTGGTAATGATGCCAGTAAAATACTTTGTGTCCTAAAGTGACAACACCTACCCACTATTATGTATCTATGAAGGAAAATAGTTTTCACCAGGACAGGACTACAGAATACATCCCTCTCCTTTTCTGTACATTGCAGAGAAATCTGCGAAAATGCTAATGATCTAATAGCAGAAAAGCAGAGAGCACAGGAAGGTATCACCTCACTAAATTTCAGGTAGGATAACAGGTATTTTTTTAAATTTATCAAAAGGATATTATAACAAACCAATAGGGAGCAAATAAAACCTCATTGCTAAGCTTTTACTTTCTAAGAAAAGAGAGGTCACAGAGGAACACGAATGCAGCAGAGACCTTCTGAATAATACTACCCACAATAATAAAAAGGCTCCACATCCTTTTACTGACAATAAACAATGTTGTGCCTGGTCCTATAGGTGAATCATTAAGGGTTCATATGGCTCCTTGCTTATGGACATTTCAGTCCCTGTGTCTCTGTACTATAACAACTTTTTTGGAATGGGAATACTTCTAGTCAGTAAGCTGGATAATAATATAATGAAGATATTCAACAATCCATGCAATACACGGAAAGTGTTATGACTAGATCATCACAGGTGATCAAAATCTCTTTTCTACTGGGAGATGTATGCACTTGTTGGCAATTACCTAATTGATATCAAATTAAAATTTAAAAATCCCAATATTCAAGATCCTGGAGCAATGTGGTTTTGGAGTGGACCTGAAAGCTATTGTGGAAACTTTACCCTAACCTTCAGTGTAAGGGCGAACCTCACTGACCCAAAGTGTAAAGGGAAACTTCTCCATTGACCTCCAGTTTAGGGAGGCACATATCTAGTGACCACCAATGTAATGGATGCACTTCATCACCGATCCTTAAAGTATGGGGGAACTTCACTTTCTAGCAGCCTAAGGGATTTTTGTTGTGATTTTGTCCTTTCCAAATGCTGGGCCTTGTGCTATAAATAAAGTGTGTAGATCTAGACTTATTGCTAAAAGCCACTGGATGAGATTTATGAAAGGAGTACCTTTCTGTTTGCTTTCCGATACAAACCTGTATTCATCTTAATATACAGTGAGGTGCAGAGTAAATTAAACTTTGATTGGATTTTTTTAGGATAAACGGCTTTACTGAGCTAAGGTAAAAATAAACCTTTTTAATAAGTAAACCCTCATTCCATCCCTATAATTTATATGAAATTTAGTGAAAAAAGCTAAAGATTATATTTCCGAACCAACTCTTCTCCCCCTACTGGTTCAAGCACTTGGTATCATCTCTTTAGAATTAATCAAGAAAACAATTCCAATGCACATAATAATAATAATAATAATAATAATAATAAGTCCTTCTAAATGATTGTGTTTGCTTACAAAACAATTCTTAGTAGTAACATAATAATTTTGCTCTAATTTTCCTTGGACTTCTAATATATATCCAACATACCATTTTTAAATTTAATGTAGAAACAAATATACAATGGATAACAATATAATTAATATTATTATTATTATTATTATTAATAATAACAATTATTATTTAGCTAACTTACCTAGCACATCTACATAGAAGTGCTTTTCATCACTTCCTGCAATGTTGCTGGCAGTGCAAGTAAAGGATCCAGAGTGTGACAAGGTTGTTTTCAAAATCTTCAGAATTCTTCCTTTTTCTAAAATCTTGATATTATCACTTTCAATGACCTGTAATAAGATGACAGCTATACAAATGAATTACAGATTGCTCAAGTTACCACTGACAATTTTATACCGATGAATCACCTTTGCAGAAATATTTCTGATGCTTGTAAGGGAATATAATGCATAAATCCATCAAGCAGATGAAGATTAAAAGCAATAAAAAGCTTCTGGCTAAAACTATATAGAAGGTCAATGTCCTTTAAGGCCTGTGAGCACACAGGAAAAGACACATTACAAATTACATCACATTACAAATTCTACTGCTAAACAATTTACTGTAACTTTACTTCAGAAAATGTATTCATCTCATATCCAGTAACATTATTTACTTGCATACAGACTACACAACCATAAAAATGCATTGCTGGTAATAAAAAGGATCAAATCATTTTTTATTAATTGTACATTATGGGACACGGGATGAATTTTTATGTACATTTCGGAGAATTCAATAAAGCACCACCAACACTTTTCTTAAACATTGGCCATTTAAAATGGCCTTAGCCAGATAATAAAACTTCTACCACCTGTTTCAGTAACTTTAATGACACCCGTGACAGATTCAGGTAGTTATTTTACAATGTGGCATTACTAATGCACAAAGTTAAAAAATAATTACCTTCAGTTACCTTCAGTTCGTAGATTATGAAACCATAGCTAATTAAAACCAACCCTAAGTTGATGTACAGAGATAGGCAGTGTGCCTGTGCCTGTGCCTGTGCCTGTACGTAGTATAGTAGAGCAGCATATTTGCCACCACTTCCCTCTCTTTGTCACTGGTTGTTAAGGAGACTGTTGGCTTCACAGCTGACAACCTGCTAGCAACCAGTGATGATGCAGTGGGCAGAGCCTGAGGGGAAAGCTGAGACACTAGTTCCTCATCAGGTCCACTCTCTCCTTTTAATTGACAGCAGGCAGGGGGCAGATTCTATAGCCAATGGCAGGCTGCCCATTGACCAAGGGAAGGAAACTGCCTGCTGTCAATCACAAGGAGAGCAGATAAGATAGGGAACTAGTGTCTGTGAATCCCCATCATGCTCTGTCTGTGTGTCAGTTGCAGTGGAAGAAAGCACAGTTGTACTAAAGATGGGGTAGCCATATGGACACTCCAGTCTTAATTTGCCTCCACATGCCATATGTGCCCCAGATTTATTTATCTATCCATTAGCATGCATGTGCTCCCACTGTGGAGACTCTTTAAAATTCATTAGAGTTAGGACTGCAGGTAACAGGGAGCCTTGACGTGGCCCTGCAGCTTTCACATGCGTTTGCAAATGTGTGCTAACTAAACCCCTGTATTGACGCAAACTGTTAGACAGGCCAATTTGGTTGGTAAGCAGACTGGTTGGCAAATTGAACTGGGAATTTTATCTTTGTTTGTTTCATGTGCGTTGCCCTTCCATGTGTTCTTTGCTATGAAGGCCAGTTATAGATGGGGGCAGAGGCCATTTTCTTTGTTGTATATGTGTACTGGTGAGTGGACATACTGGGTGCCTTTGCTGTAATACTATCAGCTGGGCTTCCATTATGCCCCCAATTACCTTTCAGGAGGGATGGGCCACCTCCAGGCTCACCTGCCCCCTATCTATCCATTAGCATGCATGTGCTCCCACTGTGGAGACTCTTTAAAATTCATTAGAGTTAGGACTGCAGGTAACAGGGAGCCTTGACGTGGCCCTGCAGCTTTCACATGCGTTTGCAAATGTGTGCTAACTAAACCCCTGTATTGACGCAAACTGTTAGACAGGCCAATTTGGTTGGTAAGCAGACTGGTTGGCAAATTGAACTGGGAATTTTATCTTTGTTTGTTTCATGTGCGTTGCCCTTCCATGTGTTCTTTGCTATGAAGGCCAGTTATAGATGGGGGCAGAGGCCATTTTCTTTGTTGTATATGTGTACTGGTGAGTGGACATACTGGGTGCCTTTGCTGTAATACTATCAGCTGGGCTTCCATTATGCCCCCAATTACCTTTCAGGAGGGATGGGCCACCTCCAGGCTCACCTGCCCCCTATCTATCCATTAGCATGCATGTGCTTCCACTGTGGAGACTCTTTAAAATTCATTAGAGTTAGGACTGCAGGTAACAGGGAGCCTTGACGTGGCCCTGCAGCTTTCACATGCGTTTGCAAATGTGTGCTAACTACACCCCTGTATTGACGCAAACTGTTAGACAGGCCAATTTGGTTGGTAAGCAGACTGGTTGGCAATTTGAACTGGGAATTTTATCTTTGTTTGTTTCATGTGCGTTGCCCTTCCATGTGTTCTTTGCTATGAAGGCCAGTTATAGATGGGGGCAGAGGCCATTTTCTTTGTTGTATATGTGTACTGGTGAGTGGACATACTGGGTGCCTTTGCTGTAATACTATCAGCTGGGCTTCCATTATGCCCCCAATTACCTTTCAGGAGGGATGGGCCACCTCCAGGCTCACCTGCCCCCTATCTATCCATTAGCATGCATGTGCTCCCACTGTGGAGACTCTTTAAAATTCATTAGAGTTAGGACTGCAGGTAACAGGGAGCCTTGACGTGGCCCTGCAGCTTTCACATGCGTTTGCAAATGTGTGCTAACTAAACCCCTGTATTGACGCAAACTGTTAGACAGGCCAATTTGGTTGGTAAGCAGACTGGTTGGCAAATTGAACTGGGAATTTTATCTTTGTTTGTTTCATGTGTGTTGCCCTTCCATGTGTTCTTTGCTATGAAGGCCAGTTATAGATGGGGGCAGAGGCCATTTTCTTTGTTGTATATGTGTACTGGTGAGTGGACATACTGGGTGCCTTTGCTGTAATACTATCAGCTGGGCTTCCATTATGCCCCCAATTACCTTTCAGGAGGGATGGGCCACCTCCAGGCTCACCTGCCCCCTATCTATCCATTAGCATGCATGTGCTCCCACTGTGGAGACTCTTTAAAATTCATTAGAGTTAGGACTGCAGGTAACAGGGAGCCTTGACGTGGCCCTGCAGCTTTCACATGCGTTTGCAAATGTGTGCTAACTAAACCCCTGTATTGACGCAAACTGTTAGACAGGCCAATTTGGTTGGTAAGCAGACTGGTTGGCAAATTGAACTGGGAATTTTATCTTTGTTTGTTTCATGTGCGTTGCCCTTCCATGTGTTCTTTGCTATGAAGGCCAGTTATAGATGGGGGCAGAGGCCATTTTCTTTGTTGTATATGTGTACTGGTGAGTGGACATACTGGGTGCCTTTGCTGTAATACTATCAGCTGGGCTTCCATTATGCCCCCAATTACCTTTCAGGAGGGATGGGCCACCTCCAGACTCACCTGCCCCCTATCTATCCATTAGCATGCATGTGCTCCCACTGTGGAGACTCTTTAAAATTCATTAGAGTTAGGACTGCAGGTAACAGGGAGCCTTGACGTGGCCCTGCAGCTTTCACATGCGTTTGCAAATGTGTGCTAACTAAACCCCTGTATTGACGCAAACTGTTAGACAGGCCAATTTGGTTGGTAAGCAGACTGGTTGGCAAATTGAACTGGGAATTTTATCTTTGTTTGTTTCATGTGCGTTGCCCTTCCATGTGTTCTTTGCTATGAAGGCCAGTTATAGATGGGGGCAGAGGCCATTTTCTTTGTTGTATATGTGTACTGGTGAGTGGACATACTGGGTGCCTTTGCTGTAATACTATCAGCTGGGCTTCCATTATGCCCCCAATTACCTTTCAGGAGGGATGGGCCACCTCCAGGCTCACCTGCCCCCTATCTATCCATTAGCATGCATGTGCTCCCACTGTGGAGACTCTTTAAAATTCATTAGAGTTAGGACTGCAGGTAACAGGGAGCCTTGACGTGGCCCTGCAGCTTTCACATGCGTTTGCAAATGTGTGCTAACTAAACCCCTGTATTGACGCAAACTGTTAGACAGGCCAATTTGGTTGGTAAGCAGACTGGTTGGCAAATTGAACTGGGAATTTTATCTTTGTTTGTTTCATGTGCGTTGCCCTTCCATGTGTTCTTTGCTATGAAGGCCAGTTATAGATGGGGCAGAGGCCATTTTCTTTGTTGTATATGTGTACTGGTGAGTGGACATACTGGGTGCCTTTGCTGTAATACTATCAGCTGGGCTTCCATTATGCCCCCAATTACCTTTCAGGAGGGATGGGCCACCTCCAGGCTCACCTGCCCCCTATCTATCCATTAGCATGCATGTGCTCCCACTGTGGAGACTCTTTAAAATTCATTAGAGTTAGGACTGCAGGTAACAGGGAGCCTTGACGTGGCCCTGCAGCTTTCACATGCGTTTGCAAATGTGTGCTAACTAAACCCCTGTATTGACGCAAACTGTTAGACAGGCCAATTTGGTTGGTAAGCAGACTGGTTGGCAAATTGAACTGGGAATTTTATCTTTGTTTGTTTCATGTGCGTTGCCCTTCCATGTGTTCTTTGCTATGAAGGCCAGTTATAGATGGGGGCAGAGGCCATTTTCTTTGTTCCCCAGATTTATTTACCTGTTTACAATAAAAGTTCCTTTTGTTTCTATCAGGCCTCCAGATCCAAAGCAAAACCTAAGACTGTGTTCCATTTTAAGTACTGACCTCCCAAGTCTCTCTAAGTCTGCAAGCAATTCCACCTCATAATGAGGGAGCGCTCTCACTTGTCATGGCCTTTGCAGCCATCTGTTTCCAGGACATTTCACATGTTTTTTGTCCAGAAGATTGCATCCCAGGGCAACAAACTAGAATTTTGGTCTCTGCCTCCACTCTGCTTCATGTTGTCAAACTTATCAACATCCCTATGAAGACTGATGGACCCTCAAAGTCTCTAAAGCATCCCATATGCCTGACCAGCTGAGCCGGGCTTGCTTTGCAATGGTGGATAACAAGTTCAGTGCTGGTATCTGGAAAATCCTTTCTCCCACTGGTTTAAAAAGTGTTTACGATGGATTCCAGCGTTTGGGCTATGGAAAAGACTTCGGGGAAACTCCTGGTACAAGGGAAATAGTTGTTGAAGGAAGGTCATCTTCCAATCTATATTCTGGTACTCAGGGTGATTCAATAATTCCTTGTGCTGAAACTCTCTTATGTAAGGTTTTCCAACCAGCATGCAGTTAGGCAATGCCATGGCAGTGGCTTACATCATTCATCAGGAAGGAACCAGAAGTCTCACAAACCTAAACAGAACTGAATATGGTTCTGGCATGAGCAGAACGACATGTTCCATCCCTGTCTACTGTACACATCCTGCATGTGGAAAACGGGCAGGCAGATTTCCTTAGTCATATGAACGTCCAGAATCAAGAAAGTGGTCTCTTCACCCAAGGTGTTTAAATACCTCTGTTGGAAGACACAGACCCACTGACCTCCAAAATTAACAATGGTCTGAGAAGATTTGTTTCCAGATTTAGAGATCCTGGGTTCATTAAAGAATAATCTTTGTTTTACTGGAAGTTTGTGGCCATTTCACAGGAAACCTGGTATCAACCTTAAGTGTTATGCTGACCCTCCTAATTTATTTAATTGAAAAAATAACCCGATAAAAATATGGAGATAGGGACTTCTGACTTTTCTTTGACTTGTCTGATCTACATACTTTTTTGGTCAGTCACTCGGAAAGTATATAAGCTAGTGGCTGAAGATAACAGCTGAACATTCTGAACCCACTCCAGCCAGTTACTAGACAGCAAAAGGTGATTAGCACATCTCTTTGTCACTTTGTTTCTCTGCACTGCACAAGGTTGATGCCAGGTCAAATTCAGTCACTTACACTGTCAGCATTTACAAATAGATTGTTGATATAATAATGACTATAGAACCATATTTATTTATTTTTTTCATATCAGCCTAAAGTTTAGCTTTCAGCTCCTCAAAAAAGGTTAACCTACTAGACCAATAGTGTTACTTTATGTGGAAATACAGCAAAAAAAAAAAAAAATGATTGTCCTGGATATGGAGTGAAAGGATTGGTGTCTTCTCTCAGGTTTATATGGCTGCCTGGGTCCCATTTCTCCTCACATAGCAGGAAGTGAGAATGAATAGGGATAAACAAATGTGTTTTCAGTTTTTGAAGGGGTTCGATTAAATTCCTAACCTAAAATCAAACCCCACTAAAATCTATATAGTACATATAATCTATGTAGTCAATTCTGGCCATTTTCAAGGCTGATAAGTAAAGGATTGTCAAAAAAGTCCATAGAGAATTGGGTACTGTTGTAGAAAACATGTACCTATGTAAAAAAATGTTTAGATCTTAGGGTGACGTACCTCAATGAGACAAGTTAGCAGCAGAAAGCACATACTCACCAAAAGAGCAAAGCAGCCAATTTTCTTTAAGTTTTTCTAATGGTGAGTTTTTCTTCTCAAGTGAGCATAGCATCCTTCTTTTAAAGTGATACTAATGGGCGTTTTTTTCTTCCTCCCCTTCAAAGGTGCAGACAGATTTTTTTAAATGTTGCTTATGCACCCTTTTCCCCTTCTCCTTTGTGTCTGCATACACCACCATTCTTCTTTTTCTTTATTTAGTTTTCCACTGCCAAGGGCACCCTGAGGGCACATATTTAAGTCTTCTTGGGTTCACAGGAAAATGGTGGGCATAATTCAACCTAAAAGAGGTGTGGTGGCTGGAACTGGAGGAGGAAATAGAATGCACTGCTAGAGTGCAGAAGGCTAATACTGCTTTGGAACCATAATCCTCCCTGCAGGAGTGCAAGGCTGTTGGAATAGCCATTTAAAAAGATGGCAAGGATGAATCATGTGATATAACTGTTTTAAATTTGGTGCAAGGCTGAGACCATCTTATATATGTTAACCACATAGACTGGAAAGGGTTGAGCGGCAATTTTTCTAAGTATGCAACACACTACTGGATGGTGATATTTTGAGCCAGCACCCCATTCCTGAGCACCAGCGGGACTATATACACTCTCCTTCTTTGCTTAGAGTGGCACTACAAGCATTAGCAGTTGAGAATAGTAAATGATCCTGAAAGAGCTGTTAAGAGACATGAGAAGAGAATGAAGGGTTCTCTAGACAAATTTGCCTGGATGCTAATGTGTTTAAAATGTGCATCTCTTTTTTAATATAGTGTTCATGTAAAATGAAATGAGATTCATATTACGATTACCTGAGTACTTCCATTATACCATGTGATAAGAGGTGGCGGACTTCCTGTAGCATCACAAAATAAACTTGTGTCACGACTCAACAAAACGGATACATTTGTCAGCTTTTCCTTGTCTTTAATAGCCGGAGAATCTGTAAAGAGCAATTAAAAGACATAACATGAGAAATTTACTCCTACAAATAATTAACAAAGTATGTGCAAATTTGAAAAAAGGAAGCTCATGTTTACACAAGTGTCTAATTAATATGTTCTGTAGGCTAAGATTACCATGTGTGAGAATGACTCACTGTACTGTTCTTGAGCATCTGCATTAAATTAGATGCTTGGCACTCACTAAACATTTGAGGAGGAATCAGGAAATTTGACAAACAAGGCACACATCAAAGCAAATAAATTGCGCAGCCTAAGGCTAAGAAAGATACAGTATGAGTCCAGTGATTAGGTGGGGTTACAGCTATTGATGTACAACCAACTAAACTACAGCAGTATAATTTTCCTCATAAAATGTATTTATTGAAACCCCCTTATACTAACATTGAAAAACCTATATTTTCCACACAACCTAGTTTTAAAGCTTCACTAGGAAAAACAGTTTTAGTGCTGGTATTTTTACCCTCTTTCTTCTTTAACCAGTTTGCAGCCTTTGGATATGATATATGTTAGAGTAAGATTTGGTTCTTTTTTAGTTTTTTTTTTGATTTGCTTAAAGCAGACTTTCAATAGAAGCAAAGTTTGATTATTCACTTAACCCCTCTCCCCCACCCCCATGGCAAAATGCTGTGGTATAATAAAAAAAAGTTGTGCCAAATTTCGATCCATGTGTGGTCACTGCGGTTGAACAATAGGCTGCAGTGCTGATTTGTGTATTTTGACAGAGGGGGACATTAAAAAACACTTGTTTCACAGTATAACATTGGCTTTTACACCCTAAATTGCAGGGTGTTCAGCGTGCTGCACAGTGAATTCTGCACCATGATTGGGCTGTGGCATCCTTAACAACCGATGAGTCATCAGCTGTCAATGGGCTTCCCCACTGACAGCTAAATAAAAAAAATAAAAAATAAAAACATTTGCCGAAAAAATAGTAAAACCCCCCCACCCCAAAGCACCTTGTCCCAATGCTGATGGTGACAAGTGTCTCATCCCCACAACCCTGGGCTGTAGTTGAGGGGGTATGCAGGCAGGGCGCTTATTGGGATCTGGAAGCCCCCTTTAAGCAGCGCCCCGAGATCCTGCCCCCCCCCTATGTAAATGAGCATGGAGTACCTTGTACCCCTACCCATTCACCAAAGAAAAGTGTCAAAAAGTAAAAAAAAAAAAAAAGAAAACACATAGAGAGAGTTTTAAACAATTTTAATTAAATGTTTTTCCCCTATTTATTTTATTTATTATTTTTTATTTTTACACAGTTTAAAAAAAAATTAACCATTTTTATTCCTATTATAAGGAATGTAAACATTCCTTGTAATAGAAATAGGCACGACAGGACCTCTTTATTGTGAGATCTGGGGTCAAAAAGACCTCAGACCTCACAAGTACACAAAAAAAAAAGGACCTTTAAACCAGTTGCTAGGCAACGACGTTTGATGTCACTCTGGTCCTCCAAGACCATAGAGTCGAGTGAGGGCCAGCTTGCCCTCACTCGACTTCTTGTCTAAGAGGATCCAGGACCCGATAGTTTTCCCCGCTGCTGGCGGGAGGGGGGGCACCGCCACTGGGACCACCCTTATCTGAAAGCCAACCGCCTGCAGTTTAAAAAAATACCAGGGTTATGGCAGCTATCTGGATAAGGGTCTGTTTTTTTTTTTTTTTTTTGGCGTGGGATTCCCCTTAAAATCCATACCAGACCCGAAGGGTCTCTCTTTTGTTTTTTTATGTAATTTGATTCTTTCTTTTTTTTTTTAGAAATATCATTTTTGTTGCAGCATGTTCCATGCATGCTACAGATGCACTTTACTTTATAGGAACACTAAGGGGACCTCCCAGGCACTATATTTAAAATAATTTTTCAGTTTTATTGCTGCACTTTAAGCATCATTAAAATCACTGCTCCTGAAAAAAAACATTGTTTTAAAAAAAAGAATTTGCATTGATACATGTCCCCCAGGCCAGTGCCCTGGACCCCCATACCCCTTTTATGGTCAATAACTTGCATATAAGCCTTCAAAATTGCCACTTTTGATGTTTCCTGTTCGGCTCCCATAGACTTCAATGGGGTTCGCTGTTCGGGTCAAAACATTTCCCCTGTTCGGGAGTTCTGTTGCGAACCGCAGTGTGGTGTTTGGCCCATCTCTTTCTCTGACTTTCCCCTCTTTTTGAGATTGGACAAGATTGAAAGGTGGGGCAGAGACATCATACTCTCCACCTTGTCCAATCAGAGAATGCATTGCAAAGAATTTTCTAAATGGTGCCCAGTGGGCGACCTCCTCTGTTCAGAATGTACTTGGAAGCTAGTGGAGATCACTGTAGTGTAGAGTAGAGATGCCTACTGCAGTCATTTCCATCTTTCATCTTCTAGAGGGATCCCACATGTATGGTATATGCATAGTTCTATTGGTTCAAGCTGGATGAACATAAATATGTAAAAACCTGAAATTCTTCTTTAAATTAACATAAAATGCATTAAAAGGTTTGCGACGTCATTTTAAATGGTACATCTTTCATCTATGCATTTTATTACTCTGCATGTTTTTAAAATCCCTCTCACTGGATTCTTTGTGCAGGTACAAGAGAATGCGTTTTCCATGGGCGATTAATAGTATCATATGTAGAAAATGACTATATATGAGTTTTAATGCAATAAACTCATATAAAATAAGAAATACCTTTACCCTGGAAAACATATATAAAAAACTGATGTAAAATGCTTTTGGCATGTACAGTAAGCTCTCACAAGCAGAGCCCCCTAACCCTCTTGTTCTCTATTTTTATTGTAACTCTTTTGTATTGTAAAACATTGGAAACTGTTAGAAACAAAAGCAGGTTTGGCAATGTCCATATTTTGTGGCTTTAAATGGTTGTAAAGCCACTATGATATGATCATACAATAGGACATGTCTCCCACTGCATGTATTTTATAAAAATAGTGCCTATTCTACCTTATTTCACAGCGCCTCCCAGCACTCACATGACTCCTCGCCTCTCTCCTCTCCTGGGCTCACAACTACAGCGAGAGGGGCCGAGAACTCATGCTGATGTCAGCCGAGAGGAGAGGTAGAAGGGCAGGAGAGAGGTGAGCAGTCACGTGAGTGCCGGGGGGGCGCTGTGAAATAAGGTAGAACCTGCATTTTCTTTTTATAAAACACATGCAGTGGGGCACATATCCTTATTTAACAGAGGCTATTGTATGATCATTTCATAGTTTTTTTTAGCAGCAGAAAGGGAGGGGCGGGCACTGGTACAAGTAGACAGGCGAGGGGGAGGACACAGGAGAGCTGCATATAGCTGCGGATGATGGAGACACGTAAACTGACCACAGTGTCAGGGCTCAGCTGCCATGATAAACCGTGGTCTTTTTACAGGGGGAGGGCAGAACCAGGCAGGATCAGCCAGGTAATTTATATAATACAGAGGGCCAAATTACACAGAACAAACACTTTGCTGTATAACATGATTTAAGGGAACAAGATTTTTATTTCTTAGGGTAACAAAAACATTAAGATACACTGTAATTTTGTTTGAGTTGTATATAGGGGTTGATTTACTAAAACTAGAGATTGCAAAATCTGGTGCAGTTCTGCATTAAAACCAAACACCTTCCAGTTTTTTTTGTTTTAATCAAAGCTTAATTGATCAAGCTGAAGTCAGAAGCTGATTGGTTACAATGCACAGCTAAACCAAATTTTGTACTCTCAGGTTTTAGTAAATCAACCCCACAGTGCCCATCCTAAAATGACAGTCGCTTCTAAACACACACAAACTTCTGACTATATTAGACAATGATTTCATATAACACAGGCTGAAGTAAACTTAAAAGTTACCATAAACTTTCAAATGATATTTCCTTTCTGTCAGTCCTGCCTGATTAGAGGCCACACACTTATATTCTCCATTGTCATACTGTGTCAGGGAACTGATGATGAGCAGAGTCCCGTCTTCTGTAATCTTGATACCAGGTTCTGTCCCAGTTACCTCTTTGTTGTTACGTAACCATTTAATAACCGGTTTAGGATTACCTAGTTAGATGAATACAAAAGAAATATAATATATTGTAGGTAGTTCTGGTATAAGTTATATTACATTTTTTGAGCACAATATACTGTATCTCTGTAGAGGAATTAAACAAAGAACTCTTGTGTTTGAAAGATGTATTCAAATTTCTACTGTTTTCATATTCATTTGGTTTTGGCTAGGACTTTAATAGTGCAGTTTATTAACAAGGCACCATTATGCCTTGCCAGTAGAGCAATGTAGCAGGTCAGCCATGCAGCATTAGCAGAGTGTTTGAAACTCATAGAATAATGATTTTCATTGTATATATGAACATTTTGGATACAATCTTTATGGAACATTTAAGAAAGAAATGTATGTCATAGTCCGTATCAAATTAGGCAGATGAACAAATTAATATATATTTTTTTTAAAGCTCAACTGAACTTTAGGTTTAAATTAGTTGAAAACCTTTCAAATGCATCACAACAGCATATGTGCAAAGGCGTGCAGTTTGTCTTCTTTAAAAAGCAGTCATATCCTGTAAAGAAAAGGCTGTCCTCTGCAAGAATACAGCAGAGAAAGACCTCTGTTCTCTATGTGGAAGCAGCGGTTTTTTGCAGAAGTCTGACAAGCCCTCTGCTGTGTCAGAGCTAAAGTTCCCCAATACGAAGGAAGCATGAGCTTTGCTGACTGCAGGGCTGTAAGTATGACTTAGCAGAAGACATCTCAGACCTCTGCAGAAAGACCACTGCTTCTTTATAGAGAGTTAGGGTCTCTATAACATATTGGCATAGGACATACTTTTCTACTCAGGCCTTGGCTGCTTTCTATATATATAAAAAAAAAAAAACTGTAAAACTTAGCATTAGTTTTGTTTTGATGGACCTGGAATGTATTTATCAAATTTGAAATAAAGATTTAGTTTAATTTATAAATCGATTATATATGATTGGTCATTCATAAAAAAAATATATATATACATATATATATATATATATATATATATATATATATATATATATATATATGTATATATATATATATATATATATATATATATATATATATATATAGTTGAATTTGCTAACTAAACAACCTTTATTTCTTTAGAAACTCAACCTTGCAGTTTGTGTTATAGACTGAAGAAGGAGGGCATTTGAATAACAAATGTCAATCTATCATGCTTGTTTTTGTTTAAGGCAAGTATTTGGGTTGAATCAATAACCAAACCAATTTCCAGTGTTACGATTGTTTAACTTGTACATAATAAAGTTGACCACAAACATCAGAAGACTGACACATGTCATAGACATAAAACGCATTTCGAACAACTAAACATTATCCTGCCACCCATCCTATTTCTCTCAAATAAACAATAACATCTGGCCAGGAAATAACTATCCAGCTAACAAACTTTGCCCCTTGAGATCTCTTGGTCAGAGGTTCCTATAGAGGTTCCTATGCCAATAAACAGCACAGTTAATTAGCAATACAAAACATTTCCCTGCATGCAGTCTTACTAGCAAGACAAAAACATCTACAATTGGTTTGTAGCATTTAAATTAAAAATAAAAAAATCCAAATATATGTGAACCATCCTGCTACTGCTATATAAAGGTGCCTCTGTCTATTGCACAAAATAGCTGAAGACCCCTTTGTCTGTCTAAGGCACATAACCAAAACCCAACACAAGCAAGAAAGAGGATTGGGTACTCTTGTTCTCAGTTTATTAACTGTTTTTTTTTTATAAATATATATACAGTATATATACATAATATATATATATGTAGTTCTCATATAGAGTGAAGAAGAATCACGATGAAAAGAGGTATCTTGATGGTGGTGAGCCCTACATATTTGCAACTAGATGCATGTGAGAATTACATTTATAATTTATAATTGGTTAGCAGGATTAAGTGCTGAGTAATGTTGGTACTATTTATTTGCTGTAAATTGTGCCACCCACATGTACTCTTACTCTGGCAATTTTGCACTGATCAGCAGTGGTGTATTTTGGTTTTGTGCTGTCCAAGGCAAGACTAAAATTGGGCACCCCCCCCCCATGTAAATTTGCCCCACTCCTTTTTTAAAGGGATGTGACTCCCTCCAAAATTGAAGGACTACAAGTCCCAGCATGAACCCCTGAGATCTCACAAGAGGGGGGGGTAAGAGGGGTGAGAGGGGTGGGGGAGAGAGAGAGAGGGGGATGATAGAGAGGGGGTGAGAGAGAGAGGAGGGGAATCAAAGAGTTAGAGAGAGAGAGAGGGGATGAGAGAGAGAGGGGGGATGGTAGAGAGAGGGGGGATTAGAGAGAGAGGGGGTGAGAGAGGGGGATGAGAGAGAGAGAGAGAGGGGATGAGAGAGGGGGTTGAGAGAGAGAGAGGGAGATGAGAGAGAGGAGGGGTGATAGAGAGGGGGTGAGTGAGAGAGAGGGGGGTGAGAGAGGCGGCTCTAGCAACCAGTGGCCAATAGAGTCTCAGGTGGAGGGGGGGCAGCTTTTTTGCTGCCCCCCTGCAAAGTGCCGCCCTAGGCCTGGGCCTTGTTGGCCTAGGCCAAAATACAGCACTGCTGATCAGGCAGCTACCACTTTCCAGTTTTAGTAAAAATCATCTGGGCACCAGAAGATTGGCAGTGTGTTTTTGGTGCAGAGAGAAACATCTTACCCAAAAGCTCTTCTCCCACTAACCCTCGAACACAATCTATTTCACTAATCATCCCCCTTCTTACTTTAACACTAACCCTCACTTTACTTAATAAACCTAATCCCTTGTTCTATACCTGACCAGGATCATCTTGCACAATAGATGAAATTAAGCACAAAAAATACCTGAGCTAGAACCTACTAATTTACTAATTTATGCCTAATACTTATCTGTTGTCAAAAATACCAAAAAAAAAAAAAAG
Source organism: Pelophylax lessonae (assembly GCF_965119305.1). Classification (NCBI taxonomy): domain Eukaryota; kingdom Metazoa; phylum Chordata; class Amphibia; order Anura; family Ranidae; genus Pelophylax; species Pelophylax lessonae. Next base: position 149,700,449 of record NC_138775.1, read on the forward strand.
AAAAATGCTAATTGGCTTCTAGCATATTTAATGTCATTTTGTGAGAATTATTGTAAATTATTATTATTTAAAAAATAATAATTGTCATCTTTGTTCCAAATATGAGATTAGCATTCATGTGTGATTGTGTGATTATAGAACTTCTTAACATGATTTATTTGACTACTAAATTGATCATATTACTTTATTTATTAATTTTGTATCTGAAATATTAGAAAAAAAATGAACTAGTGAATTATTGCAGAGATAAAGGCTACTTCAAACAAACTTGTCATTAGAAAAATAATAAGAAGCTGCCATTACTGACCTCTTTTTGTAAAAGTTTGTTGACTGGTTGAATGCTGAATTCACTGGCTTAAAGCGGAGTTCCAGCCATTTACTCACCTGTCCAACGGTCCAGCGATGCGGCCGCCGGAAGCCTCGATCCTCTCCCTTGGCGCCGGCATCACTGCTGTGGGCACCCGGCTGTTACAGTTTGCGGCTTCACAGCCGGGTACCCACTGCGCATGCGCGAGTCGCGCTGCGCGCCGTGATTGGCCGGCAATCTTCTGGGACCTCTGACGTGTCCCAGAAGATTGCAGGGAGGGAGGGGGAGAGGAGAACTTCCGCTCAGGGCGCCGCGGCGCTCCGAGCGGAAGTGGGAGCGGGTACCTGTCAAAACTAGGTACCCGCTCCCCCCCCCCCAAAAAAATGACATCCCAAATGTGGCATGTCGGGGGGTCAGGACTCCCTAAAGCGGAAGTTCCACTTTTGGGTGGAACTCCGCTTTAAATACTTTGAGTCTCTGGGGTTGATTTAATAAAACTGGAGAGTGCAAAATCTGCTGTGCACGTTACCCAATCAGCTTCAGTTTGTTAAATTAAGTGTTGATCAAAAACCTTGATGCAGAGCTGCACCAGATTTTGCACTATCCCTTTTTATTAAATCATTCCCTCTGACCCTCAGCAAGTATGCAGCTCAGAAAAGTCAGAGAAAAGCAAGTGGGCTCACAAGTGTCACAAGGTCAGCATGACGGCTGTGCAACTACTGCTTTCAGGAATGGTCAGCAATGGCAACCCTTGTATTTCCCTTAAGAAAGATGCATTTAAACATTTTGTTTAATATGACGAAATGACAAAAAAAATATAGATGGTTGCACTATAGAATCAGTTCAACATATACCTTTTGCAGGGCAGGGAAATGCAACCTGTTGACTGGAAAGCCTTTCCTGGTGTGTTTTGTCATAAGGAGGCTCCAAATCAGAAAAAGTAGGTGGTGCTATGATGAAAACAAACAAATAAGGTAAGTGTAAGGAAACTATCGCATCAAAATAAATATGTAAGACCCCGTTCACACAGGGGCAACGCTACTTGCTGGGGCAACCTGTGAAGTCATATCATTGAAGTCAATGCAGGTCGCCTCCAGGTCGCCCCAAAGTAGTACAGGACCCTTTTTATAAGTCGGAGCGACTTGTGTCGCTCCTATTAGAACGGGTCCTGTGCTAATCAATGGCAGGCGACCCACCGCGACTGACAAGTCGTGCTAGTGTGAATGGGGACTAATACAGATATAAATAATAACTACTAGGAACACTTTCTATTTACTAAACTTCAGTGCTCAGTGAATGATTAATTTTACCTTGGACCTCTATTGTCACATTTGCACTGTCTTGGCCAACCATGTTACTGGCAACGCAAGTGTACACTCCAGCATCTGAAAGTTCAGCCGTAGCAACTCTGATTGTAAAGTGCTGAAGCTTTTCATCCAGCTCCAACATTCTTCCATCTTTAAACCAGGTTGTTGTTGGCGGTGGGATCCCTTGACTTATGCAGGCAATTTCAAAGCTTTGTTTAACCTGTATTCTTATCATTTGAGGGCCACGCTGGATTTTGGGAGGGACTGTGGAAGAAAAATGAAAACAGAGGAATAAATGTTAGCACAACAGCAGCAGTTAAATTATGAAATTATCTTTGTGTTGTCATCAAAAGGGAACAAATCTAGGCAGGAAACTTTTCTTTGCCCTATCATGGACTTATAGTGTTTGTTACGCCAACATTTCATATTCCTGATATGTGCCTGCTGTACCATGTACTTATATGAGAAAGTATCCTGATCTCTTTGTATTGCTTCCTTTGTGTGAAATCCCTGGTGTTCATGTCAGTTCCTCTGCCTTCCTATTAACAACTGACCACACTAAACAGGAGAGCACACGGTGGTTAGTTCTCTAGCTGTGCTGAGAACTCAGTCTGCTCTTCTCCATTTATCAAGCTTGTCCTGACTGGCCCTGCCCTGCACAGTCTTTCACTGGGAAGATCAGTGTGCTGTTGCTTCTGCTCCCCCAGCCCTTATGCAACTGAGAACAGAAAGAACAGAGGGAATGTGATCACTTATAAAAAGAGGGGAAAAAATGTATTTATAATGTTTTTTATATGTATACACAAATGTTTTGTCTTTTATTCCTATTTTAACTACCTCCCACCCGCCGTATAGACAAATGATGGCAGGCAGGGTGTTCTCTCATTCTAGGGCGTCGTCCCGGTCTCACTGCGCTGTGTCCCTGGGACAACCCTGATCTTAGTAGATGCATCTCTTTATCCATGTGATCAGCTGTCTCCAATCACAGCTGATCACATGTAAACAAGGAAATGCCAGTTAACAGCTCTCCTCGTCTCACACTGACAGAGTGTGAGGAGAGGAGAGCCGGTCAACGACATCTCCTCACAGGGGAGACCTGTGCCCTGATTATCACCATTTCCCTAACTATCAGTGCAACCCTATCAGTGCCCATCAGTGATGGCAGTCAGTATCCATCAGTGATGTCAATCTGTGCCAACCAGTGATGCCAATCTGTGCCAATCAGTGATGTCAATCTGTGCCCATCAGTGATGCCAGTCAATGCTGCCTTTCAGTGTCCATCAGTGCCTGCTCATCAGTGCCACCCATTAGTGCCCATCAGTGCCACCCATTAGTGCCCATCAGTGCTGCCCATCAGTGCCACCTATCAGGGCCCATCAGTGCCACCTGTCAGTTCCCATCAGTGCTGCATATTAGTGCCACCTATCAGAGCCCATCAGTGCTGCATATTAGTGCCTCTTCATCAGTGCCCTTCAGTGCCGTTACATCAGTTCCCATCAGTGCCACCTCATCAGTGCCCATCAGTGCCACCTCATCAGTGTCCATCAGTGCAGCCTATTACTGTCCATCAGTGCAGCCTCATCAGTGTACATCAGTGAAGGAGAAAAATTATATATTTACAACATTTTCTGACAGAAAGAAAATCTTTTTTTTTTTCAAATTTTTCGGTCTTTTTGCATTTTTGTTATTAGCAAAAATTAAAAAACCCAGCAATGATTAAATACCACCAAAAGAAAACTCTATTTGTGTGAAAAAAATGATACAAATTTAATTTGGCTAAATCATTGCATTACCGTGGAATTGTCATTCAAAGTGTGACAGCCCTGAATGCTGAAAATTGGCCTGGGCAGGAAGGGGGTAAACGTGCCCTGTATTGAAGCAGTTAAACTAAATGGGTTGTTTTACAAGGTGATAGTTTACAATCACTTTAAGAATTTGCTGGTTGTTCAAAGGATCTCCTGAGGCTGCTCCACAGCTTCCTTCAATTGTTACTGGAAGCTTCCCAAAAGACTTCCATTAAACATACCTAGAGCTCCTCACCATTTTTTTTTATTTTTAACTAAAAAATATGTGTAGCTTAAATTACTGTTATTTAATCCAGAACTGAGAAACTTTAGCTAGTTAGATGTGCTAACATATATTTTATAGTTAAGCATAGACTGCAGATTTAACTGTAGTAAGATATCTTGCTATTCACCTTCTTCGCTTGTGTCTCTTATTACTAGTTAGAATGTTGAAAATAGAATTGGTTGGTTGGTTAATGTGATAACACAATTGCTACTGTCATTCATTATTCAAAATGAATTCTGTTTTGAGGTTTTAGTTGATTAGGTTCAGGTTCTCAAGGTTTTTATCAGCTTCAGTAATATGAATGAATATGTCAAAAATATAAATAAGTACTTACCATAGACATTAAGTGTTACTGTTTGAGTAGCATTCCCTGCTATGTTTGTAGCTACACAAGTAAATGTTCCAGCGTCAGTAACCCTAATGTCTAATATTTTCATTGAGCCAGTTGGTAGAATTGAGTGTCTGCAATAAACACACAAAAAAAGGTTTCAGTATGGACAACATTTTTTTTATTAATGGTTTACATTTTTGAATAGTTTTCAATTTCTGGAATAGGGTTTTAAAATTGAGCAAGCAGATCATATATAGATGGGGTTAAGCTGGAAATATATGTATTGAGTTTCTTCTGATTAGTACTAATTAGGCTGAAACTCAACTGTGGGTGACCCTGCAAGCACCATGTGATTTACCAAAAGAGGATTTGAAAACAGACTGCTTCAATTGGAAAATTACAACCCAGACAGTGACTGCATTCTATCAGAAGCAATCACTGTTCGACAGACCAGTTGTATACAGGCAGCCATATGGTGCTAACAGCAAGGAAGGGGGAATCAAATGATTTTTCTCCCTGTCTCTTATAGGTTGGATGGCCAAAATTCAAACCATCTATGCTTAGCTTGAGACTACATGTTATGAGGGGTGCTTACCATGAGGAAAAATACCCATGACTACTTCCAACCCTTCTTTCCTTGCAGAATTCATTTATTATAGTAGCCCACGTAAATCACCAGCTCACTATGAAAAAACTCACTGCTACAAGCTTAGCACCAACTAAATTAGGACCTGTTGCTCGTTCCTGGTTAGCTATTCCTCTAATAAAAACTGAAAATTGAAAGGATTTAAAGAGGTGCATGGAAGCCAGCCAGCCCCCAGTCAGTGTTAGGACTGCAAGTAACACAGGGTGCCGTGTAGAGGACTTGCAGCTTACGCATGCGTTTGCAAATGCGTGTCAACTAAACCCCTGTTCTTTATTTATATCGTGAGACAGGTCTACTTGGCTGGTTTCCATGCGCCTCTTTTAATCCTTTCAATTTTCAGTTTTTCTGATACAGGGATGGAGACGCTGGGCATTACCTGCTGGTGTCTCACTTAAAGTCCCAAATAGCCTAGTTGTTCACAGCTCCGGGGCTACTGGCAACAGGTGGTAGCCTTTCTACATGACAAGATGGGGTCTCTGCTGCAACTGGACCCCAAGCAGTGTCTCCTGGGTATATACCCTGATGGGGATATGAATAAGTTTATGTCCATATTCTTGCAGGAGACGCTGTTTGTGGCTAGGAAACTGATAGCTAGGACTTGGATGCCCAGCGATCCCCCAACCTTGGCTAGGTGGATACGTGAGGTGAATACCAATATTCCCTTTCACAAATTGCTCTATAAACACAGGGGATGTCCCGCCAAGTTCGATAAATTTTGGGACAGGTGGATGAGTTGTCCAGACACTAATGTATAAGTTTGTTCTGAACACTGCCCGCCTTACATGGTTTCTGTCTTTATTTATCTTCATGCACCACTACCGACCTATATTGGCTAGCACTAACCGGTTGTATACCTGCATTTTGGCTGTTGCCCTTACCCATCTTTATTTACTGTACACTGTGTGTATTGTTGTACTTGTTCAGTTTCTCTTTTACTGAGCTATTTTAATTGTACTGCGCTAAAGTTTTCAATAAACTCACTGTTTGGAAAAGTCCCAAATAGCCTATATTGTTTAAGCTATTCCTCTCATAGCCGAACCATAAGATGAATCATGTACAAAAGCAGTTAGTAAAGGTTAGAGGTGTTAAAACACATGAGATTCCCTTTTGCCAAGGAGGCTTCTGCTAGATACCTACTGTAATTTGCCTGGAAGTCATGCTGTTCCAATGTCTTCAACATTGACCTGGAACACACATGCAGATCTAGGGATCAAATTTAATTTGCAGCATGCTTTTTCCAGGGGAGTGGCCCAGAATCTGTCAGAGGGTTCAACACTAGTGCTAAGTAGCAAGCATTTTCAGAGGGAGCTCAGCAATGACAGTCTCTGTGTTTCTTGCCTTTAGGGAGTTTAAAAAGTCTACCAAATATTATCAACTACCACCTAAAACTTCCAGAAGCTAAAGAAGAATTCCAGGTATGGATGCTTATCACATTAGTTCATCACAGTGTAACTAGTGTATGCATATACCATACCTGTGGGATCCCTATAGATGCTGGAAATTGCTGCGGTAAACACTGCTACCACAGTGATCTGCACTAGCTTCTTGTATCCATGCCAAGTACCTGCTGAATTGTAAACACATGAGGCAGCCAACTCAGCACAGGCACCTTTCAGAGGTTTCTTTGCATTTTCTCAAAGAATTCTCTGTTTGAATGACATGGAGGTGCGGGGCTATGACATCAATTGAGATCACTGGAATAGCAGTGTCTACCACAGTGGTTCCCAGCTTCTAGAGGGATCAGACAGATATAGTATATGCATACAGTAGTTACATTGGTCCAAGCTGGACCAATGATGTAACTATGTAAAAATATCCATACCTGGAATTCTTCCACTTTAAACATACTAAAGCTTACCCTTTAAACTGAAAAGACTACCAAGAAATAGCAGTGAAATTATCTTACCTCTGAGAAAAAGGTGAAATGAGTTGTGTCTCTTTGGCCCAGGTAATAAATGGCGGAGGAACACTTTTGACCTCACAAGGAAGCACCACATCATCACTCACTTTTGCTGATATCTCAATGTGACCTTTAGAGCCATCCTGAAGGTTCAATGTATTTAGGATTCTGGGCTTTACTGAAAATAAAAAAATCAGTATATTTTTTAATACATTCTACAAAGTAAACATGTCACGTGAATGGCCTTTTTGACACATGCAGCAAAATCCTTGCTGTCACAGTCCTTACAATTAAGGCTTATTGTGTGAAACGTGTAAGAGTTCATCTTCTGAGGGTGTTTGTTTCCCTGTGCATGCCTTTTGCACAGCAAACCTGTTGAGCTGTCAAGCAGAGAACTATGCAGTTTTATTGTTCTGAATTCTCGCTGTTTGCTCATGTATGAAATATAAAAGCATATATTTAAGTATATAAGCTCCTAAGCAAATGAATCATAAAAGCAAAAACAAAAAGCAGAAAAATCAACAATAGAGTTGAGCGGACACCTGGATGTCCATGTTCGGCGGGTTCGGCCGAACTTGAAAAAAAAGTCCGATCCGTGTCCCGGACTTTTTCCGAACTTTACCCAGACACCGAACCCCATTGAAATCAATGGGGACCCGAACTTTCAGGCACTAAAATGGCTCTAAAACACCAAAGGAAAGGGCTAGAGTGCTGCAAATGGCAGCAAAACGTAGTTAAGAGCATGGCAAGTGCTCTGCAAACAAATGTGGATAGGGAAATAACTTAAAACAACAAAAAAATAAAACAGAAAAATAAAACAATGTTCTTCATCTCTGAAGGACGAGGCCCATATGGAGTAGGAGGGAGGTTGAGGTGGTGGTGGATGTGGCGGTGTCATAGGCGTGCGCAGGGTGTGCCGGGTGTACCTGGGCACACCCTAATCACCTAGGGCACATTAGCATTTTCGCTCTGTTTGCCAGTGAGGAGATGGGAAAGATCTCCCTCGGACCTGCTCTGCTCTATTTCACTTTGCCAGCAGGGAGAGTAATGTATCAGGGCCATGTACATGTAGGCAAACACATGCATGTGTATTTAAACTTTGGGGTGCACACCCTAATGCAATAGGCTGCGCACACCTATGGGCGGTGTAGGTGGAAGCGGCAGTGGAGGAGGACAAGGTAGCCAACACTGCTTTTTTTCAGAAATTTTAAATGAGGGTACACCCCAAAAGAGTGAGAAAGAGCAAAAATAGAACAATGGCTGGGTAAGGTCGGTATCCATCGCTATTCTGCACAAGGTACGGAAAAGTCCCGTGGGATCCATGCCTGGTTCATTTTAATGAACGTGAGATTGTCCACATTGTCTCTGGACAGGCGGCTGCGCTTGTCTGTGATAACGCCCCAGCCGTGCTAAATACCCGTTCAGATAATACACTGGCTGCAGGGCACGCCAGCACCTCCAAGGCATAAAGGGCAAGCTCAGGCCATGTGCCCAATTTGGAGACCCAGAAGTTGAAGGGGGCAGACCCGTCATTCACTACATGTAGGCGTGTGCACACATACTGCTCCACCATGTTGGTGAAATGCTGCCTCCTGCTAAGACGTTCCATATGAGCTGCTGGTGCTGCTGTTTGTTGTGGCGTGCTGACAAAGCTTTTCCACATTTCGGCCATTCTAACCCTGCCTTCTGAGGGGCTGGCCGGGCCCTGGTTGCGTTGGCGACCTCTTCCTCCTCCTCCTCCTCTGCCTTGTGCTTCCACTGTGGCCCCCGCTGTCAGGTGGGAATGCCAGCAGCATCGCGTCTACCAGCGTGCGCTTGTACTTGCGCATCTTGCGATCGCGCTCCAGTGAGTGAATTAAGGACGGTACGTTGTCCTTGTAATGGGGATCCAGCAGCGTGGCCACCCAGTAATCAGTACAAGTTAGAATGTGGGCAACTCGGCGGTCGTTGTGGAGACACTGCAGCATGTAATCGCTCATGTGTGCCAGGCTGCCCAGAGGCAACGAAAGGCTGTCCTCTGTGGGAGGTGTATCGTCTGTGTCCTCTGTATCCCCCCAGCCACGCACCAGTGATGGCCATGAGCTGGTCTGGGTGCCACCCTGCTGTGAACATGGTTCCATCTCCTCCTCCATCTCCTCCTCCTCATCCTCCTCATCCTCCAGAACTGTGCCCCTGCTGGACAATTGTGTCCCTGGCGTTTGTGTGTGCAGGAACCCACCCTCGGAGCCCCTTGCGAATGACTGCCCTGAAAGCCTTGGAAATGTTACCTCTTCATCCTCCTCCTCCTCCTCCTCCTCATCCTGTGCCACATCCTCTTCCATCATCGCCCGAATTGTCTTTTCAAGGAGGCATAGAAGTGGGATAGTTAAGCTGACAACGGCGTCATCGGCACTGGCCATGTTGGTGGAGTACTCAAAACAATGCAACAAGGCACACAGGTCTCGCATGGAGGCCCAGTTATTGGTGGTGAAGTGGTGTTGTTCCGCAGAGCGACTCACGCGTGCGTGCTGCAGCTGAAACTCCACTATGGCCTGCTGCTGCTCGCACAGTCTTTCCAGCATGTGCAAGGTGGAGTTCCACCTTGTGGGCACGTCACATATGAGGCGGTGAGCGGGAAGGCCGAAGTTACGCTGCAGCGCTGGCAGGCGAGCAGCAGCAGGGTGAGAACGCCGAAAGTGCGCACAGACGGCCTGCACTTTCTGCAGCAGCTCTGACATATCGGGATAATTTTTAAGGAACCTCTGCACCACCAAATTCAGCACATGCGCCAGGCAAGGGATGTGCGTCAAACCGGCTAGGCCCAGAGCTGCTATGAGATTTCGCCCGTTATCATCGCACACCACCAGACCGGGCTTGAGGCTCGCTGGCAGCAACCACTCATTTGTCTGCTGTTCCATGCTCCTCCACAACTCCTGCGCGGTGTGTGGTTTTTCCCCCAAACAGGCAAGTTTTAAAACTGCCTGCTGTCGTTTACCCCTGGCCGTGCTGAAGTTGGTGGTGAAGGTGTTACGCTGACCGGATGAGGAGGCAGTAGAGGATGAGGAAGCGGAGTAGGAGGAGTTAGGAACAGGAGGCAAACTGAAGAGCCCTGCAATCCTCTGTGGTGGAAGGACATGCGCCAAATTGCTATCCGCCTCAGGCCCATCCGCCACTGCATTTACCCAGTGTGCCGTTAGATACTGGTCCACGTATCGGTAGTTAGGTGGACCTTGCCACAGATGGCGTTGCGCAGTGCACACCTGATTTTTTCCCCCACTTGGTTGTGCAGGGAAGGGATGGCTTGCCTGGAAAAGTAGTGGCGGCTGGGCACGACGTACTGTGGGACAGCCACCGACATAAGGTTTTTAAAACTGTGCGTCTTCACCAGACGGAATGACAGCATTTCAAAGGCCAAGAATTTTGAAATGCTGGCATTCAGGGCCAGGGATCGCGGGTGGGTAGGGGGGTACTTCCTCTTCCTCTGAAGTGTTTGGGAGATGGAAAGCTGAACGCTTCCACGGGACATTGTGGAGATGGTTGGTGACCCAGGTGATGGTGTTGCTGACAGATCGTCTGTTTGCGGGGTGGCAGGTGCCGGTATCACTACAGATGTGGATGGAGCAGCCGAGACTGCAGCAGAAGAGGAAGCAGGATGAGCCAGAGACGTTTCTTGGTTTTGAAGGTGTCTACTCCACTGCAGCTCGTGCTTTGCACTTAGATGCCTGATCATGCAGGTTGTGCTCAGGTTGAGAAGGTTTATGCCTCTCTTCAAGCTCTGATTGCACAGGGTGCAAACCACTCGTGTCCTGTCATCAGCACATTTTCTGAAGAACTTCCACGCTAGAGAACTCCTTTGAGCTGGCTTTGCTGCGCTCGTTCCCTTGCTGCGTTGGGCAGTAGCAGGCGTAGTGTCTAGGGCACAGCCGCTCCGCTTCTGCACCCTGCTCCCTCTTCTGCTGTGCTGGTGGCTCTGTGCGACCACCGCCTCTTCCTCCAAACTACTCAGGTCACCTGCATGACGTTCATTCCATGTGGGGTCGAGGACCTCATCATCCTCCACATCATCTTCCACCCAGTCTTCACCCCTGCCCTCCTTGTCGGTCTCCACAATTCTGAATGCCGCAGCAGTTGGCACCTGCGTTTCGTCATCATCGGAGACGTGCTGCAATGGTCCTTGCATGTACTTATCTTGAGAAATAAGTGGTTGGGCATCGCTGCACTCAATCTCTTCCACTTCTGGGGCAGGGCTAGGTGGATGGCCCTGGGAAACCCTGCTGACAGAGTCCTCAAAAAGAAGAAGAGACTGCTGTATGACTTGGGGCTCAGACTGCTTCCCTGATTTGCAAGGGGGTGAGGTGAAAGACGGTTGGACATCGGCTGCAGGTGCCAACTCTGACCTTTCTGCAGTAGACTGGGTGGGAGACAATGTGAAAGAACTGGAGGCACTGTCAGCAGCAAACCAATCTACTATCGCCTCTACTTGTTCTGGCCTCATCACTTCTAGAGGCGCATGATGCCCTACCAAATACTGCTGCAGGTTCTGTCGCCTACTCACACTTGAGGAAGGTGTTTCACTTGTGCATGTAGCTGGCACAGATCGACCACGTCCTCTCCTTGCAACAGGAGCTCTACCAGCAGCACCACGACCCAGGCCACGGCCCCTATTTGACGGTCTCCTCATATTTCTGTAATTTATGATCTTGCCCTAGAAAGGTGTTTATTGAATAGCGGAACAAAACAACAACAGCATGGCACGGGTGTATCTCACAGTCAAATATGCAAACTATGCCGCAATTTAATGTTTTTTACCCCAAAAGGGTGTATATTGAATAGCGGAATAGGAAAAAGGATAAAAACGGTGTATCTCACACGTACAAACACAGACTAGGCCCCGATTAAAATTTTTTGTACCCTAAAGGGAGGATGAGGAAGAGGAGTAGGAGGAGTTGGGAACAGGAGGCAAACTGAAGCGCCCTGCAATCCTTGGCGGTGGAAGGAGATGCGCCAAACAAATTTAAAAGGTGTATCTCACACGTACCGATACAGACTATGCCGTAATTTAATTTTTTACACTCCAAAAGGGTGTATATTAAATAGCGGAATAGGAAAAATTTTATAATATGGTGTATCTCACACGTACAAACACAGACTAGGCCCCGATTAAAATTTTTTGTACCCTAAAGGCAGGATGAGGAAGAGGAGTAGGAGGAGTTGGGAACAGGAGGCAAACTGAAGCGCCCTGCAATCCTCGGCGGTGGAAGGAGATGCACCAAACAAATTTAAAAAGGTGTATCTCACATGTACCGATACAGACTATCCCGCAATTTAATTTTTTACACTCAAACAGGGTGTATATTGAATAGCGGAATAGGACAAATTTTACAAAACGGTGTATCTCACACGTACAAACACAAACTAGGCCCTGATTACTATTTTTTGTACCCTAAAGGCAGGATGAGGAAGAGGAGTAGGAGGAGTTGGGAATAGGAGGCAAACTGAAGCGCCCTGCAATCCTCGGCGGTGGAAGGAGATGCGCCCCAAAAATTGTAAAGGTGTATCTCACACGTACCAACACAGACTATCCCGCAATTTAATTGTTTTTACCCAAAGGTGTAGATTGAATAGCGGAATAGAAAATATGATATCAAAAGGTGTATGTATCTCACACGTACTGGCACAGACTATCCCGCAATTTAATTGTTTTTACCCAAAGGTGTAGATTAAATAGCGGAATAGAAAATATTATTAAAAAAAAGGTGTATGTATCTCACACGTACAGAACCAGACTAGGCCCCTATTACTATTTTTTGTACCCCCAAAGGCAGGATGAGGAGTAGGAGGAGTTCGGAACAGGCAGCACCCTTAAATCCTCGGAAGTATGAGATGCGCCCCAAAAATTGGAAAGGTGTATCTCACACGTACCGACACAGACTATCCCACAATTTAATTGTTTATACCCAAAGATTTAGATTGAATAGCGGAATAGAAAATATGATATCAAAAGGTGTATGTATCTCACACGTAGAGACCCAGACTAGGCCCAAATTACTATTTTTTGCACCCCCAAAGGCAGGATGAGGAGTAGGAGGAGTTCGGAACAGGCAGCACCCTCAAATCCTCGGAAGTATGAAATGCACCCCAAAAATTGGAAAGGTGTATCTCACACGTACCGACACAGACTATCCCGCAATTTAATTGTTTATACCCAAAGGTGTAGATTGAATAGCGGAATAGAAAATATGATATCAAAAGGTGTATGTATCTCACACGTAGAGACCCAGACTAGGCCCAAATTACTATTTTTTGTACCCCCAAAGGCATGATGAGGAGTAGGAGGAGTTCAGAACAGGCAGCACCCTCAAATCCTCGGCAGTATGAGATGTACCCCAAAAATTGGAAAGGTGTATCTCACACGTACCGACACAGACTATCCCGCAATTTAATTGTTTATACCCAAAGGTTTAGATTGAATAGCGGAATAGAAAATATGATATCAAAAGGTGTATGTATCTCACACATAGAGACCCAGACTAGGCCCAAATTACTATTTTTTGTACCCCCAAAGGCAGGATGAGGAGTAGGAGGAGTTAGGAACAGGCAGCACCCTCAAATCCTCGGCAGTATGAGATGTACCCCAAAAATTGGAAAGGTGTATCTCACATGTACCAACACAGACTATCCCGCAATTTAATTGTTTATACCCAAAGGTTTAGATTGAATAGCAGAATAGAAAATATGATATCAAAAGGTGTATGTATCTCACACGTAGAGACCCAGACTAGGCCCAAATTACTATTTTTTGTACCCCCAAAGGCAGGATGAGGAGTAGGATTAGTTCGGAACAGGCAGCACCCTCAAATCCTCGGCAGTATGAGATGCACCCCAAAAATTGGAAAGGTGTATCTCACACGTACCGACACAGACTATCCCGCAATTTAATTGTTTATACCCAAAGGTTTAGATTGAATAGCGGAATAGAAAATATGATATCAAAAGGTGTATGTATCTCACACGTAGAGACCCAGACTAGGCCCAAATTACTATTTTTTGCACCCCCAAAGGCAGGATGAGGAGTAGGAGGAGTTCGGAACAGGCAGCACCCTCAAATCCTCGGAAGTATGAGATGCACCCCAAAAATTGGAAAGGTGTATCTCACACGTACCGACACAGACTATCCCGCAATTTAATTGTTTATACCCAAAGGTGTAGATTGAATAGCGGAATAGAAAATATGATATAAAATTGGTGATTTATCAATAGCACATGTGAACAGCAGTGTCTTATATCAGTCAGCTCTGATGCAGGCTATGGAGGGAAAAAAAAATTCCCCTTTTAAGTTTGTAATTTTTAACTAGATTAGTACAGACTATGCCACAATTTAATTTTTTTAACCCAAGGGTGTATATTGAATAGTGGAATAGAAAAAAGTTATAACCTTTGAAATCACTCAATAATAGCACATGTGAACACAGCAGTGTATTATCACAGTCAGCACAGCAGCACTGAAGGAAAAACGCTGCACACAACTGACTGATAAAAAATACTTTTCTCCCTCCTCCTCAGTGGGCAAAAAGATTGTGTTCACTGCACCCCACACACAGCAAAATCGATGTGGACCACTGACACCTGCCTATCTCCAGACTCTCCCTAAAAGGATCGATAAGATCGGTCACTGCCGGCACTGCAAACCCCCCCCCCCCCCACACTGCAAAATCGATTGTAGTAGAACACTGACCCTAAATATCTCCAGCCTCTCCCTAAAAGGATTGATAAGATCGGTCACTGCCGGCGCTGCAAACCCCCCCCCCCCCCACACAGCAAAATCGATTGTAGAACACTGACCCTAAATATCTCCAGCCTCGCCCTAAAATGCCTATATCTCGTCCTGCCTGCAGCACTCCGACCTGTCCCTCAATTCTATTTCGGACACAATATGATTTTTTTGCCTGTCTGTCCCTAATCAGCAGCCAGCACGTATGATGTTGTGTGCTCTGTCCCTGTACTACAGCATAATGACGCAGCGGCACTCGGTCTCGAACTTAAAAAGACTTGGTCACATGCTTCAGATGGCCAATAACAGCTACTAATACATTTGTAGGCATGGCTGGGATGGCTTAAGGCACACCAGTTAAACGCTTGTTGATTGGCTGTTGAAAGCCCGCCATGAAAAGCGCGCCAATACATACAAAACCCGGAAATAAAATGACCGAACACGGATTTTTACCCGAACATACAGTAATGTTTTCGGGGCCGTGTTCGGGTAACAAAAATCTAATTATTCGGTACGAACACGAATAATACAGTCCGTGTTCGCTCAACCCTAATCAACAACTCAAAACGAGTTATCATTTATTTTGCAAGGATACTAATTAATTTATGACATACAAACTCGCCCTTGACATAGTCATGGTAAATGAGTTTAAGTTCAGTGATGATTCTCTATAAAAAAAAAAAACTGACAATTTTTGCTAAAAAACATATTCAATAAGAAAATGTAAAAAATCTAATTTCATTTTCAATCAAATGAATTTAGGCCAATATGTATTCTACTACATATTTTTGATAAAACAAATGTAATTAAACACTTGCCGACTGCGCACAGTATATTTACTGCGGCAGTCAGCCCCGGCCAGGCAGAGTGACGTAGGTCTACGTCGCTCGCCTGTCACCGGGTTTTGAGCCAATAGCGGGCGAGCGCGTGCCCGCTGAGGCGCGCGCCTGCCTCGGCTCGTTCACGGAGGAGTGCGGACATGTGACCGGCGGACCCGATGTCCGCCGGTCACTCTACGATCGTCGGTAGAGCGGGAGAAAGGCGGAGCGGCTTATGTAAACAAGCCACCTGTCATTTTCCCCTGTGTAAAAATGGAGATCAGACGGTTCTACTATGTAGAACCGTTGATCTCTGTTTTTACACTAGTAGTCATGTCCCACTACAGTTAGAATCACGCCCCTAGGACACACTTAACCCCTCCCTGTCCAATACAGTTAACCCCTTCCCTGCCAGTGTCATTTTTACAGTAACAGTGCATATGTATAGCACTGATTACTGCAGTAATGTCACTGGTACCCCCAAAAGAGTCAAAAATGTCAGTCAAGGGTCCGATCTGTCCACCGCAATGTCGCAGTACCGCAAAAAAAATTGCAGATCGCCGCCATTACTCGTTAAAAAAAACCCACCAAAAATGACAAAAATCTTTCCCTTTGTTAGTAAACACGATAACTTTTGCGCAAACCAATCAAAATACGCTTTTTGTGATTTTTTTTACCAAACATATGTAGCATAAAACAAATTGGCCGAAAATGTTAAAAAATTTTGATTTTTTCTTTTTTTTGGGGGGGAATTTCATATAAAAAAAAGTGAAAAATATTGTTATTTTTGCAAAATTTACGCTCTTTTTTTGTTTATAGCGCATGATCAAAAAATCGCACAGGTGATCAAATACCACCAAAAGAAAGCTCTGTTTGTGGGAAAAAAAGGACGTGAAATTCGTTTAGGTACAGCGTCGCACGACCGCGCAATTGTCCGTTAAAGTCACGCAGTAAAAAATCGCAAAAAACCCCCTGGTCAGGAAGGGGGTAAAATCTTCCGGGGCTTAAGTGGTTAAGCATATATTGATTGGTTTGTGCAAAAGTTATAGCGTCTACAAACTATGGAATATATACATATTTTTTTTACTAGTAATGGTGGCAATCAGCAACTATTAGCGGGACTAGGATATTGCGGCATACAGTTGGGACACTAACTGAAACTTTTGGGGACCAGTGACACTAATACAGTTATCAGTCCTTAAAAAATTTACACTGTTACTGTACTAATGACATTGGCATGGAATTTAATATCACGGGTGATAAAAGGGTTAAATGTTTGCCTGGCCAGTGATTTACGACTGTGGGGGAGGTGTTTGTACTAGGAGAAGACCGCCTTCTGTCTGTATACCGTAGTATCGGCAAGGTGCAGGTGGACATTGAGTCCACCTTACCCGCCAGTCAGCTCCTGCTGTGTCTAATAACAACACTAACGGGCCGCAGTGGTGTGCGCCCCATGCCAGGAAGTCCAGGATCACGTACCTAGTGCATGATCCTGCGCAGGAGAGACACTTTGCTGCCGTATATCTACAGTATGTGGTCGGCAAGCGGTTAAATATAAATTTACCTTAAGCCCAAATCAGCACAGGAGAGAATGACCTCAAATTCCTTTTGGCGAGATCCTGGAAATGCTATGTATCCCTCAATTTTGCTGAAAGCACCATGACCTCACCCCCACCTACGCACCAAGGGCAGAAGCTGGAGTGTAAGGTAACAATATTTTTAACTTTTCTCTGAGTGAATTTACAGTGGATTGTGGCATGGTGGAATGGAGGGATCTACCCTCCAAATGTAAAGCCTACTTATTAAATACTGCCCCCTGCACCCCACTCTTATACCAAAATGCTGAAATTCACTGAGAAAAAAACTGTAGACAAAAGTTGATAAAAAAATGTACCTTACACCCAACTTCAACATTAGAGATGGTAACCACAAAATCCTTTGGTGAGATCCTGGGAATTCTGTGTATCCCTCAATCTCGATAAAAGAACCATGATGTCACCCTCACCTAAGCACCATGGGCAGAAGCTGGGGTGTAAGGTAGACATATTTTTTACTTTTCTCTGTGGGTATTTACAGTGGATTCTAGCATGATGGCATGGAGGGTTGGACTGTCACAGTAGTTGGTTTTTACAGTGATTACAATTATTTTATCAAGCACAGCAAGCACCAGAGGGATGAATGCCCTGCTAAGGACCTTTTTACAAAAACTATAGGTGTTGAGAACATCATGGGGTCTATATATACAAAATTTTCTGCATGAATGTCTCTTTTGAGGTTACCCTCCTTTGCAAATAGGACCCCATATGTAACTACATAGAGAGTGGTAAGAGGCAAAGATGGAAATTTTGTCTTTATTTAAATCGGTCTCCAAGCAAAGAGGCTTCAGGTAATGCTTCCTAAAATGTATACAATAATCTTCTCCATAAAAGGGCATAAATACTTTTTGTTATTCATGGAAAGTCCTGGTGATAGGCTATTTAAAATATAAAAATAGCACTATAACTTAACCCAAAAACATAAAGTGTATATCATCTTTGGAAGTCAAATTTGAGAAAACCCCTCTATGTTCTCTATATGTTTTGATATACACAGCATACCTAAACCTTTTTTATTCTAAATATTTCTTACCTTTTGGATGTTTCTTAGGTAAGGAATTTTGTTTTACTTAACAATGCTCTACAAAATTAAAATGAATAAACATGTTTTGTGAGAGTCTAGCTCTACTTTAAGAGGAAACCTACTATACAGGATTTATAATCAATACACCTAAATGTATGAGCAGCTTACCATAAACTGTTAACTGAACTTTACGCGTTGCATAACCAGCAGCATTAATTGCACTGCAGGAGTATTCTCCAGAATCCTCCCCATGTGGAACAGACAGAAACAGACTTCCATCTGATTCAATCAAAATAGTGTCATTGTTTGGAACAACAGTTTCGCCCTTCTGTAAGTTAAAATACAAGTTAGTACTGAAACTGGACACATTAAAAAATACTAACAACAAGCTTATTTTTCTCCCATAGTCTTCTTTTGCATCATTAAGTTTAAATATTGCTTTTTAATAACACTTTTTTTTGCGTGATTAGTGCTCACACAGATCAAATGCAATAGAGAAGTGTATTTTTCTAATTTATAAATAATATGATGTATAGTTTTTTGCCACAGATCTGATAATGAAAGGCAGATTTAGACACAGAAAATTGTCTAGTTAGTCATTTTTACCTTTTACATATTATCCTTCTTATCCCATTAGTGTCACGACAGATTTGAACTTTTTCATTTTAATTGGAAATGTAAATATAATAGATTTTAATTGAATAAGACCTTTCAGAAAAGATACCTTTTTCCATATAATAGATGGTGTAGGGACTCCACTGGCTTTGCATGGCAAAGATATTGCATTTCCTTCAACTGTACTGAATATCTGTGGTCCATGTTGTATAACTGGAATAACTAAAAAAGCATTTAAAAAAAGTAAGCATTAAAGGATACATGTTATGAACAGCCAGTTAAATGCATGAGGCAAAAACGACTAGATCATCTATAGTTTTGGAGGATAACTAAAATCAAAACATTTTTTTAGGTTTGCATAGAGTGGAGAGAGATTAGAACACTTATCAGGTTTTCCTGCTGTCTGTGCCCCCTAGGGAGATTCACTCTCTATTTATCCTGTTTACCAATTCCATTCAAAGTGAGAGATTTTAAAAAATCCCAAATTTTGGGTTGTCCACAGGACAGAAATGGATAGGAAATCCTCTAATGGAGACACTAGATCTGGTGATCCTGGTGACAAGCAGGAATTCCCTCATTTTGAAAAGAAATCTACCCAATAGAACACAGATTGCAAAACTGACAGAGGTTATAGCCCTCCCTTACCTCCTTCTATCCAAAATAAAAAAAAAACAATATCCTTTTAGTTCACTTTATGATAATCTATAGACTTTTACTATATATATATATATATATATATATATATATATATATATATATATATATATATTACCAAAAGTATTGGAATGTCAGAATGTCATCTGCCTATAAAGTCCATACGGCTCAATATTGAGTTGGCCCACCCTTTGCAGCTGTAACAACTTCAACTCTTCTGGGAAGGTTGTCCACAAGGATAAGAAGTGTGTCTATGGGAATGTTTGACCATTTTTCCAGAAGCGCATTTGTGAGGTCAGGCACTGATGTTGGACTAGAGGGCCTGGCTCGCAGTCTGCACTCGAATTCATCCCAAAGATGTTCTATTGGTTTGAGGTCAGGCCAGTGCTGTGCAGGCCAGTCAAGTTCCTCCACTCCAAACATGCTCATCCATGTCTTTATGAACCTTGCTTTGTGCACTGGTCCAAATCATTTGGTGGAGGGGGATTAGGATGTGGGGTTGTTTTTCAGGGGTTGGGCTTGGACCCTTAGTTCCACTAAAGAGAACTCCTAAGGCATCAGCATACCAAGACATTTTGGACAATTTCATGCTCCCAACTTTGTGGGAACAGTTTAAGAGTTGGCCCCTTCCTGTTCCAACATGAATGCACACCAGTGTACAAATAATTAAATCCAGACCTTTCCAGTTCCAATTTACTGTGGCTAGGTATTTTTGTACCTGATCTAAGAACGGACCTATCCACTTATGTTTAGAAAATGGGGGCATTTTAGTAGATCTGATTTTTAATGTCCCCTGGTCTTGTATAACTAGGTGAGGAGAGGTCATAATCATCTTCAATTCAATATCCACATTCTTTTCCAAGATTAAAACTAGGGCATTAAGAGCTTCCTCTTTATCTTTTTCCACCTGTTTAGGGACCATGTCCCACTGTCTGTGATTATGTTAGTACCTAAAGATTACCTTCTGCAAAAATAAGCCTACATTCTTAAATACTTAGAATTAGAATACTTCAAATTCATTCATGGAAGAGGTGGGAGTATCCATCTAATGTAATTAGTGCAATCATTATGCTCTACTTTCCCTCCTATGTTTAAAAAAATATATATCAATAGCAAAAAAAGAGAGAATCCTCTGCTAATTTGTTTACAAAATCATCAGTTTCATGGCATTCCACTGTATCCTTCCATTACTATTTGGTAAGTTATGACTTAGCTCAGGCATCTAAAATTCATGTTTTTGTTTCAATCTAGTAACCCACAAGGTTGTAAAGCATGCATAAAGATGAGAGATCTGCAGTATGCACTTTTCAAAAACAAGTAGGCAATAGCTCCAAAAAATTTTACACTGACGGGCTCCTTTTAGATAGTATTCACTGAAACCAATACACTTTTGTATTTTTCCACAGTTGTTGCCTAGCAAGAAAGCTGAATGTACTGACATACAAGATGAAATAGTTTACAAATCTGAACATTAGGCATAAAAATATGGCAATGTAAAAATCAAAATACTTTTTCAGCAAATTCACCAAAAACAGTTAAAAATAATCAGTAAATATATATAAAATATTTTTTCTAATATTCTCACATTTTCCACTGCTGCCATGTAATCCACATGCTTTAACGTGTCAAAAAAAAAAAACCTGCAACTGCCTAATAACCATCTACTTTCTACTGTATATTGAAAAAATGAAAGTGAAAATATGATTGGTTGCTATGAATTACAATATATCAGGAACTTTTATGATCAAAAGCTAACAAAAGAAAGCCTAGAGTACCACATCTATGTAAGAAAAACATAAAGTCCAACTCTAGGCAAGACTACACAATTCAATTTTATTTGCTGTCTTTTTCCTGTCTGAGAGAGTCACCTTTTCTATTAATCCTAGTGATTATTGCCACTGAATCAAAGTGTTGGGAAATCCAAGTTTTTAAGGCAACTCTCCAAAGCTGTTTAAAATTGCACTGATTATCACTTGACCTCAACAATTTCCAAACTTTCTCAGATGAAGTCTACCTTTCCCTTAGATGTTGGTTACCTAAAATTTAAAAATACAGTAGCTTACACCAAATATCAGATCATGGATGTTGTTGGAGTCAAGGAAGGTCAGTACCAGAGGTGAGGGCAATTCATTTTTTCTCTGATTTCAGTGGTTTCTACTTGCTAGCAATTCCAAATATTCTAAATAAGCATACATGACAAAATTGTAAAGTTGGGACCTAAATTTGATGAGATTGCCAAGTAATTTGTACATTTATAAGCTGAATGGCCTGTACACTTAATAAATTGCAGTTGATGCAGTTGATACAAGAGGTGTCCATTAATTTTTCTAGTGATTGCAGGAACAATTGCGATATTCTACAATCTGTTAAATACTTTCCCACAATCTCAAATGGTCCTCGATTTGAGATATTTTCTTCCTTTACGGACACTGTTTCTTAAATTTTAAAATTACCTCTCGTACTTAACTTGAACATTTTAAATACAGTCAATATTTCAATTCTACGTTTTTCAAATCATCTTTTTCAAATGTGTCATTTAGTATATGTCATGTGTCATGGCTATTTTTCTTTTCAGTTTTAAAGAGGAAATACAGTTAAAGTAAATGCTAATATAAATCATAGATGAGTAAAAACAGAAACTAAAGAACATACTTGAAATAACTGAAGAGTTCATGTTTAAATAAACAATATGTTCATGCACTCATTTAATACAAGTTTGTAACAGGCTGTCATATTTAGCCAAATGTCCCACACGTACAGAGCAAGAAAATATGTATAGACTTGCTTTAAAAATGTACTGTTTGGATTTACAGAATTATACAAATTGTTGGCAAAAATTAACTTTCTAACCTATTATTCATTCTAAATACTATGTCGGCTTTGTGTGGGAAAAGGTTTCTTTAATGTATAGAGGATGTTTTACTTTGTTTTTATTAGTGCTGCATTGAAATATCAGGTTGTATGTAAATATAGTGAAACATCTGTTTTGGACAAAGCTAAGATGACTAGAATAGTATAAAAGTCTAACATATCTTACCATGTACATTAACAGCTGTAACCCTTCTGCTTGTACCAGCAACATTTGTTGCTGCACATATATACTCTCCACTGTCTTTTAAATGAACACTCTCAAGATGAAGGGTTCCATCAGAACGTATGCTAATGTATGGGCTGGAGATCAACTAAAGGAAACAATGTAGAAAATATACAATTTAAAGATTTTTAAAGTTACAAAAATGTTTTAACCTCTTAGTACAACTATACATACACAACTACGATATGGTATCAGGGGCATAAATAAGGGGGGTTCCTAACCTCCCTGGAACATCTCCAGCATGGGATTAGGGCCAGACACCCAGTGCATGTGCCTAGCATCTTTTGCATAGTGCTCCAGGTCCTATTTCTGCTGTCACCCATGTTTCTCTGTTCCCTGCAGCTTCTCAGCATGTTGCTTCCAGGTAACCACATTTTTATTATACAGCATAAGAGGACAGTGGTGAAATGAATTAAAGGGGGTGCTGAGCTGTATCATTCCTGCACCGTATACATTACATACCCATGACACCTGCAGTCTGTATGTTACATACTCCTGACCCCTACAATCTGTAAATTACATACACCTTACCCCTGCAATCTGTGCATTACATACTCTTCATACCTGCACTTTGTGCATTACCCAGTCCTGACCACTACATTCTGCACATTACATACACCAGACCCCTGAACTCTGTACAGTACATAAACCAAAAAATGTGTACTCTGTGCACTACATATTTCTAACCTCTGCACAAAAATGAAGTCCCTCTCTCTGTTACTGCAATTTTGCCATACACATGATTCACTGGGGTGCTCACTGCCCTCTGTCTCTTTTCTTCTAGGTTCCCTGAGTAGCACTAAATCGTATACGGTATTTTGGTCTTCCATCCACCATATGTTACAGTTTATGAACTGAGGTATCTCACGTTTTTCATTGTACACACAATGCTGGAGATCAGGTTTACATTATTAATTGTTAAATTTTACAAATATCCATAGAATCAGATTAGAAAGAAAACATACTACTTCATTGTTCCTGAGCCATTGCCTCACAGGAAGAGGATTCCCAGCTAACAGAATGCATGGCAATGTAACTTGGTTTCCTTCGATAACATTGACCACAGGAGGGGTTTCACCAATAACAGGAATTACTGAAAAAAGAGGAGAATTTTGCAACCAAAAATGCAAAAAAATAATTAAAATTAATTAAAATATTACATATGAAATCCTGGACCCTGATTATCATAGACTGAATTTCCAATACAGAAAGTAAATCCCAACATAAGTACATTGAAGAACATGTTAGCCCAAACCGAATGGCATTTCGTTTGCTAAAACACTGTATTTAATAAACAATTGCATTTTTTAAAACTGATAAAAACACTGATAAAACAATGTTTTTATTTTTTATCTTAAATGCATTTCAGTGCTGTTTATCTCCGATAATCTTTAAAAGCAATTTTCTGTCTATAAGCATGCCGTCCTGCAACTACTGCACATTATTTCTCATGACAGGTTTATGATGGTGACAACTATTGACTATGCTTATGAAATCTGTGTCAGTAAAGGCATTGATACAGTAGGTTAATTGGAAAGTGTCTATGACAGGGTGATGATGCAGGAGCACAATTAAGACACAGGGAGAGGGCATGTCATCTACAACAGGAAGTGCCTGCATAGGGACCTTCATGGCAGGATCACTAGCTATTATTTTAAACACAAGTGCAATTTTAAAAAGTATGGTAAATTACTTTTAAAATTACGTAAGCACATTACAACTTATATTTTAGGAATTGTTTTTTGTATACATGGTGCTGTACACTCCAACAATGTCAGTGGCTAACTATGCTTATTCTAATATGGCATCACCTCGTTCTCATGTCTGAATCCTAAATTCCAGAATTACATCGACATTCCCTCCAAAGCCTGAATCAGGTTGTATGCCTCTGTTGTGTCAGCCCACACCCATAAAAAGAGAGAAACCATGTGGTTTTAAAGCCAAATACACTAAACTACATTTAACCAATTGCTTATGTAAAAGCCCTACAGAGATGAATAATCTATGTCCTAAATTGTCAGCAATATAAGATACAGTCATTGCTGAACACCTTTTTGCATTCTTATATGATCTAGCTACTCAAACAAATTAGCATATGCATATTGAACATGCTAGTTGTTTCTTTAGAAACATTACTATGAAGATAATCATATATACATTACCTCACACTGCCATTTTCTTACCTAGTCCAGTTAATGTAACAGTGGCCTGGGCTTGAACTTTTCCAAATTGATTTTCAGCTTCACAGATGTAGGTACCTTCATCTCCTACCCACAGATCTAAAAGATATTTGACATCTCTCTATATAGTGTAATATGGAAATCAAACACTCATTGACACAGAACAACATTGTTGACATGTTAAAGACTGAATTGCATGTCTTTTGTTTACTTCAAGTGGGTTTTTTTATTCCCATACAATAAATTTTAAATCATCTAAGTGTCTTTTTGGCGTCAAACTGATACCATCGGCATATGCTCAAAGGCCATTGACATGTGCCCTTATAGTGATCTGATCCTGTTGCCACACTTAATGTTTCCAGTAAGAGAAGTTCCACAGTTATCCACAGGCCTTTCATCAATTGAGCATTTGTACACTAATTGTCCCTGGGACCTAGGATATAAGCCAGTCATGGTATATAGGAAAGGTGAGGTGCTCCAAACCCAAAAGGCAAAGGCCAGAGTTTTTTTACTGCTCTGCTAACAATAGAATCTTTAACCTGGGAGACAGAATCTTAATTTTGGTACCCACTGTACAAAGTACATTTCTGGCAAAGTGGCAGGGCCCCTTTGAGACCAGAGAGAAAATCAGTGATGTCAACTACCAGATATACCAGCCCAGGAAGAGAAAGCCCCTCCAAATATATATATATATATATATATATATATATATATATATATATATATATATTGTAAATACGTAATAAAACCCTGGGAAGATCAGTAGACTTCCTCAGCAAAAAACATCCCTAAAGTGACAACAGTGAAAGGTATACCAGAGGTTAGGATGTCAAAGATCCTGTCTGCATCTCAGATTTAAGAAGTGCAAGAGTTTTTGTCAAAGAAGATACAGGTGCTTTTTTGAATTACCTGGTTAAACTAGCATACCTTACGATGAGAATGGGACTGAACCTCACATCAGAGTAAAGTGGAACTCTTATTGGCAAATGTGTGCATGTGGGGTACAACCCAACTGGGGTGTTGGCAACCGGTCGATTGTGATCTACCCATTGATCATGGGCAGGTGACAGGCACATCGCAATGTTTCCTTGCTGAACTGCAAAACCTGGTCAGGAGGGGCAGCAAGGGTGGCATTTACTGAAATCAAGCAGTATTTTCCTCCCGTGTCAGCTGGAAGTAGGCTTCTTCTCCTCTTCCTACCACCAGCATTTAGCTGCCACAGGAGGAAAATACAGGGGATCGGTACCAGTATATGCTGACCCTTCCATCCCTCATGTCCCTTTTCCTCTTCTTTCTGCTCCCCTGGTCCCTCCACCATAGAATTTCCAGATTCCCCTCCTCTCCTGCCAGCTGCTGTGGGGGATTGTTTCAGGTTGGAGAGCAAGGAAGGGGCCAGTAAATATGTCATTTACCAGCCCCTTTCTTTATTGAATGAACGCATGTGGTTGCTGATAGACCTTCACTGTATGTTGGCAAAATATGCTCCTTTTCACAGGTCTGAACAGCGGAATTCATTTTTTTTCTCAAACCTAATAGGTTTTGGTCCTGCACTTTGAGCCCTGGGACTTTGTAGAGCTTTTGCTGGGAAAAAAACATCATCCTAGGTTTACATCTTACCTGTTTGTCAGACCTCTTTATTAGTCTCAGCTATACACAGGCCTTTTTTACATGTGTGCTTACTGAGGTTCAAATGAAGGCTCTATCTTTTACTCTGTCTGCTGTGAGAGCTGGCTGCCTCAAGAAAAGATTGACTACTGACAAAACACTAAAAAGGTGGATGTGCTGATTGTTTGGAAAACCTATTGGGTTTGTTAGCCAGGAACTGACATAAGCTTAGATTGTGGATTGAACAAGCCGATACTTGTTTTATGTTATGGACTAGGTACAAAACCCTCCTGCATTGAATTGTGTTTGTATTCTGCCATGTTGAATAAAAGTACAGGACAAACCTGCATGGAATGTTCCTCTCTAATACCCGGTTTACCACTGTCACTGTTGTATCCTACCTTAGATGTAATGTTTGCATTGAACTGCATTATGTTATTGATGTTCTGTTGTCTGCTGACATCTTGTGGTATTTCAGTGCCACTCTAACTTGTTTTCTGTAGTTGGTATACCGCTTTGTTCTGCCTGACCATTAGGGCTAGTTAGTTTATTCCTAGCTGGATCCTCTATTGTTTTCCATGTTTGCTCAGTCAGCATTAGTCATTGTTTTCTTACACTTCAAAAGGCTCTCTTGCACTGCATTCATCTGATGTAAACTTGTTAAGCTGGTTGTGGAATTTGCAAATTTGGCAAATTTGGCAAGTGTCCCCAAATTTGGCAAGTGTGACTGGGTCTAAGAAGGTATACTGATTGAGATATATATATATATATATATATATATATATATATATATATATATATATATATATATGTATATATATATATATATATATATATATATAGGTTTTTAAAACAAACCAGTCACTACAAATCTGTCACCGGTCCGTTACAACACAGGTCCTGGGATTTCAGCTATAGAAAGTAATTTTATGAGGACATTTAACTTATAATAAGTCTTACTGGTAATCTTTAGTGCTCCAGTCTTCTGCTGTGGTAAAAGTGGCTTTGATAGTGCTGATGCTCCACCTAACTTAGTCCATTTTATTTTTGGTTCCGGGAATCCTTGGACCAAACAAGGCAAAATCACATTTGATCCAATATCTATTGCTATATCATTTGGACTCTGTGTGAACACAGGGGCAGCTAGGAAAGCAGAAGATATAGTATTACATATTTAAATAACATCCATAGACAAAAATATGAGATTATCAGAATACAAAATACATAAAAAGTAGTTCTTGAAGTGTTTAATACCGTAGAAGAAAGCTAAAACTAAAAAAAAAAAAAAATGTTACCATGCAACAATACCTTTATTTGTTTAATAAAGAGTTAATGTAAACTATCAAAACTTTAAAAAAAGTTTATAAAATTCTAAACAGAAAAAAGATAACATAAAATGACCTAAAACCAATAGATGCTCTCTATAATGATTATTTTGTATACTAGCCCACCTAACCTGTGCTTAATGCAAGTTTAGAAGAATTTTCTTGTTAAAAGTGACAAAAAAATTTAATTGCACTTGCTGAGAGACTTAATAAAAGTTTTTCTTTGAGAAAAGCAGCACAAACGTTCTACAGCACCTGCCTTCCGGTATTGTTATAGGCTTCCATTTCTGTAAATAGTTAGGAAGAACCAAGAGGACTACCATGTACAAAAAGAAAAATGGAAAACATATGTAGGAATGAGACATAAATGTATACGCAAAAGAAAAAAGAACTGAAGAAGAAGCAGAAGTAACAAAGTGAAGTGAAAATAAATTGAAGGCATTGCAACTGTTGCATCTCTGTCATGGACACCTGCCGCTCCTTAATGTAAACCTATAGCCAGGATGTATACTTTCAATTCATTCATTATGTTTATAAATTCTTTAAAAACATTACCAAGCTAAACATAGAAAGCAAGTACTTACTGACTGCTATAGCTTTGTAGCTCTGTAGGCTGTGTAAAGCTACACTATATTGTAAAATGTTTAACGGTTACCTGTTTAGAGTTACAGAGGAGGTCTTGTACTAAAATTATTGCTCTCGCTCTAATGATCCCGGCGATACCTCACATGTGTGGTTTGAACACTGTTTACATTTGCAGGCGTGACTTATTTATTTATTTTATTTTTTTGCAGGTACTTATATAGCGCTATCAATTTACGCATATACATTGTACATTCACACCAGTCCCTACCCTCATGGAGCTTACAATCTAAGGTCCCTAACCCACTTTTATACATACACATAGTAGGGCCAATTTAGAGAGGATCTAATTAACCTACCAGCATGTATTTGGACTTACATATGCGTTTGTTTTGGTGCTTTAAAAAAGTTTTTTTTTTTTAATTATTTATTCATTTTTATTTTTACACCGTCCCTTTAAAAATATAAAATCTTATCACTTGTATTGCTGTCACAAGGAATGTAAACATTCCTTGTGACAGTAATAGGCAGTGACAGGTACACTTTATGGAGGGATCTGGGGTCCCAACCCCCTCCTCTGCACTTGAAAGTATTCAAATCACCAAGATCGGCATTTTTGAATACAGTGGATTTTTTCAAACTGGCGCCGTTGGCTGCCGAGTAAACTGAAAGTGATGGTCTGATGTTGCTTCCAGGTTACTACATCAGAGACCCGATCAAAGCTCAGATGAGCTGTGAAAGGCATGGCAGGAGGGGGGACATTCCCTCTGACTGCTTGTAATAACAGCCAAGCAGCTGCTTAGCCACCTCAGTTGTTATTAAAAGAAAGCAGACCGTCGGGTCTAAAAAACAGTACCAGTGTGATGCCTGCAGCTATGGGCATTAGCCTGGTACAACCACTTGAGCAAAATGAGCTACAGGTATGTGATTTTGCGGCAAGTGGTTAATGGCATAGCAGTCTTAGTCTGTAGGGTTCAATATTGAGTTGGCCCACCCTTTGCAGCTATAACAGCTTAAACTCTTCTGGGAAGGCTGTCCACAAGGTTTAGGGGTGTGTCTATGGGAATGTTTGACCATTCTTCCAGAAGCGCATTGGTGACGTCAGGAAAGGCAAGGACAAGTAGGTCTGGCTTGCATTCTCCGCTCTAATTAATCTCAAAGGTGTTCTATCAGGTTTAGGTCAGGCCAGTCAAGTTCCTCCACCTCAGGCTCGCTCATCCATGTCTTTATGGACCTTGCTTTGTGCACAGGTCCAAATCATTTGGTAAAGGGAGATTATGATGTGGAGTTGCTTTTTAGGGGTTGGGCCTGGCCCCTTAGTTCCAGTGAAGGGAACTCTTAAGGTGTCAGCATACCAAGAAATATTAGACAATTTCATGGTCCCAACTTTGTGGGAACAGTTTGGGGATGACCCTTTCCTGTTCCGACATGACTGCGCACAAGTGCACAAAGCAAGGTCCATAAAGACATAAAGGAGCGAGTTTGGGGTGGCGGAACTTGACTGTCCTGCACAGAGTCCTGACCTTAAACTGTCTGAAAACACCTTTGTCATCTGAATTACAGCTTCTCGTTTAACTTCTTCAGATCCGCGCTATAGCCGAAGTATGGCTGCAGCGCGGACTCAAATTTCCGGGAGGCCGTCTTTAAACAGTCTCCCAGAGACAGGCTCCCAGCGTGCTCCCGCGAGCGCGCATCGGGGAAAATCTGTGTCGGCCGTGTCCCTTGGACACAGCCACACAGCCAATCACAGATCGTGGTAAATGGCCAATCACAGCGGCCATTTACCACGTGATCGGCCCATGCAATGAAAGATGATCTCATATGTAAACATATGAGATCATCTCTCATCGCCAGCTCTCCTTCCTCACACAGAGACTGCATGTGAGGAAGGAACAGAGCCGATCAGCCGTTCGGGGACACAGAGGAATGTAATCAGGGCACTGATCACCAGTGCCCTGATTACACAAGGTAAATAAAATACACTAAGTGCCCACCATCAGTGCCTACAATCAGTGCCCATAGTGCTGCCAGTCAGTGCCCATCAGTGCCTGCTCATCTAGGCACTGATGAGCACTGACTGGCAGCACTATGGGCACTGAGTGTGGGCACTGATGGTGCTGCCCATCAGTGCTCATCAGTGCCGCCCATCAGTGCCACCCGTCAGTGTCCATCAGTGCCACCCATCAGTATCCAGCAGTGCCGCCTCTCAGTGCCCATCAGTGCCGCCTCTCAGTGCCCAGCAGTGCCACCTATCAGTGCTCATCAGTGCCGCCTATCAGTGCTTATCAGTGCCGCATATCAGTGCCGCTTATCAGTGCTCATCAGTGCGGCATATTAGTGCCTCCTCATCAATCAGTGCCACCTCATCAGTGCCCATAAGTGCCACCTCATCAGTGCCCATAAGTGCCACCTCATCAGTGCCCATCAGTGCAGCCTATCAGTGCCCATCAGTGCCGTCTCATCAGCGCACATCAGTGAAGGAGAAAAATGTATTTATTTTCAAAATTTACTCGCAGAAAATAAGAAAAACATTTTTTTTTCAAAATTTTCTGTCTTTTTACTTTTTTTTTTAGTAAGAAATAAAAAACCCAGAGATGATAAAATACCACCTCTATTTGTGTGGAACAAATGATAAAAATTTCATATGGGTACAGTGTAGCATGACCGCGCAATTGTCATTCAAAGTGTGAGAGCCAACTCAATATTGAATCCTATAGACTAAGACTGGGGTGCCATTAAAGTTCATGTGTGTTCAAGGCAGGTGTCCCAATACTTTTAACAATATAGTGAATTTATCATCAAATTTCACAGAAGTATTGAAGTTCAAGTCCTCCTCATAGCAGCTCAACTTGGGGAGCTCTCCCTCCTACAGCATATGCTCTGTGTTTGTATTAGAAATTAGAAGGCTGCTGAATCAGTGGCAAATGGGGAGCTGGGGGAAAATTCACTTTTTGGGTTTTAAGAACCCAAACTGGTGTATATCCTGCCTTCCTTACTCTATCCACAAGGAAAAAAAATGTTCTGTTTTAAAGTGGTCGTATTAAAAGATACTCCCATTTCCACTGTGGATCTTTGCAACTCCTTCAGAGTTATCTATGATATTTTTGTTACATCTCTGAAAAATGCTCTTCTTGCTTGATCTGTGAGTTTTGTTAGGCAGCCTTCTCTTTTCAGGTCTGTAGTTGTAGTTTTGCCATATTCAATCCAATTTTTTACAAATAATGTAATTGTACTCTTTGCGAAGTTCAAAGTTTGGGATATTTTTTATAACCCAACCCTAATACTTCCCTACAACTTTGCCTATGACCTATTTGGAGAGCTCCTTGGTCTTCATGTTGCTTGCTTAGTGATATTGGAGACTCAGGCATTTCAGAAAAGATGTTTATACTGACATCATATGACAGATCGTGAAACACGTGATTTGTACACAGGTGGACCTTACGTAACTATCTCATTACAATATGGGAATCCTAAAGTTAATTGGATTGACCACACCTTAGGCGTTTCATAGCAAAAGTGGTGAATAATTATGCACACTCAAGATTTGTGCTTTTTTTGGTCAAAATTATTGCTTGTGTCACAATAAAAAACATTTTGCACATTTAAAGTCCTTGGTATGTGTACATCACATGGTACATAGTCCAAAAAAAAAAAAAATCCATTTTAATTTCAGGTTGTAATGCAACAAAAAAATATGAATTGAAAAATACTTATTCCCCCTAAATTATCTAGGGCATGCAAAATATGCACTCTGCAAAGCCAAAATCATATGCTTGCATCTGCACGTTCATTGTTATTTTGGAATCATTACTATTAAAGACAAAATAAGGCCTCACCACCAACAATTAGGGTAACTTTTCCACTTGATTTTCCTGCTTCATTCCTGGCCTCACACGTATATTCCCCGGCATCAATATACTGTGTTTTTTTAATTGTTAGTGTTCCAGGAATGTGATCAATAGAAATTTGTGAGGATGTATTCAACTTTAAATCTCCTGAAAGAATAAATGGCAAGATTGATAGGCATTACATCATATTAACCATCACTAAATGCTGGACTACAATATAATTCTGTTTTATACCTTTATACCAATCAAACTGTGGCTCTGGAATCCCCGTTGCTCTGCATTCTATATTTGCCTCGGTATCAACTGCTATTAACATTTCTTTTCTGACAACTGTCACCGCAGGGGCCTCTGGAACAAAAAATGCAAAAGTTGCTATTAATTCATTAATGAAAGAAAATAAATAAGAAAACAGCAGACACAATTTTCAGCATCTTAAACACAAAATCCAACTAACATTTAACAGTTAAAAAAGGCAAAATCTGGATTTTCAAGCATAAATATTTAGGAGAGATGTAAAAAAAAAAAAAAAAAAACCCTACTTTTAAGGGCGCATTAATACTGATGAGTTATGGCAATGCATGGTAAAACCAAACAAGGTAATCTTAGTCCCCATTCACACTAGCGCGACTTGTCAGGCGACTTGGTCGCCTGACAAGTCGGGGTGGGTCGCCTGCCATTGATTAGCACAGGACCCGTTCTAATAGGAGCGACACAAGTCGCTCCGACTTAGAAAAAGGGTCCTGTACTACTTTGGGTCAACCTGGAGGCGACTTGCATTGACTTCAATGATATGAAGTCCGTGCATGTCGCGCCGAGGTCTCCCCGGCAAGTCGCGTCGCCCCAGTGTGAATGGGCTCTTATGGGTATTAAAAATGTTTACACATTGTTTTTACTGTTTAAACATTGATTGAAGGGGACCCATGTTAGGATCATGAACACAGGCCAACTGCATTCAGGAAAGTCCCTGAGAAACCAATGCAGCTTTACTGTATCTGTTATATTATTTTCCTCAACTGGTTTATGTAATACATTTCTCACCATATATTACCTTTCAAACTTTATTATTGTTTTACATTGTTTACCTCCATGATCATTAGCTAAGACCCTTTAGTCAACTGGAAGTACTGTACATACAAACATTTATTGAATAACACATATTTTCTAGTTTTTGCTTCACTTGTTTTGCTTTTTTCACTCATTTTTTCAGCCTTTCGCAAAAAATAGTTCAATCATGGTTTAGTTATCAGCATGTATTTATAAAGTATTATTAAACAACACTGCTGCGATACATATTTAAACGTTATACACTTACCTATGTAAGTGAGTTTGGATGTCTGTCTGTCTGTTCCAGCATTATTAGCAGCCAGACATGTGTAAATTCCGGAATCTTTTTCCATTGCATTTTTAATAATAAAGCTGCCATCTTCAGTTATCACATATCTGTATAAAATAATAATGTTAAATAAAATGTGTACTAAATGAAACTTGTTTTTGTATTAAAGTGTAGAGACAGTTTCAGAAAAGCAATCCCAGGCAAAGGTAGAATTTTTGTGAACAAAGTAGTTTAAAGCCTCAGTTTACCGACAGTATAAAAAAAGTTTACCTCCTCTTATGTCTACCCCCATCCCCGCTGCTGTGATTTTACGGTGCAGGGGTTAATATAGTTGAGGGCAGGGCTGGGACATGAGGGACGGTTGCCCTGGGCACAATGGTTTATTGCAAGGATGGGGGGGTGCCTTGACCCTAACCCTAAGGGAACGGGGGTGCAGTTTGGCATCCTGGCCCTGGGCGCTGGATGACCTTGTCCCATCACTAATTGAAGGTCTGTACTAGGCACTGATCAAGGGAGCCCAACTATGCTGCCCTTCTACCCCACCCCTCTATTCACAGAAGCCATTACTACAGATTCAATGAATGAAAGTTGATCTATGAATGGAAGGGTGGACCTTTCAACTATCCACAGGGAACTCTGTTGATATTACTAAACACTCTGTAAAAATAAACTTTTTTTTGGTGTCCCTATAAAAGAAAATAATATAAAATGTACATCTCACCTGCTAGAGTATGTGAGGAACATGTCGTTGTGGGTCCAAACTATCTGAGGAACAGGGAATCCTGTTGCAGAGCACTTCAGCTTAATTCTAAGTCCTTTAGTAAATGTTACAATTTTGGGCTCTACTAAAACTTTGGGTGGGTCTGCAAAGAATTAAAAAAGAAAACCATAAAAAGTAATGCTGTAATGATCAAATGCAAAGACATTTCACAGGAAAGGAATTTGTTTACCCCATGGGTGCTCAACTTGTGGCCCTCCAGCTGTTGCGAAACTATAAGTACCATGACACATTGCAATGCTGAATGTTATAAGCATGACTCCCAAAGGCAGAGGCATGATGGGACTTGTATTTCCACAACAGCTGTAGGGTCACAGGTTAAGCACCCATGGTTTACCCTAAAGTAATTTTGAACATGGCTTATTGAAATTGCAAATGCAGAAATAAGGGTGCAAGCTTCAGGTCTTTTACCTAAGCCAGGCTTATCCACCTAGTGAACCACTGACCCTAAAAATGTGCCTAGGTATGTTATGTCCAGGGTCCATAGTTCAGGTCAGTGACTCACTAGGTTAGTGAAGCTTGGAGTAAAATGACAGCCCCAGAGCCTTCACTTTTAAAATCAAGGCAATAACGGCAGTCCACATTCTTCTATCCTTTCAGGTTCTCTTTAAATCATATAAAGTGTATTTGCTTAAAAAAAAAAAAAGAAAAAAACATTTCACCTGAAACTGAGAAGGTGGTGTGGACAGAAGCTGATAAAGTGGAACACAGAGCTTAGCATATCCTCTTTAGCTGTACCATGGATTTCTCCATTCTAACATTTTAAACACTACACAGATATGCCTAGTCTGCTTCTTTCTCCTATCTAATACCAGAAATAGTAAACATTGAACACCAACACAGGAGTATCTCAATGTAAAAGTTTATGTTGTTTGCATAGAGCTCCCATCAAAGTACCACCTAGAATTCACACAGTATTACTAGCACAAAATCAGTCGAGCTTCCACAGAAGTGCGGTATCTGTCTACGGCTTGTCCTTAGGCAATATGACCCCTGGTGCTGCTAATTCCTCAATAGTGTTTGTGAATGGGGTCAATATTAGATCTCAATCTACAGACATACAGTAAACACTTTTTGGTGGGTCCTATACCGGCTTCCCCACCACATGTAGTGGTTCCTCCTGCCGGCTCATACATCTTTTAGTGACATACATGCTGGCAAGAGCAAATACATGTGTAGCATCGAGAGCAGGTATTCACAGATCCTTTGCTGTGGAATACCTTCAGCAGTGAAGCGGCATTGTTTGAAGGCAGGCTAGCGGAAAGGTAAGTATAGATGATCTTATTTACAGGACTTCTCTTTTTTATGAATTATCCTGTGTTGTGGGTGCACAGCCTTCATTGGGAATGACAGAAAGCATAAGGACCTCCTTAGTTTGTTTCCCCTTGGAGCACTATCTCAATCTCTCATAGCCAAACTCCTCAATTTCATCAACCAAAATACAATCCCCAAGAAAGTCCAAACAAATTGGCGACTTGGTTCCTAATAATAGCAGCAAAATATTGATGTACAAAATCTGTTGATTTGCTAAAGCAACCTGCTCTGTTTACCAGGGAGAAGCCTCAGTGAAGCTTTTTTTAAGCATTGCTTACATAATGATTTTTTTTTCAGCCAGATTGGGAAATATGGATGGTGGTAGGACCCTGAAGTTTACAAATGCTCAAATATTAGAAATTATCCATACCAGACCATCATCTGAGAATGCAGCATGGCTGGCTAGGAAAGGGATGTGGGTAGGGTGTGTGTCCTTTCCAAACCATACCAGGCTATGTGTCCTCAGAATGAAGCAGTACCTTACTAGGGGGTGTTGTTGAGGAATCCTCATAACATCATTGACCTAATATGGTCATCTCCATATATTGTATGGTCAATATGTCACTAGGGAGACCTAGCCCCTTTGTTTACATAGCAGCAGCAGGGACCAGGAAATGTAAAGCAGTGGGAGTCAAGCAGCAGGTATGGATGTGTTAGCAGGCAACAGATTTTTTTCTTACAGTGAACCAGCGGGCGTCTTCAACAAGACTATGGTGGATCTGTATCGCTGGACAATGTGATTGCTGGTGAATTTACATTGTGGGACTAACTAAAGGACTTTTAAAAGACTCTGTGTGTTTATTTGCTTTTGACATTTTTTTTTTGGTGAACCAGTAGTAGTAGTACAATGGCAACCCCTAGTCGCTCACGTAGGGGGTAAGCTGGTATCTGGGGGCATGACAATTTTTAAAAGGGCTTCCAGATTCAATTAGGTCCTGCACCCACAGAACCCCACAACCAAAGGGCCAGGGTTGTGGGCAATGTGTTTCTTTTCTTTTCTGGCCTCTTACCCCACGTAATTGAGATATATTATATGTCTAGAGCAGCCTTTCTTAACAGTATTGCTAGGGTGGATTACTGAACAGTGACCTATTGATCTTAAATCTGCTTTTATCTCTATAGAGTCTCATTTTAGGAGTGTTGCCTTACTGGGATGTTTTCATAGTGTAATTACATAACACAGTATATAAGCAAGCATCTCTTGGGGAAGGCACGTTTGCAAAGGGGGGGGGGCACGTTTGCTGTTGGGGCTCGTTCTCAAAGTGGGGGTATTTCTATAGGTGGGAGCACTTCTGTCTCTGCACTCATCATCTGAATGTGTCATCTGAAAATTTCTTCTCTGTCCCTCCACAGGTATGTTCATACTGCTGCAACTTCACCCAAAACTGTGATACTGAAAACTGCTCTCCTTATGTTTTGTCTTTAACTGTGTTATGTTCATACTGCTGCAACTCCACCCAAAATTGTGATACTGACAACTGCTCTCCTTATGTTTTGTCTTTAACTGTGGTATTTTTTTTTTTTCCAAAAACTGTGGTATGTTCATACTGCTGCTGCTACACCCAAAACTATGATACTGAAAACTGTTCTCCTTATGTGTTGTCTTTAACTGTGTTATGTTCATACTGCTGCAACTCCACCCATAGCTGTGATACTGAAAAATGATCTCCTTATGTTTTGTCTTGTTTTGTATGTTTATTTTGCTCAACCCTCTGCACATAGTTCTCTTTGCAATGCTTTATTTCCCCCCTATGTCTTACCTTAATTTAAATCTGTTTCTGAAATGAAAATATTGCTCTGTTTAGCCAGTCATACTTTATTAACTCCTGATTAGGTAATTGGAAAGCATCCACCCCATCTCTAACAATATATAAGCAAGCACTTCTTGGGGAAGGCACGTTTGCAGGGGGGGGGGGGCGCGTTTGCTGTTGGGGCTCTTTCTCAAAGTGGGAGTATTTCTATAAGTGGGAGCACTTCTGACTCTGCCCTTCAGCAATTGCACAAAGTGAACGAACATAGGAAATGCTAAGATAAACACCACACAGACTACAGGTGACCTTGTTTACCCCTTCAGCTCTGTCTCCTTGTAACATGCACTCTCTACCATTCCTTCTGACAGCCGTGTCCTCTATCCTTAAACTCTCTCTCCTTCACCCCTCTTCTCCACCCCACAGCTTATATATATATATCACTCTCACTTCTGTCCTCTCCTTATTACTGCACTCACCATCTCCTGCTAAATCCACATGCCCGCAAAATCTCCAGGACACTGGGGCATGTCCCTTCATATTAATCACATACTCATATTACCTCCCTCACCTTTCTGCTTCTCCTTACCTCTGTAGATATATCCCCAAACCCTGGGACTCCATCATTTACCTGTACTCAACACACCCATTACCCTGCACCCTCTGGCTGCAGCCGCAATCAGCACAATTTAGTTCCCATCTCTCTTCTTCCCAAGACCAGACTCCCTTTCTCTTGGGCCCTTTGGAATGCCCGCTCTGTCTTTAATAAACTCACCTCTCTCCATGACCTATTTATTGCTAACTCATTTAATCTACTCGCCATTATCGAACCCTGGCTTCATGAATCTGACACTGCGTCTTTTGCTGCCTTATGCCAAGGTGGTCTTCTCTGGACTCACTCCCCCAGACCCAATGAATGCAAGGGAGGGGGTGTCGGGATCCTTCTAGCCCCACATAGCAACTTTCAGGTTTTTTCACCCACCTCCTTCTCTGTCACTCTCCTCATTTGAGGCACACTGCATTTGTCTTTTCTCTCCAGTTTCTCTAAAAAAAGCTATAATCTACCACCCCCCTGGACCAATATCAACCTTTCTTGATGACTTCTCTGCCTGGCTACCCTACTTTCCCTCTTCTGAAATCCCCACAATCATTCTTGGTGACCTCAACATCCATATTAATACTAACACTCCTGCCACTTCCAAACTTCTCAGTCTAACCTCCTCCTTTGACCCGAAGCAATGGATACATGCTTCTACTTACTCTGAAGGCAATATCCTTGACCTTGTTTTCTCCCACCTATGCACTCCATGCAACCTCTCCAACTATCCTTTCCCTCTCTCTGATCACTACCTTATTACTTTCACTCTCTCCCTCTCCTCCACTTCCACTCCCTCCAACTGCCTTACAGTTACCCGTGTAAACCTATGCCATCACAACCCTTCTCTTCTCTTCTCTACTCTGCTACCGACCACCTCTATGACAAAATCGCACCCCTGTCCTGCACCAACCTAGCCACCTCTGTCTACAAAGCTTCACTTTTAGCCTCCCTGGACACTCTGGCCCCCCTTACTACACATCAAATCAGGCCCCGACCCCTTCAACTTTGGCAAACAGATAACACAAGAAGTCTGAAAAAGTATAGCCGTGCTCTTTAGCACCTATGGCCTAAGACTAGGTCTCAGCAAGATTTCAACCAATACAAATCTGCCCTCCAAAAATACAATTCCAGTCTCCACAGTGCCAAGCAGACCTATTTTATCACTCTCATTAACAACCTAGTATCCCGTCCCCGGCAACTCTTCTCTACCTTCAATTCTCTATTCTGTCCTCCACTGCCTCCATCCACTAACTCACTTACTGCCCAGGAGATTGCCAGTCACTTTAAACAGAAGATTGATACAATTTGTGAGGCGATCCCTGCTGTTCAGATACCTTCTATGCTTTACACTTCATGCCCACAGGTACAATCACTACTTCCCTCATTCAACCCCACCACTATAGACGGGGTTGCTAAACTACTTGCTAACGTCCACTTAACCACCTGCCCTCTGGATCCTGTTCCCTCGCAAATGCTATGTTCACCCTCTGGCTCTATGCTACACTCTCTAACCCACATCTTCAATCTCTCCCTCTCTTCTGGCATCTTCCCCAACTCTCTAAAACATGCACTAGTCAGTCCTATATTTCAAAAGCCCTCACTGGACATAATCAATCTTAACAACCTACGCCCTATTTCCTTGCTCCCCTTTTCATCCAAACTCCTTGAACCTCTGGTCTACAACCGACTGAGCGACCACCTTGTCGAGAATAGCCTTCTTGATCCTCTTCAGTCTGGATTTTGGCCTCAACACTCCACAGAAACTGCTCTCCTAAAACTAACAAACGATCTACTAATGGCCAAAACCAATGGACACTATTCTGTACTCCTACTGAACCTTTCTGCTGCCTTTGATATGGTTGACTACCCCCACCTCCTCAAAAAATTTCCACGGTCTCAGTGACTGTACTCTTTACTGGTTCTCTTCCTACTTATCCAACCACACCTTTAGCGTTACCTACAATTCTTCTTCCTCCTCTCCTCTTCCTTTCTCTGTTGGGGGTCCCCTAAGGTTTTGTTTTTGGACCTCTCCTATTTTCAATCTACACCTCCTCCCTGGGTCAGCTGATAGCCTAAAAACAACAATATCTCTCCTGCTGTCAAGTGGTATGCGGGAAGGTGAATCTTCTAGGCAGTTTTATGACACAAATGAAGTGGTCTTGCTGCCCCCCTCAGGACCAAGGGTATCCAAAAGGCACTACAAGAAAACAACAAGAGAAGGGCGCACCGACCTTGTGCATTACCACTTAAAAGTTTATTAAAACCAAAGAAAGGTAGCGTACAATATACTGACAAATGTAGCATATGAACAAGCATATAGGAAATGGGCACCGCTCGCTTCCAGGACACTTCTCTACTGCTGGATAGTGTGATGGCGTCCTCAAAACCTGATGTGGCTTATGCGTTTCGAGGGAGGACCCTCTTCTTCAGAGCCAAAATCGCCACTTTCCAACCAATGACACAACAAAGCTCCTAGTTCACTCCTTGGTCATCTCGCTCCTCGACTGCTGCAATTCCCTTCTCATTGGTTTACCTCTACATAGGCTATCCCCCCTTGAATCCATCATGAATGCTGCTGCCAGACTCATCCACTTTACCAATCGCTCAGTGTCCGCTACTCCTCCCTGTCAATCCCTCTACTGGCTTCCGCTCACCCAACAAATTAAATTCAAAATACTAACAACATCTTATAAAGCGATCCACAATTTAGCCCCCAGCTACATCACGAGCCTAGTCTCAAAATACCAACCTAATTGTTCTCTTCATTCCCCTCAAAACCTCCTGCTCTCTAGCTACCTCGTCACCTCCTCCCATACTTGCCTCCAGGACTTTCCCAGAGCCTCTCCAATCCTATGAAACTCCTTACCCCAATCTTTCCGATTATCTCCTACTTTATTAGCTTTTAGACGATCTCTGAAAACCCTCCTCTTCAGAGAAGCCTATCCTACCCACACCTAACAACTGTACTTCCATTTTCTTCATCAGCTCATCCCCCACAGTTATTGCATTTTGTTTCACTTGACCCTCCCTTCTACATTGTAAGCTCTAACGAGCAGGGCCCTCTAATTTCTCCTGTATTGAATTGTACGGTACATGTATTGTCTTCCCTCATATTGTAAAGCGCTGAGCAAACTTTTGGCGCTATATAAATCCTGTATTATAATAATTCTGCAAATTGTGTTTGAGACTGAGCTAGGGTATTCTTTTTCATGTAGAAAAATAATTGTTTGGAATTTGAAATTAGCTTATTCTAACACCAACATTGGGTAATGTGTAGAAACACATAGACAAGATAAATAAGATCAGGTAAAGAGAAATGATTACAGGGAGACATTGGTCAATCTTT
The DNA here is from genome assembly GCF_965119305.1 of Pelophylax lessonae. NCBI lineage: Eukaryota > Metazoa > Chordata > Amphibia > Anura > Ranidae > Pelophylax > Pelophylax lessonae. Next base: position 149,741,217 of record NC_138775.1, read on the forward strand.
GGTCATAAAGTGTCAGTTTTTTTTTTCAGTTTTCAGTATTTCCTTCCCAGCTAACAATTGACATTACCTTGTACAGTAAGAATTACAGAAGCTGCAGCTGTTCCACCTTCATTTGTTGCAAAGCAGATATACTCCCCTGCATCAGTAATATCCACACTTATTATCTTCAGAGAGTTATTAGGGAGAACCTGAATTCCAGAAACACTTGCTTGACGTAAATCAAGTTTGTTTCTCAGCCATGTTAAATTGTAGCTGACCGTGCTTAAAACATTGCAACTCAGTATTGCTTGATTTCCAATATTGATGGTGATATTATTTGAAGCTTTAATTACAGGTGGCGGTTCTACAAAATAATAATACAGCAAAGAACAACATATCAATAAAATATTAGCATTATACATTGCTATTTAATGTGTATTGTAAAACTCTGGGGTATAGCACTTTGGGATCACATGAAAAGCCACTAGCCTTAAACCATTTTATTTTTATCTTTAAATAAAATGAAAACAACACTTTAGCGGTAAACAAAACTAACTTGACTACATCAGCACAACACAAAAGTCTGCTTGTCTTTAGCAAAGTTCACGTAAGGGATTTACCCAAAGTTAGAAATGTACAGCTTCAGTTGTTTGACAGATTTCAGCAAGCATGCAGCACTCAGACAGGTTCTTCTCCCAAAGTCCTACTGCTCCATACCCAGTAGCAGGACCAGGGTCCCTGTAATCAGGGGCGGAGGTTCCTTCCCACCTCAATTTCACTCTGAACCTCAGGCCCCAAATAGGCAATTATTAATGCAGAAAGAACCACAAGTCAGTCCTCTCCTTTATTCTTGACAGAATTTCTCGCCCTCCATGGGTGAGACACTTGAGTACACCATCTATCTGCCTTAAAGGGACCATAACCCAAATAGCATAGCACCCATTCAGGACTCATCCTTGGCATCCTGTTCACTATGTAAAGCATATGTAAACTCAGAATCTTTTCTTTAGTATGTTTGTCATCATGCCTCACTGTATACAATTTTCATAAGCAAATCATTTTCCTGGAGGATCCTGTCTGTAACAGTACTTCTGGTTTCCAGCTGACAACACTAAGCCACTACCTCACAATTATCAGCAATCTTAATAGCATGCAGTGTGCAGTCATTCAGTTAACCCATAAGCTGCCTGTCAGGTCTATAGATCAGGCAGCCCTATTGTCAACTCATGGAACCTGAACAGCAAGCTAACAGCAGTGCTGCTAATTGCTAGGCCATGGCTTGGCATTGTAAGTCTTCAACTGAAAGTGCTGTCACTGGCAGGATCTCCAGCAAAGGATCTTTGAACAGATTAAGAGTTTACATGCTTTTTTAAATCTGAACTATAGCCTTACCTTTTTTTCCTTACAGTTAGAGCAAGTTCACACTGAGGCGACACGACTTCAGGAGGTGACCTGTGAAGTCGCGTGCACCGCTGTGCACCGCGATTTCGGTGCGACTTGCAGAGACTTCACATAATGGAAGTCTATGCAAGTCGCTCCGAGGTCGCCCCAAAGTAGTACAGGACCCTTTTCCTAAGTCGGAGCGACTTGTGTCGCTCTTATTAGAACGGGTCCTGTACTACTCAATGGACCACGACCGACCGCGACTTGTCAGGCTGACAAGTCGCCTGACAATTCGCGGCAGTGTGAATGGGCTCTAAGTCCTGTCCTATGTTGAAACTGATTACTCTTAATTTCCGGCAAACTTGCATCTCCACAATATAACCCTTTGAAGCTGCTGCAACTATCTTAAACCCATCTTTATTGTGAAGTCTGAATGACTTCAACCATCATCAATCCCCTCTCCTCTTGATCACCTGTGTGATTTTAATTTTTTGCGCTATAAACAAAAAAGAGCGACAATTCTGAAACAATTGTCCACCTCTCACATATATTAGCTTTCTCGGCCATCAACTATCGTGTTCCTGAGTATTATATGAAAAGATATATCCTAGCATCTCTCTGGATGTGTACACTCCCTGGATGGTGCAGAATGTAGAATATGTTACCAGTCAGGTAACTTTTCAGCAGATTGCACAGATAAGTTTGCAGCACCTACTAACCAACAGCAAGGAATATGCATGTCTAAAGGGATGCTGGAGAAATGTACTTTCCTATAATGCTCTTGAAAGATCCAAGACAGGGTACCGTGATGTTTACAGAAGCCTGCCAATCTCTCCCATTAAAGGTTAAATGCTTATTTAGTCTAAGGCTGCACAGATAAGGAGAAATACCTACATTACTCATGGCTCTGGCAGGCTCTCTCGATCTCCAAAACCGGTCCCCCGCAGCCACTTTGGGCTGCAGTCGGATGCTGGGCCCCACCATTTACAATAAAATATTAATAGCCCTGCATTGCACAAGGTGTAGCCGAGGCCCTGTCCACAAACTGGAGCTTCAGAGAGAGGAGGTGTAAGGTAACTGGATCTCTACCACTAAAAGGACAGTGCAGATTCGGTTCATGCTCATGCACATTGCACACATGCTAATATTTATAAGCAAAAGACCAATGTCACTTCTGCAGTGCCAGTTCATCGCACACATATTTGTGCACATGCGTGAACACGTATGCACACACGTGCACATACCAATTAGCACTTAGCGCCCAGTGGCCTATTAAAACTGCTCTATTGCTGTGAAAATTTGCTGAATGGTCTTCAGCTAGTTTCTGTGTTCCCAAGACCTGATCCGTTGTTCCTGCTTACCCGTGTATGACCCGGCTTGCCTTTGGACTTTGCCTCTGCTTGTGCTCTAGCTCTGTTACCTACTACTTGGCTTGTTTAGTGAATCTGCTCTGCCTGCTGACTTTGTACCGCATTGTCCGGCCGATAACGATCTTGGCCTATATCCTGGTTTTACGTGCCTGCTGATTCAGTACCTCACTGCCTGGTTGCTGCTCGTCTCCCTGTTCTGCTTCTGTCCCACGCTCTGGTGCCAAGCTGCTACTGCATCCAGTTCTGAGGACTGTGACTACCAGCTCTACCCACCTACAGGGTGGACATCACCAGCTAGCTCCTACGGCACTCATGCCACTCCTTGCTTTTACACTCTTTGTCCCCACCTTTAGGAGTGTTAGGCGGGAGGTTCAAGAGAGGCCTCCACAACATTCCAGTCTTCATCAGGTACGTTATAGGAGGAGAGCATCGGAGCCAGATGGACCAAGGTGTCAGGCAAGTAATAATGTCTATTGTCTAAACAAGCTTTACAAGTCACTCCATAACAAAATACGCTCACTGCACTGTCATAGACTACCATTTACAGTGGATACCAACCGCAAACAGCCTGCACCCAGGGTCAGAGGATATATGGAGCCTGCAGTGGAATTTGTTAGCTCTTAAATGAGTATTTAACTTTTGCAGTGTCTGCTACAAGGGTTTTTTTTTTGTCACATTCTGGAATTCAGCCTAGAGCAGGTTAAAGTCATTTAAAAGCTAAAGATTTTAGGGGTAGGAAAGAGATGTGTCCAAATTTAAACTTTGAGGCTTCAGAGAATGAATGAGAATGAAAATGAGATGAACTTCATTAATTAAACTTGATTTGTAATAATACACAAACATCATATATCAATGTACTTTCTATCATTTTTTAAGGCGCTCAGCTAGAACCATGAACATATTTCATGTATTAAAACTATTATACTGTATAGTAATAATTTTGCTGTCCCATTATTTTAACACTTACCATTTACATCTAGAAATGTCCGAGCCCGTCCACTTCCTGCACTGCTAGTAACAAAACAGTCATAGTAGCCCTCATCACGGGAAGACACATTGGCTATTACCCAACTTGTATTGATTGATTCTCTACAAATACAAATTTAGAAATGATTGCTTTTAATTTTAATTACTAACATGCACTAAAAAATTTCACAATAACTTTTTGAAACCTGCTTGTACATAGAGTAGAGCGACCCTGTCACTAAATTAAAAATTAGTAAAAAAAGGTTCCCTTCTAAAAAAAAAAAAGGATTATACTTACCTGTCCCACCACGCACACTACCAGTCTTCTTTGTTTTCAAGAACTGCAGTGTCCATCTTCATTCAACACACTTCTGGTAGTTTTGGATGCCTTTTTCTCTGCCGACAGCTGTGGTTCCTTCTGTCAGCCCCTATTTAATCTGTACTTTACCACGCCCATACATCAAAAGCTTTCCTTCATCTGTTCTCCCACATATCTGCATAATTAAGTAGTTCTAAACTCTAACTAATCAACATTTCGTTTTTTTAAGCATTTTTTCTTTCATAAACTACTTTCATTTTTCTCCAGTTGGCTACAGGTCAATGCTCTGAATCTGCTTTCTTATAGTGACAATGATAGACCATCATGGATAGATGGGAATCAATGGGCTCCTGTCTGTGATGTTACAAATCATGTCGCACCCGACAAGTATCTTCATCTGAGCGGCTCATCTGCTTTTCACTTCAATGATAGACCATGGCTTTGTAATGTGTTGGCACAGCCACTTTCAGTTCCTATCTGGGGCCCATGTGACTGGGTGACAGAAATGGAGCACAATTGGGAGAGAGTTGTCATCGAATAAAAGAAAAAACCTGAACAAACGACTTCATGGCAGAATCACTAGATATTATTTTATTAAAAGCTGCATTCATAAAATGAATAAAACTTTTGATATCACATTAGCACATCCTAAGAAAAAACTTGGAAAAGCCATTCTCTTACAACACATTGCGGGTGATTTGCTAAAACTAGTGAGTTCAAAATTTGGTGCAGCTGTTCATTATAGCCAATCCACTTCTAACTTTAGCTTGTTCAATTAAGCTTTGACAAGAAAACTGGAAGTTTATTGGTTTCTATGTAGAGCTGCACTAGAGTTTGCACTCCCAAGTTTTAGTATACCAATCCCATACACAGGCATACGCACATTTATAGTGCGAATCTTGAGTATAAACATTTTGCACTTACCTGAATCTTTGCTCTGAACCAAGTCGAACCCCATTTTTACTGAAGTGCACTGTTATAGGTATGAGACTTTCCACAGAGCATGGAATGTGACCAAGCTGCAAGTAATACCCAGGTGTTACTTCAGGCATTGAAACTTTTGGAGCTCCTATAAGAATAAACAATGAAATCAGATATAATTTCCAATATAATGAGGTTTAGTAAGGTGGATCTATAATGGAACTATTGAAAAAACTACCTAATAAAAGTGAGTATTAGGCTGTACAAATGAATAATCATATTATGATAATGTGAACAAGTTATTTGACTAATACCCGCCCTTCTCCTTCCTTGATGGTAGAACATACCTTGTGAGTGTGTAAATATTCTAAAATTACCTGGAATAATATTTGAGAAGGAAACACTGGATGCCCGTTGAAATAAGTAATCATCTTTATCGTATCCTGTTATTCTTAAGAAAAATGCTTCGTTTGGTGGAATAAACTCAGTTACATTCCATATTTTATAGGGTATCCTATCAGGGTAATATTTCACTGGAATGGACTCCAGAAGCTTTCCTGAAGTAGTCAGCAAATCAAGACGATCGATTCTTGCTGGATGCTGCAATCCAGTTGTATTTAGAAGCACATATGTGAGGATGCCTGCAAGTGTTAAGCATTCTGTTAATAAGAAACAATGCTCAGAAAGAAAGGCTTCAAAATGGCATATACTGCTTACATCAAGCCACTATTGTCATCATGTCATTTAATAAATTGTATAAAATATTGCCAATGGAAAGCCTGTTTTGAAGAATTTACATTTTACAGGGATCTCAACATCTACATAATATAACAGAGTAGCACTCTTCACTACACAGAAAGGTTTAATAGCACACATATGCAACCTTTCTGCAGTTACTGCTTTTGCTTTGCAAAGACAAATCACTTCTTTCTTTCGCATCCTTTGCAGTGTCTTTGTAGTTTTCTACAAAGACATACCTTGAGCAAAAAAAATAAAATAAAAATCAAACAATAGTTGCACAAAAAACACATCTAGGCAAGTTTAAGCTAACAATTCAGTCTTTCTGATCCAAGGCTGAGCCAAGAGTGAAGAGTAAGCTGTCCATTTGTAAATATAAAGTAAAAGTATAGAGATCTCCATTTGTATATAAAATAGACAAAAGGAAGCCAAACAGTTTATGAGTGCTGCAAAAGCACATAAAAAGGAGAAAATGGCTAAATATTTTAAGACAAAAGACAAAACTTTTTAGGTATATTAGTGATTGTAAGAAAAAATATAATGGGGTCACTAAAATGAAAACTGGGCACAGCACTTATGTTGGTAGAGACCTGGAGGAGTAAACCATGCAAACAATTACTTCTGTTCAGTGTTCTGAGAAATCATTTGCACTAACAATAACACGTTAGGGAAGTGATGGAGAACGTTGGCACCCTAGATGTTTTGGAGCTACATTTCCCATGATGCTAAACTACACTGCAGAGTGCATGAGCATCATGGGAAATGTAGTTCCAAAACATCTTGGGTGCCAAGGTTTGCCATCACTGCGTTAGGGGATCATATTAGTTCTAGTAATGATAGTTCAATTTCTGGATTTCTAGAGACAAAGGTAGCAGAGAAACTGGTTTAGTTAATGCTTAACCACTTGCCGGCCGCCGCTGGCTCAGCTGCGCGAATCGACGTAAGGGTACGTCGGTCGCGGGAGTGGTGCTGGGGGTCGAGCGGGAATGCTGATCCACGGGATCAGCAGCCGCAATTGCTGCCGGGCACCCGCGATCGCTCCCCGCTGAGAGAGAAGGATGGTCAGCTGTTGTAAACACATCTGACTGTTCTTCTCTCTGAAATGATCACAGAGCGTCTGTGATCCTTCTATATAGGATCACAGGTCTCTATGATCATTTCCCCCACAGTTAGAAAACACTCCCCTGGGCTCACACTTAAACCTTTGATCACCCCTGGGTTAACCCCTTTCCTGCCAGTGTCATTATTATAGCAACAGTGCATATTTCTAGCACTGATTACTGTAGTAATGTCATTGGTGCCCCCAAAAGTGTCAAAAATGTCAGTTAGGGGTCTGATATGTCCCCTGCAATGTCACAACGCCGCTAAAAATCTGATCGCCGCCATTACTAGCAAAAAAATGAATAACAATGACATAAATCTTTCCCCTATTTTGTAGATGCAATAACTTTTGCGCAAACCAATAAAAATACACTTATTGCTATATTTTTTTTACCAAAAATATGTAGCAGAATACAAATTGGCCTATAAGGATGAAAACTTTTGATTTTTAATTTTTTTTTGGGGGGGGGGGTGATATATAGCAGAATGTGAATTTTTTTTTTTTTTTCAGAATTGTTGCTCTTTTTTTGTTTAAAGCGCAAAAAATAAAAATCACACAGGTGATCAAATACCACCAAAAGAAAGCTCTATTTGTGGGGGAAAAAAAAGAACATCAATTTTATTTTAGTACAGTGTCGCACGCCTCTGCAATTTTCTGTTAAAATAACGCAGTGCCGAATTGCAAAAAATGGCCTAGTCATCAAGGAGGCAATTCCTTCTGGTCCATAACTGGTTAAAGTTTTTTTTTTTAAATAACAAACATGTTATACTTACCTGCCCTGTGCAGTGGATTTGCACAGAGCAGCCTGGATCCTCCTCTTCTTGGGTCCCTCTTTGCTGCTCCTAGCCCCCCCCCCCTCCTGTCGAGTGCCCCCACAGCAAGCAGATGCAGAGATGCAGCTTTGTGTGTCTATTCAGACATGGAGCTGCGGTTCGGCCCTGCCCCCTCTCTCTCCTGATTGGCTAACTGACTTCGATTGACAGCCGCAGAAGTCAGTGTCTCAGCCAATCAGGAGGGAGAGTTCCGGACAGCTGAGGGGCTCGTGGACATCGCTGTACAGAAATGGGGCTTAAGTAAGCAATAGGGGGCTCTCTTCACCATAGCTGGCAGACAGCTAATATTGTACCTACCTACAACAAGGGCTGCAGGCTAGAAGCTAGCAATTACAGGCCAGTGAGTTTAACATCTGTTGTAGTCAAGGTAATGGAATCACCCCTAAAAAGAAGGATCATTGACCACCTAAAAACACCCAACTTGCTGGGCCCAAAGCAGCATGACTTTATAGAGGGCAGATTTTTTCAACCTAATTTGATTTCATTTTTTTTTTATTATATCACTAATGTGTTGAATCTGGGTGGTGCTGTCGACATAGACTATCTTGGTTTCAGCAAAGCATTTGATAAAGTTCCACCTACTGATCTAATAAAAAAGTTGTACAAGCTAGGACTTACCCTTGGGTGGTTCAGTGGCTATTCAGATGGCTTAAGAATAGATTCCAGAGTGTGGTTGTTCTATTTAATCTATATATTAGAGATATAACTAAAGGTTTGTTGGTGAAGGTATGTCTTTTTTGCTGATAATAAAAAGATGTGCAATAGAGTTGAGATCCCTGAGGGTGTCTGTAACATGGAACATGGTTTGGCATTCCTGGAAGATTTCTCAAAGCAGTGGAAACTGTTGTTCAGTGTTTCTGAATGTAAAATTAACACTATGGGGGGGGGGGGGGGTTCAGTGTTGGTCAGCACTACAGAGGAAAAATATTTGGGAGTACTTATTCAGATGAGTGCAAAATGAGCAAACGATGTGGTCAGGCAGTGGTAAAAGCAAATAGAATTCTAGGATGCATCACTAGAGGGGTCACCAGCAGAGGGAATAGTCCTGATTCACTATATACAGTAGATCTTTAGTTTGACCTCATTTGTGTCCAGTTCTAAAGACCTCACTTAGAAAAAAAAATTGATAGGATAGAACAAATACAGAGACGGATAACAAAAATGGTGAAAGGTCTGAGGGATAAAACAGATCAGGAGAAACTCAAGGAACTTAATATGAACAGTCTGGAGGAAAAAAGGGAAAGCTGAGACATGACTAAACTGTCAACAATAAGTAGATTCAGACATACTTGGGACAATTATATCTTTGGTATAAAGTTACCAAAAACAAAACAAACAAAAAATGTATAACTAAAAAAAAAAAATGGGCAGACTTGATTGACCACTTGGCCGTTTTTCTGCCATCACTCTTCTGGGTTTCTATATAAAAAGTGAGACCTAGATCTTGCAGCTTCTTAAAGCAGGGGTAGTCCAGTCCTGAAAAAATGAGACCACAAACAAAAAGTGCACCAAAGCATATTGTTAGCTAGTCCACGTCAAGAGACAGGTATGAGATGATTTACGACCCTTCAGTTGCTAACCCCCCTGTATAGTGAATTCTCTCTCTTCCGGCCAGGAGATATGAAGACACAGAGTACTTAAACAAAGCGTAGACACATCTGTTTATTTCAAGTTTCACTCACACATTTAAAGGATATTTGGGCGGCAAAAACTGCTTGAAACTGGTTACAATTCATGAGTCAATTTAACAATAGAACATATCTCACAGAAACAATACATGAAAGGCTTTTGTTTTCCCTATACATTTCTGTAAGTGTGGGGTGTCGTGTGTCTGAGATTGTGTTTGTGGACAAGGGCCGTTCCGTCTCTACTCAGCTGGTTGATGTGTTGACATGTAAGTAAGTGTCAATGAGTTCAGGTGTTGTCTGTCATCTCTATGCGAAGCCTTAAGGTATGTCAAGTGTCCAAATGAATGAATGAAAAGGTGTTTGACATGTAAACTCCTATCAATGTCTTGTCGTCTATATGCAAAATATCCAACTGCCAGGTGTAGTCTGGCTCGTTAATATGTAATTGCAAGGGGCCCACATTCCATTGGAAAGTGGGCATGAGCTGAAATATATTATGAAATATATATTTTAGTAAGGCACGTTGATACACTCTTTCAACCCAACCTTTGATCCCAACTTTATTCATAAGGATGGGATCACCTAGAGTCTGTGAATAGCACTATGTGCCCTCCTGGGATATATGTCCAACTATGAATGAGCTGGACATTCTTGACATACCTGGGTTGTGTTATTGTATGAGTGCATGTCACATATGCAATAAGAAAAGATTTAAAAGGTTTAGGCCCCTTTCACACATGCTGTCCGTTTGTCTGTTTTTCATCCATCCGTTGACGGACGAAAAATGGACATCAATGTATCTCTATGTAAAAACAGATGACAAACGGATGATCATCAATTAACATCCGTTTTCATCCGCTTCCGTCAATGTCCGTTTTTTTTAACGTATGAATGCTCTATTTTTCATCCGTCAAAAAAACGGATCGGACGAAAAATGGATGACAACGGACGAAAAACGGATGACAACAGATGAAAAACAGATAACTGATGAAAAACGGATAACAACTGACGAAAAACGGATGACAACTGATGAAAAACGGATGAAAAATGGATGAAAAATGGATGGAAAACTGATACATTTTGACGTGACTGAACTGATGAACTGAACGGACCGTATGTGTGAAAGGGGCCTTACTGAAAAGAATAATCCATGAAATTCACTTGTAAGAGCATCATTTTTATTTGCACCAGGTCAGTACACTTTTTATTTCTGTTTGCTTGCTGAATAAACGCTTGTGTAAAAACAGTTCATTCACTTATAAAAATACATTACAAAAGTTTGTATGTATGTACAGTATGTGCAGTATATACTGTATGTATGCCATAACTATGTTCTCTTGTAGTGGCAGAATTAGTACAGTGTGTAACTAACTATAGCCATGTATCAGCAATTCACATGAGAATAAACACTTCCAGCAATCAGGTGCATTGCCCATAAGAGATGGAATGATCTAAAATTATGCTATAAAAATAAATAAAGCTCTGCGCAATCAACTAAAATGAAACCATATACATAACATATAAATTTCTGTCAAATAAATAATGAATAATAGATCAGTGTGACTAAAAAAATATTATCTGAAGATCTTCCATTCCAAAATATAAAGTGGCAAGTCCAAAACGCAGCGCAGCATCCTCTTATATGCAAATGATAATGAATAATGAAAAAAATGTATATAGTGAAAAAAAAGTATATATATCTATATATATATATATATCTATATATATATATATATATATATAGATATATATATATATATAGATATATATATATTTCATCTTTTTCTTCCAACTCAATTTGACATCATAAAAAAGGAAACGTGCACCAGTGCTACTTGTCTCAGATTTTAACTTACGAAAAATTAGGTTAATATGCGCCTTGCCCTTTAAAAGGACTTTGTCTTCATGTATACTTTTATCTGTGTTTTTCACCACATTTGAACACCTTTCCTCTGTTATATAAATATATATATATATATATATATATATATATATATATATATATATATATATATATATTTATATAACGGGGCAATCAGGGTACTGCAACTATTAGAAAAAAATAAAAAATAAAGATATCCATGTTTGTAAAAGTTCTTTCCAATTCATTAGGAATCTGTGAAACAAACAGTGGTTTCTAGATTCTGGTTGGCTGGCACAATCACAGGCAGCTCTACCATATATTACCATGTACACACTGCGTAGGCTCGTAGTTTTAAGCCCCTCCTATTGTTAGCACAATTTGGCACATCCATGATTTACCACAGTGCACTGCCTAGTGGTTTTCTCTGGCTGCCCAAGGCTGGATCCCCCCCCCCCCCCCATGAACCTGGATAACCTCCATGATTATCATAAAGTATAGTTTGCTTTAAAAAAAGAATGGTCCTCTGCAGAACATTATGTACCACCATAAATATCAGAGGATAGATCTATATATTTTACTTGTTAGCGAAAAGTGAGGCTGAAGCCACCTGTGGCTTTTTAGAGGTAAGAAGCATATTTTCTGTCTACCGATTGTCTGCTGATGCCGAGTACAGAAAACTCTACAACAGAACATTACACTCTATAATCATGGTTGGAGTTTCACTGCCAGCACCTAGAGGCCTAATCTTTTAGAATATGCCCATCAGCTGGCACACATTTTTTACTTTAGTGGTTGGATGGCAACACAACCAGATTCAAACTAAAGGAAGCCTGGGAAGCTTTAGGTGCAAAAGGTAGGTTCACCACATCCCATTATAACACGAAATCCCAACCCGACATGGACTTTTAAAGTGGCCCCAGAAGAATCACAATATACTATTAATTTAGAATATGGGGGGGGGGGGTGTATTTGTTAAAAATAAAATATATTATTAATAATATATAATTAAAAATATGGGAGAGTGCGCACCCCTCATACACTTATACAACCAGATTAAGGGTCCTGCAGGCATCACAGTCAGTACTGCAAAGACTCTTGGTATCATAAGTGTGGCTTCACTCTAGTACATCAGCTAACAAAATGGCTAATTGTGGCTATAGACACTAGCCTACCCAGGCATAGTTGGCATCAACAAAGTATGGGTTTAACAAAGTATTATCTGTGATGCCAGTAGCAGCCACATACAGTGCCTTGAAAAAGTATGTATACCTTTTGAAATGTTCCACATTTTGTCATGTTACAACCAAAAAGCGTAAATGTATTTTATTGGGAGTTTGTGTGAAAGCCCAGGGATCCTCAAACTACGGCTCTCCAGCTGTTGTGGAACTACACATCCCATGAGGCATTGTAAAACTCTGACATTCAGAGACATGACCAGGCATGATGGGAATTGTAGTTCCTGAACAACTGGAGGGCCAAAGTTTGAAGACCCCTGTGATAGACCAACAAAAATTGGCACTTAACTGTGAAGTGGAAGGAAAATGATAAAGGGTTTTCAAATTTTTTTACAAATAAATATGTAAAAATATGTGTGAATACTGTGGCGTGCATTTGTGTTCAGCCCCACTGAGTCAATACTTTGTAGAACTACCTTTCTCTGCGATTACAGCTGCAAGTCTTTTTGGGTATGTCTCTACCAGCTTTGCACATCTAGAGAGTGGCATTGTTGATTGATTTGATTTTAAAATTGGTTTTAGATCTGGACTTTGACTGGGCCATTCTAACACATGAATATGCTTTGATCTAAACCATTCCATTGTAGCTCTGGCTATATGTTTAGGGTCATTGTCCTACTGGAAGATGAACCTCCAACCCAGTCTCAAGTCTTTTGCAGACTCTAACAATTTTTCTTCTAAGATTGGCCTGTATTTGGCTCCATTCACCTTCCAATCAACTCTGACCACCTTCCCTGTGCCTTCTAAAGAAAAGTATCCCCACAACACAATGCTGCCACCGCCATGTTTCACGGTTGGGATGGTGTGTTCAGGGTGATGTGCAGTGTTAATTTTCTGCCACACATAGCGTTTTGCTTTTAGACCAAAAAATTAAATATTGGTCTCACCTGGCCAGAGCACCTTCTTCCACATATTTGCTGTGTCCCCCACATGGCTTCTCGCAAACTACAAACAGGAAATCTTATGGCTTTCTTTCAACATTGGCTTTCTTCTTGCCACTCTTTCATAAAGGCCAGATTTGTGGAGTGCACAACTAATAGTTGTCCTGTGGAAAGATTCTCCCCCCTGAGCTGTGGATCTCTGCAGCTTCTCTCAGAGTTACCATGGGCCTCTTGGCTGCTTCTATGATTAATACTCTCCTTGCCTGGTCTGTCAGTTTAAGTGGACGGCTATGTCTTAGTAGATTTTCAGTTGTGCCATACTCTTTCCATTTTCGGACAATGGATTGAACAGTGCTCCATGAGATGTTCAAAGCTTGGGATATTTTTTTATAATCAAACTATGCTTTAAACTTCTCCACAACTTTAACCCTGACCTGTCTGGTGTGTTCTTTGGCCTTCATTATGCTTGTTTGTTCACTAAGGTTCTCTAACAAACCTCTGAGGGCTTCATAGAACAGCTGTGTTTATACTGAGATTAAATTAAACACAGGTAAACTCTGTTTACTAATTTGGTGACTTCTGAAGGCAATCGGTCCCACTAGATTTTAGTTAGGGGTCTCAGAGTAAAGGGGGTTGAATACAAATGCACGTCACACTTTTCAGATATTTATTTGTAAAAAAGTTTGAAAGCCATTCATCATTTTCCTTCCACTTCACAATTATGTGCCACTTTGTGTTGGTCTATGACATAAAATCCTAATAAAATACATTTATGTTTTTGGTTGTAACATGACAAAATGTGGAACTTTTCAAGGGGTATGAATACTTTTTCAAGGCACTGTACTTTCTTGCTCTCCTAATTTCACTAAAAATTTGAAAAAAAAAGGTTAAAATAAATGTTTTGATTGTTAGTAAATGCAGACAATTAAAGCACTTGATTTGTTTTTGCATTCAGAATAACAATGTAGGCTTTATTTACTAAAGGTTTGAAAATGTCTACTAAGCAAAGTGAATGTTCACTAATGCTGGCCATACACTAGCCGAAAGATCATTCGAAAATATGTAATTTGGTCCAATCGTTCGTTTTTCGTCCATTTAATGGGCACAAATAGAAAATAGTTTTTAACTTTTTTAGAGCCGAAAAATCGAAGAAAATCCGCCGACCAGTCGATAAACGAACAATAAATTGAAAGGTTAATGTTTTTCTCGGCCGACCTGTTTGCACTAGGCATATGTGACAAACTTTACATGATGGCACGATCTGCTGTCACGGAAGATTTTTCGTTTTTTCGAAAATGAGTTCGCCCAATATTTCGGCTAGTGTATGGCCAGCTTTTGCTTAGCAAAAAGGTGAAGCTGTATGTACTTTATTCAACCAGCCATTGGCTGGCAAAACATAGATTTAATGCGTTAATGTTGCACTTTTCTCATTGTCAGAAGTTCAACATTTGTTAGTTCTCTTTTCTGCAAAAAATGAGAGGAAATGTTATAGAAAAAAAAAACAACCTTCTATGGGTCTGCTGGATGTTTTACTGAAATCTAATGTAGGCTTATTGGAGAATCCTGCCTGGAAATCCAACGTACTGACACCCGTGATTCTCACTGAATGCCGCCCACTGCTTGATGTCTGGAAGAAAAAAAAAGGAAATTTTAATGAAATGTTTTTTTTTATTAGAATAAAAGCCTTTTAGGGGCTTATTTTATACATATGCTCTTTTGTGTATTTTCACTAGTAAATTGCATCTATAGTTCTGGCCTTTGTTGTCAATAAAGCCTTTAAAACTTCAATGTTGTTGCAGGCAGGTCTATGCTACAAGGGTGGATGGAAGGAGTCCTTCATTCTGGTGACAAGGTCCATGATGTTGCTAGTATATGTGGATATAAAATATACCGTATGAATTACCTGCCTCATGCATACAGTGGTCTAAACTGGGACCCCATCAATGTTGATGTAGTATGATACGAGGAGCATGTCTGTTACCTGTATTTTGGGGTCCTATGATAATATTTAAAGGATATTGAAGGGGAATGCCTTCCGAATCTGCATGACTGCAGGTGCTTTAGTGCACATCCCCCTTGTATGCCCATCCGTGTTGACTTGCTCCTCAACGCATGTGTCTGTCCAGGTCTTTATCACAGTTGGAAATATCGGTCTGCCCTGAGGAAGCCCTGTTGCGAAACGCGTCGGCTTGCTGGGGACCCTAGACCGTGCTACCTAGTGACCATAACATCTTTTGAGATACACTATATCAGCATTCCCTACGGGAATATATTTCTACACACGATTTTCTTTTATCTTTTATTCAATATGTGCCTATAGTCAATTTTTTATATATATGTATGTACAATAAAGAGAGTAATTTTATCATAATTGCGTGATATTTGTGATTACCCTCTTTCCATTTGCCCATACAAAGCCCCATATTTTTCTTAGCCCTTTTTTTAGTTCTTTTTTTTTATAGAATAAAAGCCTTTTAGGGGCTTATTTTATACTTATGCTCTTTTGTGTATTTCCACTAGTAAATTGCATCTGAAGTTCTGGCCATTGTTGTCAATAAAGCCTTTCAAACTTCAATGTTGTTGCTGCAATGTGGTCATCAAATAGACTTCTTAACTGCTACTAACAGCAGTTTGGGAATGTTTTGTATTACACGTAGTGATAGATGCAGTGGTATAGCTATTGTTGTAGTGGGCGTGGTGCAAATGCATTGAGGCACCCCCTTACTGGACACTGCCCCCCTCACGGCTTGCTATGGGAACACGTGAAAGGGAGGAGGAGCTGAAAGCTCAGGTGGGGGGACCTCAGAAGAGGTGGTTCGAGGAGACTCTGTGCAATACTATTGAACAGAGCAGGTAAGTATAACATGTTTATTTAAATTTTAATCTGAAAAAAAAAAAAAACATTATAACTTTAGAATTACTTTAAAGTGGTTGTAAACCCACTTTGATGACTTTTACCTATAGGTAAGCCTGTATTAAGGTTTACCTATAGGTGCTGTAAATATCTCCTAAACTTGCATCGTTTAGGAGATATTTACATTGCATGCAGCCGTTTCTTCTGAGCCCTGTGCTGTGACTGGCGGCTTCCGCACGCATGCGCGGGAGTGACGTCACGCAGCTCTGGCCAGTAATACAGCCGGAGTCCACAGACCCAGAAGGAAGACAGGTGAAGATGGATGCGGCCGGCAGCAGGGACAACGCGGACTTGGTTGCATGTAAGTGTCACATAATGTGCTAGTATGCGATGCATACTAGCACATTATGCATTTACTTTGCAGGGGAAAAAGAAAAAAAAATTAAGAGTTTACTTCCTCTTTAAATGCAGCTAGTGTAAGTGCCTGATTTAGATTTGATATGAGCCTCTTGTAATCCTTTGTACAACAGCACACAGACTTGGAGAGGGTGGGGCAGCACTAAGAGCCAATATGTTGTCCTGAACTGCACATATTATAAGAAATATACTGACAGGAGGAAGGAGCAAAATAAGCAATAGAATGAGTTAAGTGGCCTGCTGCTCCATTATTGTCCAATCAGTAGGCTGTAGATATGGAGACAATCTAGCGTTATTTCTATGTAGAAGAGAAAGATCAGGATCCCGAAGAACTGATAAAATGTAACTATATTAAAAGAAACAATTGAAACTGATGAAATGTAAGTATTATCCTCGCAGATGCACAATCTGAACTAGCTAGTTTCAGCTAGTATATAGTAAATATTCATATACATATGTGGACAGATTCACAGCGTTACCAAACTGTTATGAAAGGCAGGGCCAGATTTCTACATAGATTGCATATGACACGGCCAAGGGTAGCAGGACTGTTGGGGGAAACACAAGGATAACACAAGATTCCATACTGCTGTTGCCTTCCCTATAGGACTGGCCCCTGGATTAAAAGGATTGCTTTTTTTTTTTTTTTGCCTGGAATTTAGCACTGTGATAATTTAATTACAAAAGTATTACTTCTTTATCAGGAATTTAGTACTGTGATAATTTAATTAGAAAAGCATTAACCCCTGTCTCACCTTAATTTTCCACATCCCCGGTGTTGGTTCTTTGATATTTAACACCTTGGCAGAATTGTATATGTTCAGTAATTCATTGAGACCTGTTTCTGGCTTCATCTGTCTCCCTAAGAATACATGAAAAACAAAACATCTTAGACATAATGACACTAAACGTTGCTTAAAAATAGTTGCCAGGCCTACAACCATAGATAGGACTGGAAACAAGCTAAAGTGACCTCAATCAATATTACTGCAAGTTTTTATGGTGATTCTTAAAGAGTAACTCCACTTTCATGGGGAAAAAAATTAGCAAATAAAGAAAAAACAATATAGCGTATACAATTGCGACACAAATCATATTGTAATTGAATTTTATTTAAAAATGACCTTTCCTTTTCAATCTGTAGCTGTTGTAATTTTCTGAAAATACAGAAGTCTGCCTAAGATACAAGTCTGGCAATTCTGGGATCCCTTGAGAAAGTCACGTTGTGCTGTGACGCAACGCGTCCAGAGAAGCCGTTTGACGTCACTTCCGGTTTTCACCGCCATACCGCTGCCACGCTACTATGCTGTTATCCTCATTCTGAAATGTGAGTTTTACTGTTTTTTCAATAAATGCTTTTCCAAACTTACTACACTATGAAGTCCTTCCCTTTATCCTTGGTCTGAGCTACATACCCTGATTAGGACTATTTATCCATTGGCGCCTGATGCTGGCTGTCTAGAAGGGATTTAGGAGCCTGTCATAGAACTGACCCTACCTGGCTACTGGAAAGCGGATCGATCTATCCACAGTGGAGACCCTGTTTACCTATTTGGTACAAACGCTCTTTATGAGTGATTTGGAGGTGAGCGGCCATTTCACTTGTTTATGGATTCATGCTCACCATCGCAGAGATTAAAGTTTACTGCACTTATCCAGTTTCCCGAACATCTGACAACTTGCCTAGACACCAGCACTTTTTATTAAAATTATCGCCTGTTTTATGGATTTTATACACCACGTTATTATCATTTTACAAGGACTTTTTAGCCTTTGCAGCACTTGCTGTTCTTTTATATACCACCCCCCCCCCCCCAGGCTTTTTTGCGTTCCGGGGTTTTTTATGTTTCTTTTCGCACTTTTATTTATAGTGTGTTATTTACCACTTTTATGCTTTCCTGATCAGATTTGCTACTGAATCAGATTTTTTGCACAGTAAACTTATGTTTCTTTTCGCACTTTTTTTTATAGTGTGTTATTTACCACTTTTATGCTTTCCTGATCAGATTTGCTACTGAATCAGATTTTTTGCACAGTAAACTTATGTTTCTTTTCGCAGTTTTATTTATAGCGTGTTATTTACCACTTTTATGCTTTCCTGATCAGATTTGCTACTGAATCAGATTTTTTGCACAGTAAACTTTGATTCACTGTCACTTTATTATTTGTGCCATTCTAGTGATTGAAGCTTTTTATGTGATATTATTACCTATTGTGGTCACTCATTTTTCACCTATAGCACAATGCACTATACCACATCACTGCATTATCACTCACTTACTATTAGTGTTATAGTTCTAATAGATTTTATTCTTGCTATGTCCATGTGTATTATGTGATCTAGTAAGCGCCGATTCATTTTGATTATTCTAAATGCTTTTATGTATGTGGTGACACTACTTAGAATTGGCTGCTAATACTGCGTTTTCTATCACATTTAGTCTACCTGTTCTCTACATATTGTTTATGGTCAGCGCTTAAGTCTTATACCACTTACAGCTTACAATCAGATACTCCCATCATCAGTTCAAGTGAGATGGCACACTTGACCAAATAACATATGCCCAGCTAACATATTGACTGAAAGTGTAATGATCCATACCAGTTAGTTAGTAATCACTTATAGACCAAAAACCAATCAGACCTAATTAAACAATTTGTGAATCAGTATACATTTTCTAGTTATTATTGAGTTAGACTCTCTCACCCAATGGATTGTACAGTTCAATGTCTGGTGCCGGCCCACTCAGTGACACGGTGACTTCTTTAAGGCTTGGATCAAATGGGATTTCCCAAGTGAATGATGCCTCACTCAAGTGGTCTGTGGACATAAGATGAACCTTGGAAGCTTGAACAGCCTCTTCTACCCATTTCAATACCTATGCAAAATAACAAGACATTTTGCATATGAAAACCATATCAGAATATTTATGAACTTTTGTACAATTATTTTTAAGAAAGGTGTACTTAACTGCTGGAAAATGGTTACATGGTAGTTGTAAGCAAAAGATATTTAAAACGAGCTAAAGTAAGCATTGGTGTACATGATCTGCTATATGAAATACAAAATAATTCTGTTTTTTTTAGCTGATGATATGAAATATGTAAATGTATTAAAAACTAGTAGGAAAATCACCTATTTCCAATGGGTCTCGACAAAATCAGAAAATGGACAGCTAAAATGCAAATGAATTTAATGTTGAAAAATATAGGGCTATGTGTATAATATGTGACAATAGAATTACTCCCCTATAATGAAATGAAATACAGATGGGCAAAACTGGCAATTTTGTTTTGCCTTCCTGTGGACCAAACCTGCAGGAGCTGTAGGATTCTAAGGCTGTGTTCACACTATTTGCGGAGCAGCTCACAGCAGGAAGTTTGGTGTGTCCCAGTTCACCATTTCAGATGCGAATCAGATCCAAATTTTTGCCTGAATTTGGGCTTGAAATGGAGCCAAAGACACACAGGACCCTTCTCCAGTGCTATCCGTGGCCGCCCCGAAGATGTGTGTCTCCATTGAGAGGTGGTCACACTCTTCTGTCATGTGAATTGGATGTGGGGAAACCCACATCCAATTCCCATAAGTGTGAACCCAGCCTTAAGTTGGATATGGGTCAACCTTATCAGTTATGTAACTAGGCAATCGCTATTAAAAGGTCATCTTGTGTAATTATAAATATGCAAACAATTCCATATATAATATGAAATATATTTGAAAATACAAAATGGCAAAAAATGAAGGATTTTTTTTTACATTCTCCAAAGGATGGCAGTTGTTTATTGCAATTTTTTATAAATAGTTTTCACTACTTGTAGTAGCTATAAACCTTGGAATATTGTATTATTAATACACTACATTACCTCTTTAACTTGCTTCTTGTCTAGGTGAAATACTTGGCCAGAGCTGGTGGAAGCAATTTCTTCATACACCTTATACCCCACATGACCTCTGTCATCACAGTCTCCAGTAAGCACAAAAACCACCTACAAGTAAATATAGAAAGGGTATATTATTATTATTATTGTACAGGACTTATATAGCACCAATAGTTTGTGCAGCGCTTTACAAAATGAAGGCAGACATTACAGTTACAATACAATTTGGTACAAAAGGAATCAGAGGGCCCTGCTCGTTAGAGCTTGCAATCTAAAAGTAAATAGTAATAGTTTATTTTCAACAGAGTACCTCTTGGATATGCAGCAGTTTTTAGTAAGATATATTAGCATTTTTCTGCCAAACTTGAAAGTGTCCAAATTAATTATAGAGCATATTACCAAAGTTATTGGCAGCACGGCCATTTTGAAAAATGATCTGCAATGCTAGATTTTAGGTTTTGCTACTGACCCAGTACTAATACTGCCAATTATCCACAAATGAAGAAAAAAGCATCCAACAGGTGTTTGGACTTTAAAATGAGTTCATGAAAAATAGTGAGAGAGCAAAAACATTTGAAGAGTAAGGATGATCGAACTTTTGAAAAGTTCGGTTCGACCAGAACATCCGAACTTCCCGAAAGTTCGCCCCGGATTTCAGAACCCCATTGAAATCAATAGGACCCGAACTTCGGTAATCAAAAAACACCATTTTGAAGCCCCAAAACCCAATAAATGCCCCTAAAAAGTGCCTAGGGTTCTGGGTCATGCCCCATTAACTATTAATCACACAAAAAAAGTTCTTAAAAATTGTCATTTTTGATAAAAAAGCCAATTATTGAAAAAATTTTAAAAAAGAGAGAGATTTTTTGATTTTGACTTTGGATTTAGTATCTGGGGGGTCTAAAAGGTGTGCATGTGAAGTTTCAGCTCTGTAGCATGTCCAAAACCATGAAAAAAAAAAAAGATAATTTTTCAGTAGAACAGGGATGTGGGTCGGGACCCTCCTTTAACTTTAACATCTATATGATCTTTTTTTCTGGTTCTGGACATACTACAGAGCTGAAACTTCACAGGTACACCTTTTAGACCCCCAGACACATAATCACACAAAAAAAGTTCTTAAAAATGGTCATTTTTGATAAAAAAAAGCCAATTATTGAAAAAATAAAAAAAAGAGGGATTTTTTGATTTTTACTTTGGATTTCAGATCTGGGGGGTCTAAAAAGTGTATATGTGAAGTTTCAGCTCTGTAGCATGTCCAGAACCATAAAAAAAAAAAGATTGTTTGTATTAGAAAATTTTCAGCACAGGAGGTTGGCTTCGCTGCTGTAACACCTTGCCGGTTTAATAGCAGGCATTTTTTTGGGATCTTTGCAGTCAGGAAAAACATCTGAACTTGTGTATAGTGGTACTGTGCACAAGTTCAGATGTTTTGCCTGCCTCCAAAACCCCCCAAAAAATGCCAGCAAAAACACACCTGGGCATTTTTTTTTTTTTGACGCTAGCGTTTTTTTGGCATTTTTTTGGGTTCTTTTGAGGCAGGCAAAACATCTGAACTTGTGTATAGTGGTATATATACACACATACATATATTTATATACACACCTAGACATATATAGGTGTGATAGTAGCAGAAATATATTACTGTAAATGATTTCATTAGCGCAAGCATATATTTCTGCTACTATCACACCTATATATGTCTAGGTGTGTATATAAATATATGGATGTGTGTATATACACCACTATACACAAGTTCAGATGTTTTGCCTGCCTCCAAAACCCCCCAAAAAATGCCAGCAAAAACACACCTGGGCATTTTTGTTTTTTGACGCTAGCGTTTTTTTGGCATTTTTTTGGGGTTCTTTTGAGGCAGGCAAAACATCTGAACATGTGTATAGGGGGTATATATAGACATATATGTCTGAATATATACCCCTAGACATATATAGGTGTGATAGTAGCAGAAATATATTACTGTAAATGATTTCATTACCGCAAGCATTTATTTCTGCTACTATCACACCTATATATGTCTAAGGGTATATATACACATATATGTCTATATATACCCCCTATACACATGTTCAGATGTCATGTCTGACATCAAACATGTCCTCAAAAAAGCACTGGCAGTGGCAGCCCCTGCAGCATAAAAAATGCTTGGCTGGTGAGAAGCCATATGGGTGTACCGAAGCTATTCAGAGAAATGATCATTTCTCTATAGCGGTCACCCTGCTATGGAAGGGTTTTGTCACCCTGCCATAGCAGTCACTGCCAGTTAACCCTACACTACACTATGGTCCCCTGACACTTAACACTTTCCCTACAGAAACTAAATTTTTGAAGCTAACTAAAGTGTAAAGGAGCACTCTAACTACACTAGATATCCCTTTCCTGACACTAATAAATAGCTAAATGACACTTTTCAAGTAAAATTAACAGAACTTCTTCCACTCTCTTCCATGTCCAGTATAACAATGCTAGGAATATGGTGGGGCGATCTTATATACTGGGGGGCGTATTCACTAATGATTGGTCTAGGGACCCCCTAGTCACTCCAATCACATTCCTAGCATTCTCCTGCCCCCTCAATTGGCTTTTGCTAATGGTTCTGGTCCAATCACAGGCTTTTAAAGCCCATTTCCTGAACCATTGCATTTTTGGCAGTTCTGGTTGCCGAATTCCGAACTTTTTGGGCAAAAAGTTCTAAATTCGGCCGAACCTCGAACACCCAATGTTCGGGCCGAACCGATGGTGGACCCGAACCGTTCGATCATCCCTATTGAAGAGCTCACAGGCTCAGGTTAGGCTGCTCACAACAGACAAGGCTACCTTTCAGTGGGTACCCTAGCTCACTCCCCCCCTCCCGCCCCAGGACACCTTGTCCCTATGTTGATGGGGACAAGGGCCCCTTCCCAAAAACCCTGGACTGTGGTTGTTGGAGTCTGCGGGTGGGGGCTTTAACAAGGGGGCCCCCAGATCCTGGCCCCCCATATGTGAATGGGTATCGGGAACATTGTACTTGAACACAAAGCCCATACCTATGTAGCGCCTGATAATATTACCTCCAAAAATGAACCTATTATACATTACCATCTGATGTTTATTTTCTTCATTTCCATGCATATGTGTACATGTACGTGTATATGTGTGTATTTTCTGATGCACATATATATATATATATACACTTATGTGTATGTATGTTATCTATGATGTTCTATTATTGTTAGGCTCATGATTTTATTAGTCGCATTTACATTTACATTATATTGTGTTTTGTTTTCCCTGCTGAAGTGGGAGTTTCTTCGACCCCCAAAATATGCTGGCTGTTTTTTTGTACAAACTGATAAATGAATTTGGATGTTTTTTTTTTGTTTTTTTATCCTTTGATCTGATGCTCCTTTCATTTGTGCATGTTTTTTTTTAATTTTCTACAGATGACAGTTTGTACATGGCAACATAAAATGTCACATGATAAGTTCACTTTTAGCACTTGGTCACTGGAAGGTTTTACCCCCTTCAAGATCAGGGCTTTTTTTTTCTATTCAGCCCTGTGCTACTTTAACTGGCAATTGCGTGGTCATACAACACTGTACGCAAGTGGAATTTAAATCATTTTTTTTTCACACAAATAGAGTTTTCTTTTTGCAGAATTTAATCACCACTGGTTTTTTTTTTTTATTTTTTTGCTATATAAACAAAAAATACAGACATTTTTGAAAAAAAAAAAAAAAAACACTTTTTTTTCTTAGTTTCGGTTAAATAATTTTGTAAACAAAAATATTGTATTCATAATTTATTCATAATGTAGGCCAAAATGTAGTCTGCTACATTTCTTTGGTAATAATAATTTAAATCAGTGTACATTATTTAGTCTGTGTGAAAGTTACAGAGTCTACAAACTATGGTATATATATTTGCAAATTGATCAATCCTGGTGTACTGATGGCTTATTTCTTGAAGCCCTAAGATGCCAGGACAGTACAAATATCCCCCAAATGACCCATTTTTGGAAAGTAGACAGTCCAAGGTATTTAGTTGGAGGCATGCCAAGTTGAAGTTGTAATTTTTTTGTCACAATTTTTTGGGAGAAATAAAATAAAATTAGTTTTTTATTCACAATTTATTTTTTACATACTTTCACCAGCACAGTACAGTTTCATCATACTGGTGTAGCAGTAATCAGAGATACTGACTGGTGACTGGTAATTTTTTTACATTTTTTTAACTTGTTTTAAGATTTTTTTTTTTTTTTTTACATACTCTCATCAGTAGTTCAGCATCGCCATAGTGTAATATTCTGGGGCTGATCAGGGATTTGTTTTACACTGTTATTGCTTATAGCAGTGATGATCACTGTTATAAGCAATAGTTTTAACTGTCATGAATGGAAGCCATTCATGACAGCTTGCTTCCTATTGTGATTTGTGATTGGCGAGAGCTAATCACATGGTACATGGTGCAAGGTACCATGTAATAGCTGTGGGTCAATCACAGCATCACAATAGTAAGCAAGCAGTCATGAATGGAAGCCATTCATGATTGTTTTGTTTTAAGTGATCGCTATGATAGGTCATAGTGATCACATGATACCCCAGCCACTTACAGCATCCAGGTACCGAGCACTGTGATCTGCTGTGTACACCTGACACAGCGGTCACAGGATCGTGCCACTGTGCATCCCAAGGGGTGCACCAGGGCTCATGTGGTATGTTGTGGTGCCTGCAACTGCTGCCAGCTCACAGTATATGTATTGTGGGCAGGTGGCAATTGGTTAAAGAAATTTTCAGTTTTACACACTCAATTTCTATTACTGCCTGACTAGGCCAAATGTCTTGTACTATCCCCTCCCTACCTTTTTGAACTGGCCAACCTTGGTATCAAACTAAAAAATCACACATCGTAGTTACATAATGTATAGAAGGTTGGGGCTGGAGAAGCTGAAAGTGACAACTAACCCACTCTGGGTCAGTATACCTAGAACCAACTAGAAGAGTAGAGAAACTTTACCTTTTTTGCTAACAGCTTTGTTCTAGGGCCACCTGCCCAAAGTGAATAAACTGTATATATATATACTTTACTACCAATAGAAATGCACCAACTATGTAGGGACAATGAGGACATAACTGCACTGCTCCGGCAGACAGGGAACTAGTTTAGAATCTTTTAACATACACAAATATGTGTTACAGTCAGACAAATGATGCCTGGATTGCTGTGTGCTGTCCTTGCCAGTCCAGCAGCCTGGGCCATGTCCTATGTTGGCTATGCAATAATCCAGCACCGCATGTAGATAACCGTGATTACAGCAAACATGAACTAGAAAAATATATGGATACACTGATGAACTCATCGCAAACTGCTGTGAAAAAGTATTGGAATTATGTCACAGCAGATCTCAAAGAGTAGAGATTTGCAATAAGTCATTCTAAGTCAGTTTTCCTTAACTCTGTGTAGATAGATTTTCTATGAATTGTTATGGCTTATTCCATGCACAGTGTATGTAAAGGGCTAAGTTGCGCTAATATGTACTGAATCGACAAATGATCATCAGATAAAGCACAATAATTGATAAATAGTCCACAATGATAACAAATCTGTATCCAAATGGTAGACACAGTCCAAATTCCAAAATTCCAGTGTCAGATGAATAAACCAATGTTCATATCTCCTTACCAGAAAGCGGAATCGAGTTCGCCCAAAAACTCAAATGAAGTAGGTTCAACCAGCCTCCGATCGATATGCTTGGATAATCCTCACATCAACAGATGGTAATCATAATGGGAGAAAAATTGAAATTCCAAAGCGTAATACTGGTATATATTCATGGATCACCCTGAGAAGTGCACACCGTCACCAGAAGGCAGATAGTTGAAAGCACCAGCACCCTTAGGTCCCAAATGCTTACCAGATGGCAAATTGTGAGTGATATATAGGGAATAGAAGTGACACACAAAGACCTCTCCTGACACCACTGCCTCTTACCGGATTACAGTAGGTTCAGGCCAAACAATCCGTCATGCGGTCCTCGGAGCCAATAACTCTAAAAGGATCACTCCAAAACAGGATAGGGTTCTCCCACAAACACAGATGGAATAGAGTCAACCAGCCTCAGATGAATGTGCTCAAGTTCGCCTCACATCAGTCAATGGTAGTCATATATGGGAAAAAGTAGACTCCATAGCATAATACTGTTAATGCTTAAAGGTCACCCTGAGAGGTGCACACCATCACCAGAGTCAAATCCCCAGACAGAGCACCAACACCCCTATGACCTAAATGCTTACCAGATAGATTAAGCTCTACCTTGAAAACGTCACATTTGACGAAACGTGCGTCGGTCGCGGCGTGCTGACGTCACCTGCTTGTGCGGACGCTATTGGATAGGACGGGCGGAGGAGCCGACCGGCCGGCGGCTTGCCTTATCCTCGCTGTATTATATCTACATTTCTGTAAGTTGCTGTCTATTTGTTTTCCAATAAAGTGTTGTGGTAATGCAATATGTAGTGCCTTTGTTTTCCATTTACACTATATTGGGGTTATGATCGAGCCAGTTCAGGAGTAATCTTTCCAGTGACACCTGCTCTAAGGATCGGCTTCTGGAGAGTGTGGTTGCTAACCCATTGCAGTCTGGTAAGCGGCAGTGGTGTTGGGAGAGGTCCTCTGTGTGTTACATCCTTCCCTCTTTTTTCACCTAGAGCTTAATCTATCTGGTAAGCATTTAGGTCATAGGGGTGTTGGTGCTCTGTCTGGGGATTTGACTCTGGTGATGGTGTGCACCTCTCAGGGTGACCTTTAAGCATTAACAGTATTATGCTATGGAGTCTACTTTTTCCCATATATGACTACCATTGACTGATGTGAGGCGAACTTGAGCACATTCATCTGAGGCTGGTCGACTCTATTCCATCTGTGTTTGTGGGAGAACCCTATCCTGTTTTGGAGTGATCCTTTTAGAGTTATTGGCTCCGAGGACCGCATGACGGATTGTTTGGCCTGAACCTACTGTAATCCGGTAAGAGGCAGCGGTGTCGGGAGAGGTCTTTGTGTGTCACTTCTATTCCCTATATATCACTCACAATTTGACATCTAGTAAGCATTTGGGACTTAAGGGTGCTCGTGCTTTCAACTATCTGCCTTCTGGTGACGGTGTGCACTTCTCAGGGTGATCCATGAATATATAACAGTATTACGCTATGGAATTTCAATTTTCCTCCCATTATGATTACCATCTGTTGATGTGAGGATTATCCAAGCATATCGATCGGAGGCTGGTTGAACCTACTTCATTTGAGTTTTTCAGCGAACTCGATTCCGCTTTCTGGTAAGGAGATATGAACATTGGTTTATTCATCTGACACTGGAATTTTGGAATTTGGACTGTGTCTACCATTTGGATACAGATTTGTTATCATTGTGGACTATTTATCAATTATTGTGCTTTATCTGATAATCATTTGTTGATTCAGTACATATTAGCGCAACTTAGCCCTTTACATATTTACCTTTGCTTGTCACAATTTAAATTGCTGCTGTTTTTTATTAGTTAGCGCAGTTATATTCTTTCTTTATTCCATGCACAGGCCTGTGATTTAGGACAACAAAGATTCAAGAACAAGCTGCTCTTTTTTTATTTGTCTTTACATATTTAATTTATGCAATTAGAACTATAGGCAAAACTTTTTTTTTTTTTAATTTTGGATACATTAAGGGAGGGTCATATCTATCTTTTGCCCTCTGTGTTCCATTAGGGAAATATACCTTCACTTCCTGTCCTATAGCCAAAACAAGAAGTGAGAGAAATTCCTTGCAAATCAGGGGAATTCCTTGGGGACACCCTGGTCACCAGAACTCAGGGCTTGACAAATTTGCCTGAAATCTAGGAACCAGCTAAAAAAGTTAGGAGCCAGTTTTGTTTTTTTGTTTTTTTTACTAACAACCAAGCTTTATTTTTAAAAAAATAACTGATACTAAATTTACACATAAAAACTACTAGAACCCCGCTCTCTATAGGGCAATCAGATGGAAACAGACCGCCTGACTGAAGGATCCGATCAGGTCTGCCTGAAAAACTGACAGGCGGACCTGATCAGACAGCCCGTGTGAAAAGGGCCTTCGGCTGTGTGGCTGTGGCATTGCAGGGAGATGATGAAAAAAAGATATATATATATTAAATAATTAAAAAAAAAATAAAAATAATTATTATTATTATTCTTTTTTTATAAATAATTTAAAAATAAATAAATAATACTAATAACCACACTCCCTGTCCACTTACCTTTAAGCAAAGGTAAGTGGACAGGGAGATGAAGCCTGCAAAAACTTCCGTCTCATCTCCTCTTGGGAAGGAGATGGGCAGGTATTGAGAACAGGCAGGGGAAATAGAGCCATTAGTGACTGCTTGTCAAACTCCCGGCCCCCACAAGAGGGCGCCAGTTCCCCGTTGGAAGCGTCTCTCACTGAAGAAGGACGAAAAGCCGTGGCCTCAATTATCGGATGGCGCGGTAGTCCGCGTACTCGGCGAGGGGGTGGGGGGCGCAGAAGGGACAGAACACCTCCTGCAGTGCACCCCAGGCGCCAGATCTCTAATTCTAATTGCCAATGCGACTTGCCGCTCGGGGTTTGTCGAGCCCTGCCAGAACTAGTTTCTCCATTGGAAGATTTCCCCTATATTACTTTTCTGGGGAAAACCCAACATTTAGGATAGAGAATAGAGAGGGTGAATCCCCCTTACGGGACCACAGAAAGCAAGAAAAACTGACAGGTGTTATAATCCCTCTCCACTGTATCCAAAACCAAAAAAAATAAAGTTTTGCCTTTAGTTGTTCTTTAATGCAGGAGGTTTGGTGTGCTTTCAGAAAGTGCACTAAAATCATGGGAAATAATAGAAGTCAAGCATATGTATGATTATAGCAAACTAGAAAACTAAGCTGTACCCAAAATAATATTAATAATGTTTGTTTTTTTGACAAAATATAGAATTCCTCGTATGATAATTATTTCAATAATTACTTCCGTAAACATTACAATTTTACCCTCTCGCTTTTGTTTTCTTAAAATTTTTTATATTAACACAACAATTTTGTTGTCGTTTTTTCTTTTTTATTACTTTTAATATTATTAATTTGTATTCCCTTTCCCAATATCTTTCTCGCAACTTTTATTTGATAGTTTTTAACTTGTTTTATATTTGGACAAATATTGACTACTTTACAATAGACTACAATAGCTCATAATACAAAATGATACTGTATACCGTGTATCGCATACCCCGTGTAAATGTTTGCACATGGAATTTTACATTTTATAAAAATTAAAAACCTTTTACAAAAAAAAAGATTTAGAACTAAAACTTTTCTAAATAATTTATTTCAAATGCTTCTGTAAAGTGGTTTCTTCCTGTACTCCCTTCTTCTGGGTGGACCACAGCTGTTCCACATTATTTTACCGGATTTATAATATGTTCAACTGTTTTATTTATTTTAAGTCATGCTGAAGTAAAATCCTGGATCTCTAGAGTTTAAAAAATTTCAGTAACAACATTTTTTTTAACAATTCCTATTGACTGCCTCTAACAAGTATCCCATTATCATCTACTTTTGCATTTACATTTTTTCCAATCAAAAGTAAACCTGTTTAATGTTTATAAAAAACACTTGTATTTGCCTTTGGTAGCAATTTGTAGTTATTGTTCTCTTAAAGGTGCACTCGGGACACAATAGGCAGCTGCATCCATCTGGGACAGAATCAAATCATTTAAAGCCCATTCACACCTTGTCTGTTGGGTTGCATTGCTCAACACCGCTCCAATGCAATAGTAATCTGAAATCCAATAGATCCAGTTCCCATCAACAAATTGCACTATAGTCCCCTTGGGAAGATGCTGCATTTTAACACAGAGCAATGTGATGAAACGCAGCACGGCACACTACAGCTCATTACAGCATGTGTTAAGGTAGCCAAAATCAAGTATTTCAGCTTTTGCATGTTAAAAAAAAATGTACATCAACACAATGTAATGCGTTTAAAAAGAAAAAGGTGTCAACACACAACATATGCATTATGTGCATCATATGCATTAATTCTTTAATACATGCTTAACGAAGCATGCATGGTGTTAATATGGCCTTAAAGTGGGTGTAAACACTCACATATACCCAGTGAAGTTAACAGCCTTAAATAATACACAGAGGTAAAGCAAATCTCCCTACAAAAGTTTTATTTGTATATCTGTTGTCTTCAGCTTTTTACACTGTTTAGAAAGTAAACATCGTGTTAGATTTTTTTCTTTCGGTTTCAGCATTGGGTGTGGAGTCTTGGCATACACTGTGTGACAGCTGATTGGAGGAAAAGCACACCCCCCCCCCTCCACATAGGCAGAGGAAGGAAGAAACATGCTGAGCTGTGCAGTGAATAGACCAGCTCTCTGCTAATCTATCTCTATGCACCCACCCCGACACAAAGTTCCAGCTGCTGTTATCTCCTGTGTCTGAGAACTTGTCAGAGGTTATCATGCTGATAACAGAGGAACTGAGCAGCAGAAAGATACAGGACTTAGGGCTTTGGAGAGAGATAAGTAAATACTACAGATATATGTGCCCAGGTCACATTTCATGAATAGGGGTTACATCCACTTTAATGAATCTTGTCTTATCCTGTCTCTTGCAAACAGACCACATGGAGACCTGTTCTAATAGATCAGAATATCAGTTAAGGTTACTAAGCTTTAGATCACTTTAACTTTAATATGCTGGACTGCAGTAGAGAAAGCTTCATCATGATCCCTTAGTGAGTATGCAAATTGTTTTAGATACCAGTCATGTATAACTGAAAACAAGTAATAAACATCGTCAGCTTGCTGTTGACCCCAAGCCCCAGTGTCCTTAAGAAAGAATGCATCCCAACCAATACTCTAAAATACACAAAGTAAACAATATACTTTTTCAGAAAATTTAGCATTCTTCAAATGCTTGTATGCCACATAGATTAGCTAATAAAATATTAAGTTCCAATAAACTAGCATAACTCCGGACAAAAGTTTATGTTTCTTTCTTTTGGATAAAATTGGAAAGGGTGTAAATCTCAGGCTGTTTATGCTATCAGTTGGGTTGATTTACTATAACATGAGAGTGCAAAATGTGGTGCAGCTATGCATGGTAGCTAATCAGCTTCTAACTTCAGCTTGTTCAATTAGGCTCTGACAAAAAAAAAAAAATGGAAGCTGATTGATTTCTCTGCAGAGCTGCACCAAATTTTGCACTCTCCAATTTTAGTAAATAAACTGTGTTTTCATTGGGGAACTTCCCTTTACTTCTCTCCCAAGTAGCAGTAGCCTGTTAAGATCTTTCCAGTGGAAAGGAAGAAAGCAATAACAACCTCACAAACTATCTAACCCTTCCCATTCTTTATCTTCCTAAAACTAAAACAAATAAATAAATAAAATAAAATAAAATAAAGAAATATATACTACTAACATCAAAAGGTTTGAAATACTATTACATTCACAAAAATTATAAACATCTGCATGGGTTTACAGAGCAGAGGATTTATTATACTTTGGGCCTCAGGCTGTCTTTAAGGGCTCGTTCAACACTAGAATGCAGTGTGGGAAAGCTGCGTTTCCATACAGCTTCTCACACCGCATTCCAGTGGCGATGCCCTTGTGATCTACTGCAGGGGTCAGTGCAAAGATAAAGACACCCTATAGAAAGTCACAAGGTGTGTGAAGCAACGTGTCGGGAGGAGCCGGGTGACGTCACTTCCGTGTCTACGGCAGTGGCCAGAAGTTCTACTTTTATCCTCATTCCGCGATCTGCGGTGGAGCATCTATCTTAATGTATATGTAAGTTACTACTTTTTGTTGTGAATAAATGGTTTTATATACTGCACAATGAGCCGCCTTCTATTATTTACCCTTATGATGGAACAGTTTGGAACACTTTGAGTGAATATCCATGGGGCTATTCCACATCGCTCTATCTGCTGTGTAAGCAAGTCTGAGCAAAAGACCAACTTTAATGCTTATCCCTGCGAGTGCCTGTGATTGAGAGTTGTCAGGAGACACATTCTCTCTACTACGCCTGTTTATCTTTTGGCTAAGGTGAGCGGCCATTTCTAATCAGCACCTGGATTCACTGTGAAATTTAACCGCACAGACGACCACCTTGAAACTGAGTGTACCTGGTGTCAGTCATATCACTTCCACAGAGTCGTAAATTTTTGCAATTTTGCACTATTATTGAAATGGACTGTTATTTGATCACAGCACTTTCACTTTGTGCATTTTAAATGTCACTTATATGATCACTTTATATCAGCTACTTATTCCTATTCATCTTCACTATTGCACTTTACTATTGCTGATTTGTATTTGTTTGCACATTATATTCACTACCACTCTTTTAATTATCACAGATTTATTGATTGTTTATATTTTATATATTGTATGTGTCTTTTAGCAATATGGATGTTTGATATATTATATTATTAATGTATTGGTGTACAACTCTTTTATCTCACCATTCACATATTGGGATTATCATCCTGTTTGGAGATATTTAAAGCCATTGGAACCTTCTCCAGTCTTTTCCCATAGGCTTGACACTTGATATAGCTAGGATCTATAAATATAGCGCCAATTCATTTTCTGTATATACTGCATGTAAATTGTACAGACACCACACATCACTCCTGTGTGATTCACATGCAGTTCCTAGTGTGAATGGATCCTAAATGGAAACCCCAAACTCGCAAAGCTGAAATTGACTTACCATATATAGTGCCAATATGCAGAACTTTTTTAGCATCCCATGGGTCCCCCTGGAGTGTGGGCCAATTTTTCTCTCATTATAATCCACCACTAAGTTTATATTCAATAGTTGATTTGCAAGGACCACTTTTACAAATTAAAAAGAAAATCTCTACACAGTCTAATATGTATTCTACTTCTTAGCTAGCTATTGAAATAATGCTGCAAGATATATATATTTTTTGTTACCTGGGAGATCATCAATATAAACGTTACTGGCTTGCTTATCAAGGGCATTTTTGTTATATGAAGAACTGTGATCTGCAAAATACTATGGTTTCCTACATAACAGTATATATTTCTAATAACTCTAGGAAAGGGAGCATATGCATTATGGGAAACAATGAACAGAAATGATAGAGTAAGTAAATGATGGCTTTAATTTAAACAAGTATGTCAGTGTGAGGCCAGGTAACAATAAAGCAGAGAAAAGGATGGCAGTCTAGCAGGAGCTGACTGGCAACTTTCAGCCCAGGGGTCAAGTACAAACCAAAGGTGCGTGGTGCAGCAATTCGGCCCCCTCCCATTCTCCCTCTTCCCCGGCCTCCTCCTGACCCCCATTCCAGGCTGAAGCCCCGCTCCAGGTACTCTCTACTCTTTGGCCGAATCCCGGTTCTCGACCTGGCCAGCAGGGGGCAGTTGGGGGGAACTGGGACAGCTTGGTTGGGGCTGCCTGGGTTTGAGAATCTCTAGTGGGGCATGGAACCAGCCTCTGCTCAGACACAGTTTACACCATACATGCTGGAGGGGGAGGCCTGCGCTCTGTCCTTGTCTTCATCCCGAACTCAGTAGGTCAGCAGTGGGTACTTTTTACTTCCCTTTACCAGGAACCCTTTGGGCATGTCTGTGGCAGAAGCTGTGCAGCCTTTTTTCAGGGCATCAGAGCGGCCCAGGGGGCAATGTCCCCCCTGCCCCCTGGCCTAGTCCTCCCCTGCAATTTAGCATATCATTGCCAAATTATATGCAACAATCAACTGTTTTCATGCAGTTCATTTATATTTTTAACACTGTAGATGAAAGTTGTATAGATTCTGTTTGAATCTCTAACAGTAAAAAATGCTTTAAGCCTGAAAACTAAAAATAATTATTTACAGTATAATGGATACACAATAAATTTATATTATATCAAATTGAGTTATCAAAACCAACAGACTGAATGAAAAGTATTTTAGTTATCTAATGACATTTCTGCATGTTTAAGAGCAATTTTAATGATGGGAGACTTTTTTTTCTTAACAACAATAAACATAAATGCGATAAAGCCATTATGTTTAAGATTTGCCTTTATATTGAGCTCCAGATCTCCTTACTTGAGACTGCTTTTGCTGTATCAGTTGTAGCACATCACTGGCAAGCTGGTAGTCCTTTGATCTGGCATCAGTAAACACATAAATAAAAGATCCTGGCAGAGATATTTCCAAGGCAATTTTAATAGCACCCACACTCATCTCCGGACAGTCTCCTCCTCCCTTAAAAATAAAAAACACAGATTGTGGCACATAGTAGCTCAAAATTCAAACAATTATGGTATTATTTGCAAAAGGATGAATTTTAATCTAGACTGTTCAATTGAAATACAAAATTAGATTTAGGGAATCGTGTTTAATTCCTATGGTTTACCAATCTCAACAGCTTTTGTCTTAAAAGCATCCTTATTATTCGACCTTCAACCCTGTCTACTTCTTGCATGATGTCAACATGATGTAATTTTAAACAGATGTTGCACAGTATACTTTTCCTACTACAGTGCATCCGGAAAGTATTCATAGTGCTTCAGTTTTTTCACATTTTGTTATGTTACAGCCATATTCCAAAATGGATTAAATTCAACAAACAATACCATATGATGACAAAGTGAAAGAGGTTTGTTTGACAACTTTTCAAATTTATTAAAAATAACAATTGGAAAAATTCCCATGTACATAAGTAGTCACAGCCTTTGCTCAATAATTTGTTGAAGCACCTTTGGCACCAATTACAGCCTCAAGTCTTTTTAAATATGATGCTACAAGCTTGGCACAGCTATTTTGGGGCAGTTTCTCCCATTCTTCTTTGCAGGACCTCTCAAGCTCTATCAGGTTGGATGGGGAGCGCCGCTGCACAGCCATTTTCTGATCTCTCCAGAGATGTTCAATTGGGTTCAAGTCTGGGCTCTGGCTGGGCCACTCAAGGACATTCAAAGAGTTGTCCTGTAGCCACTTCTTTGTTATCTTGGCTGTGTGCTTAGGGTTGTTGTACTGTTGGAAGATGAACCTTCACCCCAGTCTAAGGTTCAGAGCACTCTTGAGCAGGTTTTAATCAAGGATGACTCTATACATTGCTGCATTCATCTTTCCCTCGATCCTGACTAGTCTCCCAGTTTCTGTCACTCAAAAACATCCATGCAGCATGATGCTGCCACCACCATGCTTCACTGTAGGGATGGTATTGGCCAGGTGATGAGTGGTGCCTGTTTTTTCTCGAGACATGAAGCTTGATGCTTATCATTCAGGCCAAAGAGTTCAATCTTTGATTCATCAGACCAGAGAATTTTGCTTTTCATGGTCTGAGATTCCTTCAGGTGCCTTTTGGCAAACTCCAGATGGGCTGCCTTGTCTTTTACTGAGGAGTGGCTTTCATTATGGCCACTCTACCATACAGGCCTGATTGGTGAAGTGGTGCAGACATGGTTGTTATTTTGGAAGGTTCTCCTCTCTCCACAGAGAAATGATGGAGCTCTGTCAGAGTGACCATTGGGTTCTTGGTCACCTCCCTGACTAAGGCCCTTCTCCCCTGATGGCTCAGTTTGACTGTGCGGTCCGCTCTAGGAAGAGTCCTGAAGGTTACAAACGTCTTCCATTTACAGATGATGGATGCCACTGTGCTCATTGGGAGCTTTAATGCCGCAGAAATGTTTCTGCCACCTTCCTCAGATCTGTGCTTCAATACAATCCTGTCTCGGAGGTCTACAGACAATTCCTTGTACCTCATGGCTTGGTTTGTGCTCTGATATACACTGTTAACTATGGGACCTTAGATAGACAGGTGTGTGCCTTTCCAAATCATGTCCAACCAACTAAATTTACCACGGATGGACTCCAATCAAGTTGAAGAAACAGCTCGAGGATGATCAGTGGAAACAGGATGCACCTGAGCTCAATTTTGAGTGTCATGGCAAAAGCTGTGAATACTTATGTACATGGGATTTTTTAGTTTTTTATTTTTTTTAATAAATTTGCAAAAAATTTAAATAAACTTCTTTCACAGTGTCATTATGGGGTATAGTTTGTAGAATTTTGAGAAAAATTATTAATTTAATCCATTTTGGAATAAGACTATAACATAACAAAATGTGGAAAATGTAAAGTGCTGTGAATACTTTCCACATGCACTGTACAGCTGCTTCGCTCAATCAAGTTATCTAAAAGATATTCCCACAGTGTTAATCACCTTTTACATGCATTTCATACAATTTATCCTATGTTTTTGGTTAGACCCTGTTAATGCCATTAAAATGGAAAATATATTTGTAATATTCAACATTCTCTTGAGATTTCTTTTGAGATTTAAGAGACGCTGTCACCCCTGCTGGTAAAAGGACAG
The DNA here is from genome assembly GCF_965119305.1 of Pelophylax lessonae. NCBI lineage: Eukaryota > Metazoa > Chordata > Amphibia > Anura > Ranidae > Pelophylax > Pelophylax lessonae. The sequence goes on from NC_138775.1 coordinate 149,777,979, forward strand.
AAAAAAAAACAGCTGTTTTAAATGCTCATTTGCAGCATCTTTCCTTTCCATTAACATTTTTTTTTTTAATTGTAAGGTGTCTTGAATTTTTTTAGGGAATTCATCCTGTACAGGAAAAGTAGATTCACTGGTACATTCCCTCCTATCACAGTCCTCTCCTCTTCCAAGGATGTTTAACTACTGTCTGTGCTGTCTTAGCTCCAAGTTTTTTGGATAGCATAGGGAAGGGTCAGAGTTGTATAAAGTACTCGAAACCCATACTTGAGTAAAAGTACAAGTGCTCGATCAAAAAGTGACTTGAGTAGAAGTGGAAGTGCTCGATCAAAAAGTGACTTGAGTAGAAGTACTAAAGTATTCAACATTTTTTGTACTTAAGTATTGCAAGTAGTTTTTTTATTTTTTTATTTTGCTACTCAAGTACTGAAAGTAAAAGTACCAGTAGTTTTTTTTTTTTAATTGCTACTCAAGTACTGAAAGTAAAAGTACAAGTACTGTGTTATGTAGTTATTAAAGAAAGAAGTCAAAAGTTTGAACATCATATTGTTTTTTATTATTTCAAATGATTAACCTAAAGGACAATCACAATTTGTTTGTTTCATATTTTCTTTTTAGTGGAAAGATTTGGTATAGCAGCTTTTATTTATACATACAGTAGCTTTTATTTTCGTATGCGCTGATAATACACATGTTTTGAGCTTCATGAAACCTGCCATCTACTGTTCTGGCAGTGGTAATTTTTATAATTGCAATGAGTAACTATGCAGCACAAAAAAAAAATATTGGAGTAGAAGTATTGAAATCATCGAAAAAATGTAGTGAAGTTAAAGTGGAAGTAGGAGAAAAAAATTCTACTCTAGGAAAGTACAGATACCGCCTTTTGGTACTTAAGTACAGTAGTGAAGTAATTCTACTTAGTTACTATACATCTCTGGGAAGGGCTAGCACCCCTGTACCATTTGTTTTGCTGTCTGTGCCCCTGTTTAGAAGATTTCACCTCACTTTCTGTCCCTATGACAATTGGATTTTAAAAATTGTGGGTTGTTGTGGAAACAAGGATTGGTGATAAAGCTTCAGTGGAGACACCTTTTTCCCATGAGAACTCTTCCAGGAATGAATTTCCCTTCCTAGAAGGAGATTTCTCCTCACTTCCTGTTGTCTCTCTCAGTTTGTAAGTAGGAGTCATTTGTAAGTCGGATGTTTGTAACCAGGGGACTACCTGTATACGTATTTTATTTAATTCCTTCACTTCCGGAAACCATAAACAATCATTTTGTGATGCAATGAACTTATGCAATTATTGGTGATCCCAAAACACGTATATAATCCAATCTGATTAGGACAGACTAGGAAATGTAATGCTGTACTGACCTGTACATAGAGTTCTTTAAGTTCATTCTGAAATGTCTCTGGATCTGTTGTAATTGTGACAGGGCCGATTTCTGGAACAGAATACAATTATTGAAATGTTATTTAATTACAGTAAATGTATATATATTTATATCTTAAAAAACAGATTATCTAATTGCTATCTAATTGAGGAAACATAATCCATATTTATACATGCATTTAAAGACTATTCGATTCACTATTGCAGCCACCCACGCCACTGGGGAATTCTGACTATATCCACCTATGACACTTAAGTCTCATAGACTTAAATGCAACATACAAATACTACAGGGGTAACATGGCATTCAATTTTATAGGAGGTTTCTGCACAGGCAGAGGAGATAAGTAAGGAAGGACCTATGGGAGAGGAGAGTGGAGTAGCACAGTGTACTCTCAATCACCATTAATTATTTTTAAATCCTCCTGTCTGCAAGCCTGAGCTAAGGGCAGATGGATTCCAGAAAGTAAACCCTACATGAATCATCTGCCTTTACTCAGGATGGCCGTGGTTAGAAATGTTAGGGGTTTTTTTTCAAAGTGATTTGTCAACAAAATAAAGTATTGAGACATGGATGAATTGGTGAGTAAGCTTTGCATATTAAAAATGAATTAAAAGCATTTTCAGTTTGTGGCACTCAGATACATTTAAAGTGGTTCTAAAGGCAGAAGGTAATTTTTCTATGCATTAAGATAAAAAACCTTCCGTTTGCAGCTGCCTTCCTCAGCCCCTTAATACTTACCTAAGCCCCATCTCGATCCAGCTATGTGCACGAATGCCTCGGCCGTCCAAGACTCTTCTTCCTAAATGACTGGGACACAGCAGTGGCACCACTGTCAATCAAATTCAATTCGCCAATGAGAAGAGAGAGGGGTGGGGGCAAACTGCAGCTCAGTGTCTGAATAGACAGAAAGAGCTGTGGCTTGACTCTGGTGCCCCCATAGCAAGCTGCTTGCTGTGGGGGCACTCAGCAGGAGAGAGTGGACAGGAGCCCCACTGAGGGACCTGAGAAGAGGAGGATCTGGGCTGTTCTCTGCAAAACCAACTGCCCAGAGCAGGTAAATATAAAATGTTTGTTTTTTTAAAGAAAAAAAAAAACAAGAATTTAGTATCACTTTAAGCTCCGCTTTAATTTTTCATAGAATGAGGAAGGGTTTGAACCTAAGTCTGACTTTAAAGCTGTCAGTCACCTCATTGGGAAGATATCACCTTCTCTTCATATATGGCCACTAGAACAGAAAGTGAGGGGAAATCTTTGTAATGTGACACAGAAAGTAATAAACACTGGTTTTGCTGGAGTAGGAAAGGGTTAGAACCTTTATCAGAGTTAGAATCTTTTTGTTATTGCTGTTAGTCTCTCTGTTGGGGAGGTTCGATTCGGCCCTCCTTGGGATTCATACGCAACGAATACATCACTTGGCTACTAAAGAATATTACATTACTTTTTCCTGGTTCAGCTTCACTTTCACTTGGTCACATTTCAATACAAAACAAAATGTACCCCAGCAAACTTACCTGCCAGCTGGTTAATAAAACTTGGACAAATTTACAGCAGAGTGACAAATAATATATTATCATAGCTAGAATATGCTTGTGTGTGCCACAAGGCATGCACAAGCAACTAGCACAAAATAGGAACTAATGCCAGGCCTTTCCAATTACATGAAATAAATATGAACATGACTTCTCATAAGAAAATCCACAAAGGAAAATCTATAAAAGAAATCTCTCTATTCTTCCTGGAATAAAAGTGATAAACAATGTCAGCGTGAGCAACTTTTTTTCAGTGGGCAGGATCCGGATGATTCCTGCAGTAAAACCATGTAGAAATACTAAAAAAAACAAGAGAGAAAAAAAGTGCCACTGACTAAGTGTAACAATTAATGCGGAGTTCCACCCAAAAGTGGAACTTCCGAGTTTAAGCAGTTCTAACCCCCTGACATGCCACATTTGGCATGTCATTTTTTTTGGGGGGGGGGGGAGCGGGTACCTAGTTTTGACATGTACCCGCTCCTACTTCCGCTCGGAGCGCTGCGGCGCCCTGAGCGGAAGTTCTCCTCTCCCCCTCCCTCCCTGCAATCTTCTGGGACATGTCGGAGGTCCCAGAAGATTGCCGGCCAATCACGGCGCGTAGCGCAACTCGCGCTTGTGCAGTGCGTACCCGGCTGTGAATCCGTCACAGCTGGATGCCCACACCAATGATGCCGGCGCCGCAGAGGAGAGAGGGAGAAGAGCGACGCTTCGGGCGGCCGCATCGTTGGTCCGTTGGACAGGTGAGTGTGTTTAGGCTGGAACTCCGCTTTAAGAATCGAAATAAAGTAATAGACAATTATGCACTCGCAATGTGTTCAAGATCACACATTGCGAGTGCATACCGGCGGTCCCCGGTTTACAAACATCCAACTTACAAACTACTCCTACTTACAAATGGAGGGAGACAACAGGAAGTGAGAGGAAATCTCCCCCTAGGAAGAGAAATGAACTCCTGTAAGAGTTCTCATGGGAAAAAGGTGTCTCCACTGAAGCTTTATCCCCAATTCTTGTCTCCACAACAACCCAAAATTGTCAAATCCAATTGTCACAGGGACAGAAAGTGAGGTGACCTCTTCTGAACAGGGGCACAGACAGCAAAACAAACATTACAGGGGTGTTAACCCTTCCCTATGCTATCCAAAAAAACTTAGAAATTATTCTTTTGGCTGGGGCTACACTTAAAAAATGTACCTGTTTCGACTTACAAACAAATTCGACTTAAAAACAAACCTACAAACCCTATCTTGTTTGTAACCCGGGGACCGCCTGTAATTGTCTTTTATATTATTCAGTAATAGATTGCTACACTTAGTCAGTGGTGCTTTGTTTCTCTTTTTTTGGCTTTCTACATGGTATCATAGCTAGAAACTTGCCTGAATGATTACAAAAACTCCAACTACTGGCCTGGAATCTTTGGTTGCCTGCTAATGTCAGTCCAGTCAAGGAAACAAACAGACAGAGATAGCTGCTGGAGGTAGAATTCTTCTCTCCTTCTCCCCAATAGAAGCTAGAGTGGGCAGAAGAAATCAAGGAGAACGCTCAGAACAGACCTATAAGTCCTAAAAATCCTCACAGTGCCCCTTCATCCCACTGACACAGACACCAGGCCTGACTTCCTCCTACTAACACCACGGATGTTGGGGCAATTCGGTCTCCCACTAACCATAGACACAATGAAACAATGAACATGAAGTTAAGCAAGCTCCGGGGGGCAGTGGAGGACAGAAAATCCTGGTGCACTATGGTCCATGAGGTTACGAAGAGTCGGACATGACCAAACGACTGAACAACAACAACAATCATAGACACAAGAGCATTTTTGTGTTGTTTCTTTTCATTTTTGCTGAGGCATTTTTTTCCCTCCAGTGATATCACCAACATTTTTTTCCAAACGGCACTGAGGACAGTTTTTCCACCCATTGATACTACAAACATTAGGGAATTTTTGTATCTCACACTGACACCACCAAACCTGGAGCTTTTTTCCTCTGTCATTGCTAGTCCTATATTTTTGCACAGTACAATATGTGCAATGCTATGAAACCCTTCAGTTTGCAATGCCACAGTAACCACCTCACAGCCATTGCCTCCATTTCAGTGTGCCACTGTTAGCCTCACCTCCCAGTATCAGGTTCACTGACATTCAGGTTCCTGGATTATATAATATACTTCAGCCTCATACTGTGCCTATGATAAAGTACTAAGCGTCTTGGTTGTTGTACGCACACGGGATATATTTGCCACACAATTCCAGGAATGATTCGCAGATCACTGAACTTAAGGTGGTAAGTGTGACTAGTAACCTGTAATGACCCCAAGAATATGCATATATTCATGGATATTTGTGGGTTCCCAAAACAATAAGGGACATATTTACGTTATAAAGTAGTCAATATGACTTTCAACAAACATTCACTGTACTGTATGTGAATCTTCAAGGCATATGTGTTTTAAATGACAGTGATAGATCCACCAACAGTGAATGTTTGGTGAAAGTCATATTCACTGTTTTATAAATATGCCCCTAACTGATAAACTGCAGTCATATGCTATGTGCTTAAAGTAGTAGTAAATAAATAGGTATATTATATTTATTTGTTTTAACCTTTTTTATTACATTTCTTCAGTTGCTTCCTGATTTTTTTGCCTAAGGCCCCTTTCACACGGGCTTTCCGAACAGGTCCGCCTGTCAGTTTTTCAGACAGACCTGATCGGATGCTCCATGCACCCCTATGGAGCAGTGGATGTCAGCTGTGACATGTCCACTGACACCCGCTGCTATCCGATCTGATCCTGTCCGTGAAATCCAGACAGATGGAAAACCCTATATTGGATCGGATAGGATCGAATGAAAACGGACAGGCAGTCCGTTCTCATCCGATCTCCCATAGAGAAGAGCAGGGATCTGAGAAGTCTGTCTCTGCAAAGTAAGCGGAGATGGAGCTGTCATCCGCCTGCTCAGCGGGGATCGACGTATTTATCATTCAAAGTTTGAGAGCGCTGAAAGCTGAAAATTGGTCTGGGCAGGAAGGGGGTATAACTGCTCTGTATGGAAGTGGTTAAAAAAGGCCTGGATTCTTTCCTGGGTGTACATAGTATAAATGGGTACTAATATTTATAGGTAAAGTTAATCCAGGGAATATCCAATTGCCTCTCGGGGGATCAGGAAGGAATTTTTTCCCCTGCTGTAGCAAATTGGATCATGCTTTGCAGGGTTTTTTTTCGCCTTCCTCTGGATCAACTGCGGGTATAGGATTGTGTATATGGGTTTGTATGGTTGGGTTTTCATTACTGTTTTTTTTTTTTGGTTTTTTATTGGTTGAGCTAGATGGACTTGTGTCTTTTTTTATCCTCACTAACTATGTAACTATTTAATTGTGTAACATGTGACATTGTAAATATACACTATAATTCAGTTCCTTGTGTAACCTGTAGAAATCAAGTAAAACATAACGGATTGTAATGCTTTAAAGTCATAAAACCTATACTTTTAGAGAGTAGAATATATTTATAATTTAATATAAACCCTATGAAAAGGAAAAAAATATTTAACAGGTATTTATTTATCTTAAGAGGAGGAGGTCCATACACTGTTCTTTTTTTAAATAGTCTCTAAGCTTCACTTTAAATTGGCCCATCTGGTTCCTAAGGTTTATCCCCACCTCTATCCTGTTTGTGGGTGTCTCCTTTAGGTAGCCAGATGTCAAGGAGGCACCCCTCTGTGTGCACTCCTAGCCTGTGCTGTGCACATCCATAGACACACATAGCTCCAGGCAAGTCAAGCCCCTTCTCCCTCCTCCTCCCCCCTCCTCTCAGCAATTTCACGGATGGCACTCCCCTGCCCTCTGTACTCTCCTCTACAATGCAGAGAACAGAAGAAAAGACTCTGGGCCAATACTAGCATGCATTCAGTTTGTTTGAAACTTTCATGGCCATACTCGTTTCAGATGATTGACTTAACTCAATTAAAGCTAAAGAATCAGCTTTACTGCCCTTGAACCAATATGCTGTACATCCAGGGAGCTTACAGAATGACTGTTTTTATCAGAACTTTTTACCAGTGGTACTCACCCTCCTGACATACTTATTTTTTAATATAATTTTTCTTCAAACTAGAACTCCCTGGGGTCAGTTTTCTTCACTTTGCAAAAATAGTAGAAATTTGCAAAGGAATTTACCACATGGCTCAATGAATGAGGTGAAGCTCTGCTAAGTTCCATCATCCAATCATGTAAAGAAAAAATTCTTGTTGTCCTTTAGTAAATAGACCCCATGTTTCCTATCACTTTAAAATGTTTTATTGGGCCAGCTTAGTGCAAATGAATGCTTTCTGTTACAGATGGGTCTGGCCACTGTGGAGAGTATACACTCCAGCAGCTTGTTCTGCATACTGTCCTGCTGGCCCAGTCCTACATACTTCCTATTTGCACCTGAAACAAAAAAGAGTTGTACAAAAAGCATCTCATCTGTTCAGGAACAGCCTTATTTTTTTTCATCTAAAAAGTGTATGTGCAAATGTATTATTCTGTTCTGGTTGTCTAATGGTGGCCTGAGAAGCACCAAAGGGGATTGTGTACAGCTGCCGGGTATGCTTATTGAACAGGGCTGCATTATATTTATCCATCCATCCATTCATCCAACTGGGGGTTTCTCACTAAGTGCCGGGTCACACTTGTGCGATGCGGGAAGGCTGCGAATTCGCAGCCTGTTCCCGCATCGCAAACGCACATCTGGCAGTTCACACTGCCATATGCAATACGCTGGGGTGTCAATGAAATGTTAACGACACCCCCAGTTTGATCGCATATCGCAGTGCGATCTGACAGTTCGCACAGGATCGGATCGCACAAGTGTGAACCACTGTGCGATCCGATCCTGATGCGGCTGAAAAAATGCCTCATGTGCGAGTTTTGTGCGGGTGCAGTGCGAATTTAGCCATACAAAGTGTATGGCTGAATTCGCACTGCACATCCGATCGCATGTAATGAAGGTGCAGTGCGATCCGATATTACATGCGATCGCCGCACACGCGGAAGTGTGAACCGGCACTTTAGCACAGCCAGACCTTTCAAAGTGGTCTTAGTGTCTGGGTAAGAAGCAATAATATTCCTTTGGTGGAACACATTTGGGTGATCACCTAAAGCACAGGATTTCTTATAAGGTGCATAAGGTATTACACATTCTTCCAATTATATCACTGGGACTGTTTCTTTTTTTCTTTTGAAGTGATGCAAGAATTTAGGAATTTAGGAATTTGTTGGTTTATGCTCACATTAATTTAGCATGTTTTGTAATTTTTGTTTTATTGATACATTTCATTTGTTTATGGATTATGTAAGGCACTGTATATGTACTTTATGGGATAGTGCAACATACCCTCTTTATTTTTGGAAATCAGTCAGAACTCTCTCTTGTGGACAAAAAAAAATGCTGTGGGATCAGTGTGTGCGAATACACAAAGAGTGCATGGGCAGGAGGCAGATATTTAGAGCAGACTGACTTTGCCTGAGATGAGAGTGGGTTACTATCTTGTAGACAGGGGGATAACATATTTAATTAGTTGAAAACCTCTGTATAACCCAAGCTGGGCGACACTATAGCCAGAAGGCTGAATGTAAGGGAAAACTTTGTGTGAAGGCACTTTCTATAATTAATAAAAGCGGGTAGGAGCCCTAAAATGTACTTTTCTGGGTGAACTGTGTCCCTGGAAAGCTCCTAGAGCTAAATCTCACAATGCTGACTCCAACTATGATCCCTGAGAGTGTAAATACCAAATGGTACAAATTTTAAGAGTATAACAGTATACTTTGTATAAATAAACACAACTGTAATACATACATGGCTATTTTCCGTAAAAGTGTGGTTCATAAGCCCTAATTATTAGATATGTAAACCCCTATTGTGTTCTTATAAATGAAGCATACATTCCTAAATTGTTTTTCAATGTCCTAGCAAGTTAATTATTTCAAATAAAAACAATGCTTGCATTTATGGGTCCCATAAGCTGTTAACCATCAGTAAAATAGCTCATTAGCTCACAGGAAATGTCAATAGTATCACCAGAGACATTAAGAGCTGGGATAGGAAATTACAGCAATGCTTGACATATTAACCCATACCGTGTCCATCTCCAGACCTAGTGTACTGATGTACAATAAACCTTCCTCTGTGCCCCTGAGCCAGAAATTTTCAAGTATAAAGGTCTTCCCAGTCAGTCAGTGCAGTGAAGACACCTATTACATTGCTGGACCAATATGGAGGCATTGGAGGATAAGGAGTCAAGGAACAACCTCCTAGTTTATAGTAGGCAGCCTTGGAGAAGTGGAAATGTGCTTTAAGCATTTAAAGATCAGATTATGTGTCTGATATTGAGGATAAATTGCAAAATAGTGAAGAAGAAGGGAAGAAACAAATCAAATTAAAAACTTTCCAATCTGTCCAGCATGGCTGGATCTTGGGGGGTTCCAGTTGCGCCCCCCCAAAGCCAGAAACCCTCTCTCGCCTCCACCCTTGGACACTCTGCCCAACCGCTGAACTCCTCCAAGGGCCGGGACACAGACGGTGTAATAGATAGAGGCAAGGGCACACTGAGAGCTCTAGAAGCTCCCTTCTACCTCTTCTAAAAGAAGACAAAAGCACAGCAATAAAGTGCTGAACCAAAATTAATCTTCTTCTTCCCGATCACAAAACTGTTGGGGGAATCCATGTTGATACGCTATTGTGTTCTGACAGTGTGAGGTTTCCCTGCTATCAGAATGCAATACACACAGATGATGGCTATAACAGCCACCCTACAACACCCCCCCCCCCCTTTACAGAACCAGCCTGTGCAACATAGGGGCCAGTGCAGCAGCTTTCTGGATTCTAGGAGCTACTTAAAGAGACTGAGTGAGTGCATACCAGCCAACCTACCTAAAGCTATAGAGAAGAAAGTGAAGTACAATACCTCACATGCCTGGGACCAGAGGAACAGCTTGGGAGCACATGTAATACAGCCAGGAGCACCCCAATATATCTCTAGCATGGTTCAAGAGCAGCCAAGTGCCGTGCAATAAAGCCAGGTGCTGCATCTGCAACTTTAACCTTTTGGAACTTTTGTTCAGTTTACAGCTGCACCATCACTTCCCTTGGTGTGCAGCTCAGTTTGAAGTCAATTGGTTGCAGCTAGAGGCTTTAGCAGGTCCTTAATTGTTTGTTTGAAGTTTGAAGTTCTTCCATTCTGGGCATCTCATGTATCCCTATTCCCCATCCAAGGTAAATGTTCTATAATAAACCTAAAAAAACAAATCACTTAGACTGATTATTGAGCAATTGGAGAGAGTGTGGAAAATCCCCTTTGCTGGGTTGTGATGTGTAGGGAAAAGTTCCAAAAACAAGCGGCCCTTTCGGGGTAGGAATACACTCACGATTGAATGCTATGTATAATATTACATTCTCCCAGTAAAAGGTAACAAATACAAACTGACATTACACACATATTACAAACATTAACTGTACTTATTTTGCACAAATCCTGAGACATTTGTGAAGCAAAACTTTACTATATAGACCCCTTAGTTTCTCATGACTTCTGTGTATCAGCTAACTAAGGTAGCACATATTTCTATGTAGTTTGGCAAAGTTATTTTCTATAAGCCTTGAAATGCATTATAGCCAGTTTGCCCTCTAGTGGTACATATTGAGATTAATTAATACAGCATTGTTTTTTTTCAAGGTGCATGCTTGTTCCAGGTCTGTTACACAGAAATTTTAAAGCCGAATAGAGCGCAGATTTGCCGCTATTGTTAACCTCCCCTGAAAATAGTCGATATCTGTCTGTCATGCTGATCTAGATACCTTAAAGTGATTGTAAAGGTTTTCCTTACGGCGTAACTCCACTTTTGTTAAGAAAAAAACATTCTCGTCTGGGTGAACTCTGTACATTACAAGGATTTTAACAAACTTTGTTGCAGATTCCTACCTTTTGTTAATCTGAAGAAATCCCTGTTTATATCTCTGTGCTGAGTGGGTCCAATGGGAGTGGTTTCATAATTATCTATCAGCTGTGGCAGCTGCAGGGCTATAATGAGGAAAGCTGCTGGGCCTGCATCCCTTTAGAAGTGTTCTTATTGGGAGTATCTCGCCAAAAATGACATTTTTGTTGCAGGGGATGCCAGAAATCTGACTTGTATCTTAGGCAGACTTCTGGGAAAATTGGTAAGCCAATCACACAAGCAGGAAATGATGTTTCTGGGGTGTGGTCAGTACACATTCTGTGTACAGAACACCTCCAGGTAGCCTTATTGCATTGCATTTTCAGAAAATTACAACCGCTGCAGATTGAAAAGAAAAGGTAATTTCTAATAACATTCAATTACAGTATGACTTGTGTCCTAATTGTATTCGCTATATTGTTTTTTCTTTATTTGCGGTTTTTTCCCCCATTAAAGTGGAGTTCCCCTTTAACGCTTTGGCTCTCAAGGATGAAAGGAAACTATTTATCATGGCTTTAACCTTTTCTAGGTAGCCAGAGATGTATGGAATTCATCATGATAATTAAAGGGTAGAAATAGACTTGTAACTGTGAAACCTGCCAAAAGCAGTTAGGTGGACCAGGCACTCAACAACCCACCAGTAATAAAACAACAGGGCTTTATTTAGGAAGGAACAAGCCCTAGTAACAGAACATTGATTAAACAGAACTGACTGTAGCAGAATTAGCATGTTACCAACGCCTAAAATATTCATTAGCACAGTGAAGCAAATAATGTTTTTTCTCCTTGTTTCTCCTTTCTGCACACCAGCCTTCCTTCTTTCATCTTCCTCTTTCCTGGACTCTCTGTGTGCTCCCACCCGCAGGTCTGTCCATTACCAGAGAGATACCACTGCTCAATGGGGATGCTAGTCAGGGCTACAATAATTTTACCTGGGGTTGGGCATTAGGTATCGCTTCATACTCATTTCTAAATAAGCATTTATTTATTATTAATGATTAATTAATAATATTTATAAAAATAAAAAAAAATTCAGGTATATATAGTGCATTTCTCTGCAGAGGAATGCATGATATTTGGTTAAACCAGCATTTCAGTATAGTATTATTTTAAAACTGCTAATAATGATGATAAAAGTGTATTGCCTACAATGTCACACATTTTCCTTTTACTTAAAAAAATTTCCATACGCAATCTATTCATTTTTTAAAACATAAGCCTGGCTTGAGTAAAATGTGGATGTACTATAAACAAAGGTTTTAACCTGAAGCTTATATATACTAAATACATTCTCAGCTGTGTGTTCTGGCATGGTTAGACATGCAGTAGTTTCACAGTCAGACTAATGGAGATACATGTGAAAAAAGGAACATCAGAATACTTTTCATACAAATTTATTTAACAATTCACCCTATTTAAAGAAAAATTCAATTCTGCGTAGATACCAGCAGACTGAAGAAACACTCAGCTTCTTATGTCAGTCCAACTGTGATGCCGTATACATAACATGTATGTTGGTATTAAGAGTTCAGTTTCTGGGCCCTGTAATAGATGATCTTGTACCAGTTACATCCATATGTGTATCATTATGTTTATCCCAGTACCATGGGTTACATATCTTTTGTGAGCACTTTGGTTTTACTGTTAATTGGTCTACAGACTTTTAATAAATAAATGATTATATTATTATCCATCTGGTCTTTCTATGACATGTTTACAATTATTCTGCAGCTGGCCACACCTCATATAAAGTCCCAATTTGTTTTTTGTCTCTGTTTCCTATGCATCAGGGATGGAGACTCTATTGGTCATGAGTCTCATATAAAGTCCCAATCTTTCTCTCTCCCCTTGTTATAAGTGTCCTATCATGTGACCTACTTGACAGACACTGCTTCTCCTTAATTTATGCTTGCTTTTGTCACGTTGACTGCACCAAAACTTAGACCTTGATTGGTCATGTTGAAAGGTTGACACAGCTGCAGCAGACCACACAGTATCTGTCGGCTCTCTTTATACCTGCGGTCGATCCGAGTTAGCTAATCGAATTAATGGGTGGGGATGTCAGATTCCTGTACCCCCTGCCACACTATGGATCCATTTTTCATCCTCTACTTCACAGATGTAAAAGGAACCATGGGAATCATGGCATGCAACGTGAAACACAGGCATCATATGCTGGAATGAAATGGAAGTAAAAGAGCTCTTCCATTGCAGGGATCTGTCATTTTTTTTCTACAGAAATGACAGGATCACCTTAAACAACACATAAACGCTAACTGCTAAACACTGTGCCTTCAAAGCAACTGCAATTTTCAAAGAATATAACATACTGTTTTCACATTTTTACCTTTCACGCACCCCTATTACATACAGTATTTTTTCAGTATTTTTTCCATTTGAAAGAACTAGATGGATTTCATGGAACTGCATTTTCCTTTTCATCCTCTGTCACGGAACATGACTGGAGAGACTGCCTGCCTACCTACTGGGGTGATATGTAGGAAGTTCAAAATGTCCACCCTCACTCACCTCCTCAGTGTCTTCGATTCCCAACGGACAGGTTGTGAGGAGCACTCCAGACTGAGAAATGTCTTCTAGACCGATACCATTTTGTGATAGTTCAATGCTCCTATCTGCATCATGGGCTTTCAAGGGTAGATGGTACTTTGAGGTAGAGCAGTGGAATTTGGAATCATGCCTCTTATGGATTCCCCTGGTACTAGTCCTCTAGACTGAATGCTCAATTGAACTCATCCTTTTACACCGTAGGCTCTGCAAGGTCACATGCAAATTCATCTTTATCCCACTTGGCTGAGGGCTGTTGAGGATTACATGCAATGATATGTATTCTCACTAAGTGGTGGATCTGGTAAGTCTACATGCTATGACCCTTTAGCCTTCGAACTGCGGTCTTTGTGAAGAAAGTAGGTTTTTTACTAAACCTCAATTTTCCACTAGACTGTGGGCTTTGTATGTTTAATGCTAAGATTCATCTCCCCATTATACCCTGGCATATGTAGGCTTTATATCAGCCATCATCCTACTAAATGTTGCCGTGTGTAGGCATTATACCTACTTTCCAGTAGAACAATGGCTACGCAAGCTGTATGCTAAGCCTCATCCTACCATCCTCATTGGACTGTGGCCTGTGTGGGCTTTCTAGTAGCCCTTATCCTTTCATTGTACTTTGACTTGTGCAGAATTCATAAGGAACCTCCTCCTATTCACTAATCTGTGGGTTATGAGGGTTTCATACAAGACCTCATATCCTTACTAGACTACGAGTTGTGTGGGCTTTATCAATGCAACTAGATGATGATCTCTGTAGCTTTATGCTAGATCTCATTGCAGGCATCTAGGCTTCATACTCTGACTAAACAATGTAGGTAGCAAACTGGGTCTCATTCACTCAAGTTTTAGAGATATGTCAGCTGCATACAAGGCCTTATTTTACCAATAGAAGGATTGTGAGTTGTGAAAGAGGTATACTTGACCTCAACATTGTTTCCACTAGAGCTTTGCATGCTATATACAATGCCTCTATTAATCTAAATGTTTGGATTATGCAGGCCCCTTGTTTTCTGTGAGTTGTGAAGGCGGCAAGTTTTGGCTGTCAGATCCCAGCAGGCTGTGTGATAGCTGGGCCCATGCTGGGAAATAAAAACATCATCAAAAAGATTTGCAATGGTAAACTGCATGTTTTAGCATGGTAAATCAAATATATTGAAACGCAATACTGTTGAAAGCACAAGAGATCTTTAAAAAAAGTCTGTTTACTCTTGAACAAAGCCTCTGACATATCACCACCTTTCCTAGGCACTTGGCCTGTTAATTGATTAAACGAATGCCCCGTACACACGTACAGATTATCTGAAGACTTTTGTCTTCAGATTGTAAGGAAAAAGGGGTTTGAATAAGCCCCTTTTTGCAGATGGGATGGTGACAGGCCAATTTAAGTTTTAACAAGGCAGTTAGAGGACAGTCTATAGTTTTAAACTGTTGCTAGGTCAGATTAAGGATTCAGGTGTTTGTTTGGTCAGATAACCCCCAATCATATTAAGGGATATGTGTAGCTAGGGAGTTTAGGTTTAATTCTGGTTTTAACCTGTTTTTATCCCGCCTATAGAGCCTGCCTATGTTATAAAAGGGGGGCTCATTCACACAAGTCTTCAATTACCTCAGAAGAGATCGCCGTGTCAAGTTCAAGTTTTGTCCTACTGACCTTCTACTGCGCGGATATTTGGCTGTCACCGGTTCCCTGCAGTTTCTTTCATCAGCAGCCGTGACTGTCTATTGAGCCTCGGGTCAAGCCACCGTCTCTGGACGAGGAAGGACTTCGAGTCAAGTCTCTGGTCCGCCTGGCGAGGGAAGAACATCGGGTCAAGTTTTTCGATCTGCTGGAAGAGGAAGGTCTTCGGGTCAAGTCTCCGGTTCTGGCTGGTGTCGTGCTTCGTTTCAACTTACCGGTGTCTTGTCGTCCAGCATCATGAGCCTTTTGAGACGTCTCATCGAGCGGGCCGGCGAAGCGGGAGCCGAGGAGTGGATCCGACGTTGCCTGGAGATGCCGTCCGCCGCGAGTCAAGGCGCGTCACCGGAAGAGGTCGTTCGTCCCGCGGTTGTGACGGAGCCGGTCGCCGGGTCAAGTCGGGTGTCGGAAGTCGTCATCGGTGAGGGACGGAGGTCTCCGGCGCAGAATCCTGACGTCCGGAGCGCTGACCTGCGCAGAAGAGGATCGAGAGGACCTGCAGCGGAGGATGCCGCCCCGGCGAAGAGGAGACGGGCTCCGCGACGACGCTTCTCGCCACCCACCGACGCCGGACGGGTGCAGTCGGCACGTCCTCCTTCGCGAACATCGGAGAGGAGTGGGCCTACTCCTCGTTCCGCCGGGGGTTCTTCGGTTCCTGCACCAGAAGAGGATCGTCGCCTGAGGGTTCCGGAACGTCCGCCCGTCCGAGGGCCAGGTGAGATCACAACTGCCTACACCTCTCGAGCCACGCTACAGGGGTCTCAGGGTGCCACAATTGCCATGGTACAAGGGTCCCAGGGTACCGCGCTTGCCACGCTACAAGGGTCTCAGGGCCCCTCTACTACACCAGCTTCCACTTCTCAGGCCCAGATGGAGGGCCCAGCTTTTACATCACCCTCACTTGCTAGGAGATCAGCTGCTGTTCCCCGAACAGCGATAGGAGGGTCCGCTTGCCCCCCCTTCCCGATGCAATCAGCAGGGTAGGGGGGGCTCCAGGGGGGCCTATTACCGGGCCCAACACAGCGGAGGCACTGTCAGAACTAATGAAAGGGTTTTTAAGCTCTTTCCAGGCTATTTTACAGTCCTCCAATCCTTTGCCTGCTTCATCTACCAATGTCAATCCTTCACACTCACTCTCCTCTGCTGCTATGCCTATTTCTTCACCTGTGCCTGTGTCCTCTGCGGCTGCAATGGCAGCCGTGCCTGTAGCTTCTAGTCTTAACAACTTTCCTGTATCCTCCACACCTGTGTTGACTGCGGTACATGAACCTTCCCCTTTGGACGTTTGGGCACCATCTGGCGGGCTTTTAGCTGTAAATGTGCAATCTCCGGTGGGTCACCCGAACCCCAGCATTGCTTCTCCTCCGGTTCCTCCTGCTTCTATTGCCCTAGCCAAGTCACAGAATCTCCCAGAGACATGTCTTAGGGAGGCTCTGCCGTGCGAGTTGTCCCCATTGGGTTATCACCTTTCTGATGGTATAAAAGAGAAGATATGGAATGTTAAGTTTGTCGATCTCCTCTCTCTTCTGCCATCGGTCAGGGAGTTTGTATCAAAGGGGGATAAGAAGGATGAGGACGACAGGAGGCGGCCTGTTACTAAGATTTTCAATAATTGGTTACAGGCATTTTTTATTTATGCTGCTGTATTATGTGAGAAGCACCCGGGTAAGAGTGTTGGTTTGTTTCAACACTTAGATATAATTTTGGAGGCTTATAAAAACTTTGGCGGAACGGCTTGGTTTTCTTATGATGTAGCCTTCCGCCAGAAGTTTTCTGTACAACAGCATTTAAAATGGGGTGTGAAGGATGTCAGCCTTTGGCTGGATCTGTTTTTGCCCAAATCCAATTTCGGTAGGCAGGCCATCCCGGGGGCTCAGCAGCAGCCCGCCACCCACTCTTTTCGCAAAGGAGTTTGTTTTTCATACAATGACTCCCAGTGTAAGTGGCCGGGAACCTGCAAATATAAACACGAATGTTCCTTTTGCGCAGGTTCCCACCCCATTGCCAAGTGCTTCAAAAAGATGCACAGTGCACAACAATCCAGTAATTTTTCTAAAGGCCATAACTCCGGTGAAACTACGCGCAATGTTACCGTGGCTGCAGCTGTACCCAGACCGGGAGAAAGCCACTCTGGTAACTGATGGTTTTTCTGACGGGTTCTATTTGCCTTCCTTTTCGGGTTATGGTTGCACAATTGTTAAGAACCTCAAGTCGGTTGATCACCTTGAGGACATAGTGATAGAAAAAATAGGTAAAGAAATTTCTGCGGGTAGGTTTGCAGGTCCTTTTCTTTCCCCCCCATTTCCCAATTTCCATATTTCTCCGTTGGGAATTGTTCAGAAGAAGGAACCTAATACTTATCGCCTTATCCATCATTTGTCGTTTCCCTTTGGGGGGTCGCTGAATGATGAGATTGGCGAGGATGAAGCTTCGGTTCAATACTCTTCTTTTGAGGATGCTCTGGTGGTTTTGAGGAAGTTGGGAAAGGGGGCTCTTTTAGCGAAGACCGATATTAAATCCGCGTTTCGCCTTTTACCGGTTCATCCTGATTCTTTTAACTCTCTCGGTTTTTTCTTTTTGAATCATTACTTTTTCGACAAATGTCTCCCTATGGGTTGTTCCCTGTCGTGTTTTTATTTTCAATGCTTTTCTACTTTTTTAGAGTGGGTAGTTTCATTTAGGACTGGTCTCGATGATATCGTTCATTATCTGGACGATTTTTTGTTTATGGGTCAGGCGAATTCCACTGATTGTTTGCATTTGCTTCAAACATTTCTTGAGGTATGCGAGCAGTTTGGGGTTCCTTTGGCTCATGAAAAAACGGAATGGCCTTCTACTAGGGTTCAATTTTTAGGTATTACTATTGATACCGAACTTATGGAATTTAGTCTACCGCTTGAAAAAGTTGAAAAGTTACAGGACAGCCTGCTGCAGATGATTCGCAGGAAAAAGACGACGCTAAAAGAAATGCAATCGTTGCTAGGTTTGTTGGCATTTGCTTCCAGGATCATACCTCTAGGTAAGTTGTTTTCTCGTAAGTTGTACAGTATTATCTCTGGTCTGAAATCTCCCTCATCCCATGTTAGGTTGTCTTCTGAAGTTAAGGAAGATATGCTGGTCTGGTTGCAGTTTTTGTTTTATTTTAATGGTAAGACAATATGGCAAGAAGATTTTGTTATTGACAAGGACTTTTGTCTTTTCACGGACTCTGCGGGCTCGGTGGGTTTTGCCGCTATTTGGCGAACCCACTGGTGCGCGGATTCCTGGCCGGACAGATGGCTGCAGTTGGGTTATACTCGGAACAGCGTTTTGTTGGAGCTATTTCCAATTGTGGTTGCACTGGAGGTTTGGGGAACCCATTTTAAGAATAAACGTTTAATGGTAAGAACAGATAATAGGGGAGTGATGTTTGCTATCAACTGTCTTTCCTCCAGATCCCCACCTGTCATTAGGTTGTTGCGATACCTTGTTTCCAGATGTCTGCGGCTGAACATATGGATCAAGGCTTCTTATGTGCCTGGTAAAGACAACTGTATGGCAGATTCTTTATCTCGTCTGCAGATGGAGCGGTTTTTTCTGCTGTTTCCAGAAGCGGACCGGACCGGCTGCCTTTATCCAGATCGGCTTTGGGACATAGTTTAGACTTGGTGTCGCATAATATTGCACTTTCGCTCGCCCCGTCTACACTGGCCGGATATCTATCGGCCTGGCAGGTCTGGAAATCACATTTGACTTCGCTTGGCGTCTCACACGATTCCTTTTCCGAGTCTTTGGTTCTTTCATTTTTAAATTTTTTGTTCTCTAAACATTATTCTTGGTCGCATATTAACAAATTGTTGGCGGGTATTTCCTTTTTTGTGAAATTGGATAATCATCCACCTTGTTCGTCGTTTTTTTCCGTGCGTCAGGCGCTAAAAGGTTATAGGAGGTCGAACTGGCACCCTGATCGCAGGGAGGCGGTTACCCCTCGCCTTTTGGAGCGGTTGTGTCGTGCAACTGGGCATGTTTGTTTTTCCGAGTACGAGTCGGATATGTTTCAGGCGGCGTTTTCGCTTATGTTTTTTGCGGCGCTGAGAATTTCCGAGCTAATACACGATGTTCATAGCGATTCCAGTTTGCGATTTTCGGATGTTAAAACTTATGCGTCCTCTATCAGTATTTTACTGCGATCCTCCAAAACTGACCAGCTAGGTGTCGGCAAATGGATTCATCTTAACCTATACGTGAATTCAGATGTATGTCCAGTTTTGCTTTTAAAGCGTTTTTTGTCTGTGAGGTTACCCTGCAATGGTTCCTTGTTTGTTCATCAAACTGGTAGGAGTTTGACCAAGTATCAGTTTGACGCGGTTTTGAAAAAATGTTTGAAATACCTGAGATTAGATCACTGTTGTATCTCTTCTCATTCTTTCAGGATTGGCGCTGCCACGGAGGCCGCTAGATTAGGAGTTAACGTTCAAATGTTAAAAAATATTGGTAGATGGAAATCGGATGCATTCCGTACGTACGTTCGTCCTAATGTGTCTTTTTGATATTTTCAGGATATCAATGTTTATCGATTTGGATCATCGGCCACTCGTTTGTACACTGGGCACGCGCAAGAGCCAGGAGACGCTGTTATACCGAAAACATTGGCCTGGATCCACGGAAGTATCGTATTCAATGGTTTAGTAATCGGGGCATGCTCTGGCATGAGTTTTTACCGGAAATCTCTAGGCTACTAGGAGTCCTTCCTCCCCCGGATGTGATGTTAATTCATCTGGGGGGGAACGACATCGGGAAGTTTAGGACTCTGGACCTCGTTTTCAAAATTCGTGACGATTTTAACTATTTGAGGTCTGTCTATCCAGGTATACGGTTTGTATTTTCCGAAATTATACCCAGACTCTTATGGTTTAAACATGGTCAGTTCAAGCCCCTTGAAAGAGTCAGGAGGAGAATCAACCGAGCCGTATCTAAATTATTAAGCGGGATCGGTGTCTTCTCTTTCAGACACTTGGAGCTGGAAGGTGGGACCCCCGATTTTTACAGGTCTGACGATGTACACCTGTCGGATCTGGGTATAGATGTTTTTAATGCTAACCTGGGTACGTGTATAGAAAAGGCCGCGTGGTGGGGTGGTGACAGGAGGGCGTGAGCCTCCTGTCTTATGGATAATTTCTAAAAAGTTAAGTTGGATTTGTTTGACCCAGATTTTGGTAATCAGGTCAATTCTGATTTATGAATTTGTTAATGATAATTTTAACAAGCATTAAACGGCCGCGGCCTTTAAATTCCACAGCTGTGTAAGGTCTCTTTATTTAATTAGTATTAAGTCAAGCTAATAACAAGTCCTGTCTGCCATCCCATTACCTTTTCTATGTAGTGCAAGGGCCTGCCAGATTGCATACAAATTGAAAGTGTTTAGGTTTGACGTCATATTATATGGTTTTGGTAAGTCTACAGACAAAAGTCTTCAGATAATCTGCACGTGTGTACAGGGCATTAGTTTTCTGATTGTAAGGAAAACTTGCTAATGTTTTTCACTTGAACCTTTTGGTTGTGAAATAACAAAAAGGTATGATACTGCTTTTTACTGGCTATTATTAACCACTTCAATACATGGCACTTCCACCCCCTTCCTGCCCAGGCCAATTTTCAGCTTTTAGCGCTGTTGCATTTTGAATAACAACGCTGTACCTAAACCAAATTTGTGTCATTTTTTTCCCCACAAATAGAGCTTTCTTTTGATGGTATTTTATCACTGCAATGTTTTTTCATTTTTGCTAAACAAATTTAAAAAAAAAATAAAAGTTTGAAAAAAAAAAAATGTTTTTTGTTAATGTTATACAATTTTGTAAATACGTTTTTTCCTGCACTGATGAGCACTGATGAGGCCACACTGACAGGCACTGATGGGGTGGCACTGATGGGGTGGCACTGATGGGGTGGCACGAATATGCGGCACTGATAGGCAGCACTGATGGGCACTGATATGCAGCATTGGTGGGCACTGATATGCGGCACTGCTGGGCACTGATAGGCGGCATTGATGGGCACTGATAGGTGGCACTGATGGGCACTGATATGTGCCACTGATGGGCACTGATAGGCAGCACTGATTGGCACTGATGGGCACTAATGGGCACTGATAGGCGGCAACACTGATAGATGGCAATGATGGGCACTGGTGGGCAGCACTGATGGAGAGGGCACTGGCGGGCAGTACTGATGGGGAGGGCACTGGTGGGCTCCCTGAGCCCTGATTGCCATTCCTGGTGGCCATGGTGGGCATCCCTGGGGTCATGGGTGGGCATCCCTGGGGTCATGGGTGGGCATCCCTGGTGGTTCTAGTGGCACCCCCCCTAATGATCTGCACTGGTAATCAATCCTCTGATTACCAGTGCAGACCCCCCCCCCTGTCAGGAGAGCCGCCGATCGGCTCTCCTATACTCGTGCCTGTCAGGCACGAACTAAGGAAAGCCGATCAATGGCACTTCCAATTTACTATGTGACCAGCTGTGATTGGACACAGCTGGTCACATGGTAAAGAGCCTACGTCAGTAGGCTCTTTACCGAGATTGGAGATGCGGTGTGTCAGAGTGACACGCCGCAGCACCGATCACCGCTCTACCATGGCAGACACTGGAATCAGTCACCCAACAAATGAAGTGTAGGCGAATATGAAATCTTTTTATTTTTCAAAAGTATATTGCCATGAAGCATTTTTTAAGGTTCTTCCCTATCTTTCCTTCTCCTGTTTTGAAGCTCACTGTATTTATCTCTCTCTCTAGTTTCTCTAAAGTTTGCTTTGATCTATTGGCCTCCTGTATTAAGCGTCCCTGATTACCTCTGCCTGGCTATCTACTTTCTATCCTCTAAAATATCCACTATCATTCTTGGTGACTTCAACATCCCTGCTAATTTTATCACTCCAGCTTCCTCTCTACTGTTTAGTGTACCCTTCTTTTTTTACCTAAAACAATGAATATACATTTCAAAACTGATGGCAAAACCTTGGACCTTCTTCCACCTCTGCACTTCTTGCAACCTCCCCAACCTACTCTCTCTTTCTGATAAAAACCTTATCAGTTTCACAGTCTCCCTGGTTTCAACCCCTATCCCTCCAATCAGCAGAGTTACCGTACCCACCGCTGCTTTAACCCTTCTCTCCTCCATTTTGTAACAGACTACCTCGACAACAAAATCTGACCCCTGTCTTACCCCAACCTGGCCACTTCTATCTCAAAAGCCCACTCTCATCCTCCTTGGACACACTCGCTTTCTTCACCACATACAGAATCATGCCCCTACCACTAAAATCTTGGTAAAAAGAAGACACCAGAGATTCTCAAAAGACATAGCCATACTCTTGAGCAACTTTGGCATAAAACGAAATCCTGTGAAAATATTACCCTGTATAAATTTGCCTTAAAAAATACACCCCTGCCTCTGTACTGCCAAGCAGATCTATTTCATCACTCTCATTAACACCCTTTCATCCAGTCCTAAAAAAATATTTTCTACCTTAAGGGCTCTTTCACACGGACGTTCCGTATGTCCGCAAATCACCCCATCCGTTTGCGGGTGTTATACGGACATAATGAATGTCTATGGGATTGCGGATGTTAGCGGACCATCCGCTGACATCCGAATTTCATCCTTTCAGTTCTGTTCCGTTTTTTGGAACGGAACAGAACCCTATTTTTGTTCCGTTTAAAAAATGGAACGGACGCAAAATCGGATGTCAGCGATGTCATCCACTGACATCCGTAATCACCATAGACATACATTATGTC
The DNA here is from genome assembly GCF_965119305.1 of Pelophylax lessonae. Taxonomy (NCBI): domain Eukaryota; kingdom Metazoa; phylum Chordata; class Amphibia; order Anura; family Ranidae; genus Pelophylax; species Pelophylax lessonae. The sequence continues at coordinate 149,800,893 of NC_138775.1, forward strand.
CGTATATCATCCGCAAACGGATGGGATGATATGCGGACATACGGACCAGATGACACAAGTGTCATCCATGTCCGTGAAAAAAAAAGTGCCGGAGCAGATCGCAATACGGTCCGCTCCGTGTGAAAGAGCCCTTAACGCTCTACTTCATTCTTCACTGCCTCCACCCATTAACTCACTCACTGCTCATTTTTGATGATGTGGATGACATGGATGACATTTCAATGGCTCAGATTGCCATTCATTTAAAAACATGATTTAAAAAAATTGATTTATTAAATCTGGAGAGTCCAAAATCTGGTGCAGCTCTGCATAGAAACCAATCAGCTTCCAGGTTTTGGTTTCTAAGCTTAATTGAACAAGCTGAAGTTAGAAGCTGATTGGCTGCCATGCACAGCTGCACCAGATTTTGCACTTTTCAGTTTTAGCAAATCAACCCCCATGTTTGCCACCAAATTTAGTACATTCCTCTTTTGACCCTGTTAATAAAAAGGAGGTTGCTAAACCTTTTTCTAATGCCCACTTAACTACCTCCCCCCTGCACCCCATTCCCACACAACTACTACAGTCACCCTTCTGCTCTATACTAAATTCTCTAACTCACATCTTCAAATTCCTTGTCTCTATAGGTGTTTTCCCCAGCCCTATTAAACAAGCACTGGTCACCCTCACTCTTTGAATGCCCTCACTGTACTCACAAATGTTAGCAACCTAAGACACATCTCCTTGCTCCTGTTTTCCTCCAAACTTGTAGAAAGCCTATTCTACAACTGTCTGAGCTCCCATCTCACTTTTACCCAGAACACTCCAAGAAATTGTGCTCCTAAAATGCATTTACATAGTTACATAGTACATAGTTAGTCAGGTTGAAAAAAGACACAAGTCCATCTGGCTCAACAAATTAAAAAAAAAGAAAAAACAGTAAAGAAAATCCAACCATACAATCCCATATACACAATCCTATACCCGCTGTTGATCTAGAGGAAGGTGAAAAAACCCCAGCAAAGCATTATCCAATTTGCTACAGAAGGGGAAAAAATTCCTTCCTGATCCCCTGAGAGGCAATCAGATATTCCCTGGATCAACTTTACCTATAAATATTAGTAGCCATTTATATTATGTACACTCAGGAAAGAATCCAGGCTTTTTTTTTAAAGCAATCTAGTGAGCTGGCCAGAACCACTTCTGGAGGGAGTCTATTCCACATTTTCACAGCTCTTACAGTGAAGAAACCTTTCCGTATTTGGAGACAAAATCTATTTTCCTCTAGACATAAAGAGTGCCCCCTTGTCCTCCGTGTTGACCTTAAAGTGAACAACTCAACACCAAGTTCACTATATGGACCAATTATGTATTTATACATGTTGATCATATCCCCCCCTCAATCTCCTCTTCTCAAGAGAGAATAAATTCAGCTCCTCTAATCTTTTCTCATAGCTGAGCTCCTCCATGCCTCTTATCAGTTTGGTTGCCCTTCTCTGCACTTTCTCCAGTTCTCCGATATCCTTTTTAAGAACTGGTGCCCAAAACTGAACTGCATATTTCAGATGAGGTCTTACTAATTATTTGTACAGGGGCAAAATTATATCTCTCTCTCTCTGGAGTCCAGGCCTCTGTTAATACAAGAAAGGACTTTGCTTGCTTTGGAAACTGCAGCTTGGCATTGCATGCTATTATTAAGCTTAGGATCTATCAGAACACCCTGATCCTTCTCCGCTATGGATTCCTCCAGTTCTGCCCCCTAGTATGCATGATGCATGCATATGCTTAGCCCCCAAGTGCATAACTTTACATTTCTCAACATTAAACCTCATTTGCCACATAGTTGACCAATGAAACAGTGCATTGAGGTCAGCTTGTAAGTTGGAGACATCCTGTAAGGAAGTCCTGTAAGGAATCCACTAACAGCTTACTATCTGATAAAAACAATGGCCACTACTTTACACTCTAAAGCCCCGTACACACGTACCGAATGTCGGCCGAACGATCGGCCGTCTTTTGTCCGGTGCTGTCCTGTCGGCTGAAAAGTGCTAAAGACTGCACACGAATTTTGTCGGCCAACAACAGCCGACTGCAGAAGTGATGTCATGTGATGGTTAACTTTCCGTGTGTTTTTTCTTTTCTGAGCATGCCCAGTCTTGCTAATCTGCTGTTTGTCGGCCGAATTCTGTACTGACTGGCGAACAATCGGCCGTTCTGGTGACGGCCAACAAAAATTTTAAAGTCTGCACGCCAGATTCTGTTCGGCCGAAAATTCGCTGTCGGTTGTCGGAAGCATCATACTAACAAGCCGACAATCGGCCGATCGTTCGGCGGCCGAATATTTACGGCCGACAATCGCTACGTGTGTACGGGGCTTTACTCTTAGACCTTTCTGCTGCCTATGATACAGTTGACCAACCACTCCCCCTCATAAAACTCCACTCCCTTGGACTCTGAGACTCTGCTGTTTGCTAGTTCTACTCTTACCTATCTCTTGGCACCTTCAGGGTCACCTACAACTCTACTGCCTTCTTTCACCCTCTCTTCTTTCTCTCCTCCCTTGGTCAGCTGATAGCCTGCCACAGCTTCTGATACCATGCTTCTGCTAAAGACACCTAAATCTATCCCTCTTCTCCTCTGCTCACCCCATCAATCTCCTTGTGCACCACTAATTTACTAACACATCATTATGGATTACTTCCCCTATCCCTGTGAGCAAGCCAGCAGTGGAAAAATGCATCAAGGAAGGTTGGTTTCAGGTGGAGACATTAATGTATGCAGTCTTTTTTTGACAAATTAAACACAGCAAAGAGAGCTTAACATTGGAGTGTGGCTTATATTTGTATTCATCATTATGGATGTCACACCACTTTCTCAAACCCAGTCTTTCCAAAACTGAGCTTATAATATCCCCCTTCCCAAGCCCCCCCACCCCTCATTTTTCCATTAAGATCAATGCCAAAGCTATCAGTTCCTCCTCTCATGCCAGGGTGCTAGGTTTAATCCTGGACTCTGACCTTTCCTTTTGGCCCCACATCTTATTGCTGTCCAAATCTTGCTGCCTTTCATAAAATCTCAAAATATGCTCCTTCTTATCCAAAAACACGCCAAAGCTACAAACTTACTTATCTCTCACCTCAACTATTCCAACTCTTTCCAAGTTGGCCTACCTTTACATAGGCTATCATTCCTTCAGTCCATCATAAATGCTGCTGCCAGGCTCATCCACCTTACCAACTTTGCCACCCCTCTCTGAGAATCTCTCCACTTGGCCAACTTATATATTTCAAAATACTAACAACATAAAAAAACATTCATAACTCTGCTCTAAACCATATCAACAACCGCATCTCAAAATATCATCCAAACTGCCCTTTTAATTCCTCCCAAGGCCTTCTGCTCTCTAGCTCCCCCATCACTTCCTCCCATGCTCATCTTCAGGACTTCACGAGAGCCCCTCCATCCTCTGAAACCACAATCCTCAATCTGTCTAGCTCTCTTCTACTGTGTCCACCTTTAGGCAATTCCTGAAAACTCAGCTCTTCAAGGAAGCCTATCTTGTCTCCCCCTAATGAACTGTATTTTTGCTTTCTTCATTAGTTCATTCATTACAGTTATTACCTTTTGTTTCACCTTCTCTTTTAGACTGTAAGCTCTCGTGAGATGGGCCACCTGACCTCTTGTATTGAATTGTATTGTAACTGTACAGTCTCCTTTTATTTTAAAAAGGGGCTGTGCAAACTGATGGCGCTAATAAGAATCCTGTAGTAAAATAAAAATAGATCTATTTTTTTCTAGTAGCACTACACAATTTTAGGCTTATATTGTATATTCCACTTTGAACTATAATTATTAGTGAGTTCTAGACGCTAGCATAAGTACATGTGGTTGCTATATTGGTTGCTATATGTGCAGCAGGTGTCAGACCCAAGTATGTCAACCCATGTGGGAAAAGCTGTTGTTGTTTGTGATTGGAGAAAGCTGTGGTTCTTTGCAATTGCTATCATTAAAGCTAGATAGGATGAGGCCCTTACATCCATTAGGTACAGCAGTGAGCCTGAGGCCCTTGCATTCGTATAGGAAATTGTAATTGTGTAGCCATCTGGAGTCTGTTACACATTTTTACTTTCTGTTTAGTTACTCCTAATTTCCCCAACTAGTCAGAGCCTAACAAATCTTCAAAGTTTGTTTCTGCTAAAATATGGCTATTTGGTATCTATGTACAGCCACTTTTGTCCAGTGGGTGTTTCGTTAAATCAGTTTCTTTCTCATCTTTCTCTCAGATTCTTGCTCATCATTTTATCATGGTGTACCGCACCCCAAGTAGAAGCCACAGGTGAAATTGGATCCCCCACCCTGCACAGCCAGGAACACCAAATTTCCCCAGTCTCCTAGAGTTAAAAAGCAGTCCAGCACTTTTTTTGTACTTTATTGAGGGGATAAAACTTGGATGGAGAATAGGGATATTATGGGATGCCCACTTGACTTCAGACCACATCAGGGACAACTTTCCTATATACTGACTTTATACACGCCTCTGCTCCTCCAGCAGTCCTGCTTGCAGAACTCCACTGGTACACTTGACAAAAAAATTATCCTGACACAGCACTCAGTCAGATCTCAGAGCAACAGCCTGTTATAAGCAGGAACCCGAGGCCCCTTTAAATGTGTAGCAAAAATCAGTGTCAAGTTTCCAACCCTGTGGCTACTGATCCCAGCACACCTCTTCAGACACTGCAAGCCGACCTGGCTGCAGCTGGCCCTTTCATTAGCCCTCCTGGCTACTTCTCCTCAGTCCTCCCAGACTGCTTACTCACCAGCCCACCCAGCTGACTCTAGGCCCGATGTCACCTCCCCCTCGGCCAGGGGGCATCCTCCAGGGCCATGACAGCCTCCTCAGCACTCCTTCTCCATCTTCCACCCGACTGCTCTTGCTGGGTATTGGTTGGGTGTCAGGGCATCAACAGCAATAAAAGTGCTCAAGGACCTGACAGCTCCACCAGTACTTCACATGGTCGTAGGAATTCGCATTGGTGCATAACCAGTGCGCACACGCATACGCACTGGCAAACGGGTGCGTGCACGGGTGTGCGCCAGACCACGGAGGACCGTGCAGGTGATCTGGCGTTAAGAAGTGCATGCAACTGGCCTAGTTTTGGCACCAATTGGCCTTTATAAGGTAGCCTGTCAGTGACTTCAGTTGCTGGTTGATCTTCAGCTCCTTCAGTGTGTTATCTCCGTGATATTCCTGAGCTATCCACCTGAGCATGTCTGCTCTAATACCCACCTGGCTCCTCACCTCGGGTTCCTCCAACCAGTCTTGGCACTATCCTAGACCTGCAACATCTCACGGGCAGCACCTGCCTGCTGACTCCACTCCAGCACACCAACGGTACTCTGAAACTTCTTGCACACAGCCCAGCAGTGTGCTACTTTGGGCATGATCCCTCCTGTTTCACCCTCAGGGGGGTCTGAAACTTAGCTGCAACAGAACCCCTCTCTCCATTGGTCTCCAGCACCCGGTATGTGATACTGGGGTCCTCATCAATACTCCAAGCAGCTCCTCCTAAACTCCGCCCTCTACTTCTGGAAGCTTCTCCAAGGTTTCAGAGAGCAAGGGGAGTTAACAGAGGTGCTGCTTGCTAAGTCATCCAGTCTCCCTGAGACACTCAGCCCTGACCCAGCATCTCATTTGCGGAACTGGCCCTTGGAGGCAAACTCAGGGTACTGGTCCTCAGAGGCATGCTCAGGGTACTGATCATCCGAGGCAAGCTCAGGGTATTGGGCCTTGGAGGCAAAACTCAGGGTACCTGGCCTCTGTAGCAGACTCAGGATACTTGGCTTTGGAGGCAAACTGTGGTTTGCCTGATTGAATTAACAGAGGCTGTTATCCAAGTGTTGTTGGAGAATAGGCAACATTAGAATGTTCTAAAAAAAGCCATGGAACTTCGTGTACCAGGATGCCCACTGGTCTTTGTGAATAAAGGTGATAGAACAGCAGCAAAGCTGCAAATTTGAGACAGGCATTTTCTTTGTATCTAATGTTTTTTTTTTCCTTGAGTTTTTCCTGAGCCATAATTTATTTAAGTAGGTAAGAAAAGAAAGCAAAGAACAGAAAGGGAAAGGGAAAAAAGTTTGTCTAGAACAAAATTAAGACATGATTGTATTAGTTTAAAATAAATAAGCTTGCAACTGGTGCTGATTATCCTTGATCTCTCCTCCCTATGTATTTTGCTTCTAACATGCTGCTATTTCATAGCTATATATATTTTGAATTGCAATATGTACAGATGGATGTTTGTATTCATATGTTGATCTATATGACCTTTTTTTAAATTATATTCTTGTATCTATAGTGGTGTTGATTCAACTGTTTTGGATCCTGAAGAAGCCCCTATGTCCAGGCGAATTGCGTAGATGCCGAATTACCCACATCTGCTTTAATTGTTTGTGCTTAGTGAGACACACCATGTGGAATAATGTATTGTCAAATGTTTCACATATGGTATACTAATAAAGTGTATATTGTGCTCATTTATGCTTGGCACTTTCAAATCCCTCTATTTTCCCATCCCTATTTCTCTTAAGGGAAAAAGAAGGGTGGGTTCTCTCCTCAAGCTTGCAACTGAATTTTGATTTTCTACTTAAAAAAACTGTTAAGGCTGAAGCCAGGCTTAAAGATTTCCTTTTCATTCAGGCCTATATCTTGGCTACACCTTCCACCATACCAAAATGCTGCTTCTGGGGTGAATGATGATGATTAAACAAAATCTTTGCTTAACTTTTTCTAGGTCTGGGGGTATCTAATTTGTCCCAGTCGTGGTATGAAGCTCTGGATGACCTGTAACTGCCTTTTCACACACATCTCTGATTTTTACCCCCTGTGCTGGAATACTAATGAGAATACTTTGAACTTAACCTTAGGAAGAGACAAGATTACATCTGAGCCTCTTGGCTGTTTTAAGACTGATAAAGCATAAGATGTTTTCATGGTGGGAATGTGAACGCAGACAGTTCCTAACATTTTGTAGTCTTCATAGCTCTGCCAAACGTCTGGTGTTAATATTTTTTTTTTAGGATTTTGTTTAGCCGTTCTTATTAAAAAATGTAAATATTTTTTTATGGCAGATTGTATTTCCTGAAAAAGGTCATCCAGCCTTAACCTAATAAACAGTAGTTGTGGGAGAATTCTTATTCGTTGATAATAGTTTTCAACAGCAACATGCTACTAAACATTTTTTTTTAATTATTGATATTAAATGCACTATTATGTTAAAATACCCTTAGAGTTTATTAGAAAGAAAAATTCTAATAAAAAGGTGGAATTCTAGAAATTGTGCTTCAGACTTGAATTTCAACATTTTTTATTACAATACATTTTAATATTGTTTTTATGTTGCTATCCTCCCTAACTACATTGGAAAATAATTTGCTTCAGTGTGTCTACTTTTAGGGTATACTCATATTGGGCATGGTTGATGGGAACCAGGCCCGAGTACAATTGTTCCCCCTCCCCACTCTTCTGTTGGTCTGCGCACACGCTGTTCTTGAAAGGAAGCATTCCCAGGCACACTTACGTCATCACCTCTGCCAGCCAGACCACAGTGATCCCTGTTTAAATGCTTAGTGATCTATGGAGAGGCACAGTTTACACTCACACTAAAGCAAACAGTACTAGACTCCATGTGAACTGTGTTTCCAAATGGCATGCTTAACTGGGCATGGTTTGGAGCACTTATGCTACACAGACAGCCCTAAGTGCCAAGCCTGGGCATGGTGAAAACATCTAGAGGATATTTTATAATTTGCATATTAATTCGTCTAGTGAAAGTGCATTATATGCGAATGGGGAAAAAACAAATGTAAATAGGTTAAAATATGTGCTGATTGAATGTAAATAATTGATTTTAAACATAAAATACTGCACTAGATGGAGCTAAGTATTCAAAATGCCAACCAAATCGTTCTCTTTGTTCCTCCCAGGACCTCCTGCTCTCTAGCTCCCTTGTCACCTCTTCCCATGCTCGCCTCCAGGACTTCTCCCGAGCCTATCCCATCCTCTGGAATGTTCTACCCCAATCTGTCCAACTATCTCCTACTTTGTCCACTTTAAGACGATCCCTGAAAACACATCTCTTCAGAGATGTCTGACAACCACCTAACAACTGTACTTTTATTTTCACCATCAGCCCACCCCCACAGTTATTACCTCTTGTATCTCTTGACCCTCCCTCTTAGATTGAAAGCTCTAACGAGCAGGGCTCTCTGATTCCTACTGTATTAAAGTGTATTGTATTTGTACTGTCTACCCTCAAATTGTAAAGCGCTGCATAAACTGTTGGCGCTATATAAATCCTAAAAAAAAACCAATAATAATAATTAAAGGAACGTTCTCTGATACTTACCTCCATCAAGTGACCAAATGGAGCATTGTCCATTTTAAATCACAGGATATTACCTATTTACATTAGGTTTTTTTGCCCCATTCATAAAGAACTAATGTACATGCACTTTCACTGGATGAATTGCTATGCAATTTGTTTTTTTAAAAATACATTCCTAGTGTGAGTACATAATAATTTAAGTAACTTTTTCTTGCTTGAAAGTTTAGTGTTAATGTCAGTTCTTTTTAAAGATCATTTTTGAAAATTCACTCAGTATAGTCATCGTAAGACAACGAACTCTCATGTTCTAAAGAGAACTGAAAAAGTAACAACTGGAATCTAGTTGCTGTAGCTATGGCCTTCACTTTTCTTTCCACTGGTTTTCATAAATGTTTACTACTAACCAAATTCTAAATGTACTTATTAGATTTAATTGGTTACATATTTAGTCAGGTTGAAAAAAGACACAAGTCCATCTGGCTCAACCAATAAAAAAAACAAAAAAACCATACAATCCCATATACACAATCCTATACTCGCAGCTGATCCAGAGGAAGATGAAAACCCCCAGTAAAGCATGACCCGATAAGCTACAACAGGGGAAAAAAATCCTTCCTAATCCCCAGAGAGGTAATCGGATATTCCCTGGATCAGCTTTACCTATAAATATTAGTACCCAGTTATATTATGTGCACCTAGGAAAGAATCCAGGCCTTTTTTTCAAGCAATCTACTGAGCTGGCCAGAACCACCTCTGGAGGGAGTCTTTTCCACAATTTCACAGCTCTTACTGTGAAAAAACCTTTCCGTATTTGGTTTTTAATGACTAATTCATACATTTATGTGTTCTATAACATAGACCTAGAAGGAAATTCAATAAAAAGACAACAGAAGTAAAGGCTACCGTTTTCAGACTTAATTTATAGTTTTCCAACCTTATATAAGATAAGGAAAATCTGTCTTTATATTTATATTATATTTATAATTTTTTCCCTTAATCCCCCTAGCATGAAAGAAAGTGGGGATGTCCCAAGAGATCTGCTAAGCATGTCATGTTATTTGTAAAGGCAATATTAGGGTTGCTATACTTTATTTTTTAGTGGAGTACTTTTGTTTCCCTACAAGCTTTGCATGAATGATCACATGGGGTTTATTAGCTCACAGTTCCTTGAACTGTATGTCTTGGTTTCAGTGCCATAGTAAAATCAGGTCAGCTCTGCAACACTTACAAACCAGACCTAAATGTAGCAATTCACACAAATTTTATATGGACCTCAGCTGCGTAGTAATGAAGTGAAGACACTCAGTAATGAAGCAATGTCCACCAAAAACCAGGTTTCGGTGGTATAGGCTATAGTTACATCACGGTGCGACTTTAGGCAGAAATAACAATTTGGAATTCAGATAATGTACTTGCTGTTTACTGGTAAAGTTGGTGTTTGGAGGTAACAGCTGATGTAGTTCCACTCTTCTGCCGCTAGATGGTGCTGTGACTTAGCTATTGATGCGAGAGTCTGGAGAATGGAACAGTCTCAGTGGGGAGGAAGACAGGAAGAACGGCTTGTAGGAGGCTGTTCTCCTGCGTCTGCTATGTTCCTGAGATGCCAGGGAAATGAATTTCGTGCCTCAAGTTGCGGATAGGCGGAGCCACGCGACACGCAGACGGAACCACGCATTGAGCGAGAAGCAGCAAGTCTGGTAAGTCTATTACACTAAAATAGAACTATATGCAAAGCTTTTTTTTTTTTTTTTTACACCCCCTTCCTGCCCAGACCAATTTTCAGCTTTTCGGTGCTCTCAGACTTTGAATGATAATTACATCATACAACGCTGTACCCAATCAAATTTTTTATCATTTTTTTCACACAAATAGAGCTTTCTTTTGGTAGTATTTAATCACCACTGGGTTTTCTATTTTTTAAGTGGAAAAAGAGTGAAAATTTTGAAAAAAAACATTTTGTTTTAGTTTTCTATTAGGGCTGTGCATCTTCACTTACCTCACGAATCGATGCGATTACGATTATTAGGGTCACAAATCGATACGATTCGATTCCGCAATGCATCACGATGCATCACGATTACTGCCCAATGCCCATGCCCAGCCCACTGCCCAATGGTTTTCAAAACTTTATCAAAAAAAACAAACAATCAAGCAGTCACAAATAAAAGAATCCTTTTTATTTTCATTTGCTTCAAAGGACACTTTCCTGGACCCTGTCATGGCCTGCAAGCCCTGCATACTTTAGTGCACTTGCACTGCAAACATATAGGAAGGTCTGAAAATGCAAACAGCATAGCAGAGACAGACAACAACACTAGTATTTTACTAGAAGTAACAGTAAAATTAGTAAAAAACTGTAGTAGTGCAGTTTACTGCTTCATAAAAGAAAATATTAATATAAGCCAGGCCTACCACCATTTAAAGTACAACTAAAGGCCAAACTTTTTGGATTTTGGATAATCCCTTCCTTGCATGTACTGAGCCAAAACCCCCGGGGCCCCCCCTTACCCCACAGCTGCCTGTGACAGTGACAGTGACACTGACAGAGACCCCCCTCCCCCCACAGCTGAGCTGACTGCAGCCTGACACACTGACAGAGACCTGGGTGGATGTCCCACACCTTCCCCAATCCCCCACAGCACTGACAAACACTGAGAGTGAGTGAGTCCCCCCCTTGCCCAGACCCCCACACTGACAGAGACCTGGAAGTCCCACACCTTCACCAATCCCCCACAGCACTGACAAACACTTGAGTGAGAGTGAGTCCCCCCCTTGCCCAGACCCCCACACTGACAGAGACCTGGATGTCCCCCACACCTTCCCCAATCCCCCACAGCACTGACAAACACTGAGTGAGTCCCCCCCTTGCCCAGACCCCCATAGCTGACTGACACTAAAAGAGACCCCCAGGCCCCCACTGACACTGACTGACCCCCCTGGCTGCCAGACTGCCACAGCAGAACAGTACCCCCGGGCCCCGACCGACCATCCCCTGTCCCAGGCCACCCCCATCACAGACATCCCCCAGAGATACAGACGAGAGACCCCCATGAATGATTACACAATTATTTGTTCGGACATACCTGCTGTGTGACTGTGTGGGTTGTTGTGCACTGCATTGCAGAGGAGGACAGGTGCTGTGCTGCTCTCTGGGCTCTGTGGTGGGTGGCTGGCGTCACTGGCAGTGGCGTGGCGGCTGGGCCTCCAGGGCCTGTCGGCTACGGTGAGGTGAGGCTGGCGGCGCTGGCTGGCTGCGATGGGGACGCACTTGGGGCTCCTCGCTCCTGTGTGTGGACTCACTGGACTGGCGGCTTCTGGCTTGGATGGCTGGCTGGCTTCTAGGCCGCAGGTGGGACGCCGATACACGCGGGGGATGTCTTGCTGCGCCTCGGCCCGGGTCAAAGAGGCGGAAGGGGAGGGGCGGAGCCTTTTTATTAAGCTCCCACCACTAACCCACCAATCAGCTGCCAATCCTGCGATCTTGTGATTTTTTTTTTTTTTCCTTGCACGATAGGGCGTGGCCGCGGCTGATGACGTCATTTCGTATAATCGATTATGCCGGCAGCCCGCATCGATGCAGAATCGCGAAGGGTCGAATCGCGATGCATCAATCTTTCGATTATATTCCCCAGCCCTAGTTTCTATTATAAAATTTTGCAAATAAGTATTTTTTTTTTCAGAAATTTGGGCCAAAATTTATACTTCTTCATATCTTTGGTAAAAATAATCCAAATTAGTGGTTATTATTCAGTCTGTGTGAAAGTTATAGAGTCTACAAGCTATGGTGCCAATCATTGAAAATTGATCACACCTGATGTACCGATGTATACTCATTTCTTGAGGCCCTAAAATGTCAGAACAGTAAAAATACCCCCCAAATGACCCCTTTTTGGAAAGTAGACATTCCAGGGTATTTAGTAAGAGGCATAGTGAGTTTTTTGAATTTGTAATTTTTTCCCACAATTCTTGGGAAAATGAAGAAATACTTTTTTTTTACACAAAATTGTCATAATAACAAGTTATTTCTCACACACAGTATATGCATACTTGCAATTACACCCCAAAATACAATCTGCTACTCCTGCTGAGTATGGCAATAGTACATGAGTGAGACTTTTACACAGCCTGTCCACATACAGAGGCCCAACATTCAAGGAGCACCGTCAGGTGTTCTAGGAGCATAAATTACACATATAATTTCCTAACGACCTATCACACTTTTGAAGGCCCTGGAGCTCCAGGACAATGGAATTACCCACAAAATGACCCCATTTGAAAAGCAAACACCCCAATGTATATGAGGCATAATGAGTCTTTTGAACATGTCATTTTGTTCCACAAGTTTTTGGAAAATGTGGAAAGAAAATGAAAACACATTTTTTTTTACACAAAGTTGTCAATTTATAAGATATTTCTAACACATAGCATGTAGATAGCACAAATGACACCCCAAAAAACTTTCTACTACTCCTCCTGAGTATAGGGATACCACATATGTGGGACTTTGTGACAGCATAGCCACAAAAAGAGGCCCAATATGCATGAAGCACCTTCAGGTGTTCTAGGAGCATAAAGTACACATATAATTTAATTACAACCAATCACAATTTTGAAGGCCCTGGAACCCCAGGACAATGGAAACCCCCACAAAATGACCCAATTTTGGAAAGCAAACACCCCAACACATAATCTAGGAGGCATGGGCTGCAGATAGGTACTCAGGTACTCTGATGAGCTGCAGACAGGTACTCAGGTACACTGATCGGCTTCATAAAGGTACTCGGGTACTCTGATGAGCTTTAGAGAGGTACTTGGGTATTCTGATGGGCTAGAGACAGGTACTTGGGTAAAATGATGGGGTGCAGATAGGTACTCTGGCACTCTGGACTGGAAAAAGGTACTCGGGTAAAATGATGGGGTGCAGATAGGTACTCCGGCACTCTGGGCTGGAGACAGGTACTCGGGTACTCTGATGACAGGTACTCGGGTACTCTAATGACAGGTACTCGGGTATTCTGACGACAGGTACTCGGGTACTTTAAGTACCTGTCATCGGAGTACCCGAGTACCTGTCATCGGAGTACCCGAGTACCTGTCACCAGCCCATAAGAGTACCCGAGTACCTGTCGCCAGCCCATCAGAGTACCCGAGTACCTGTCATCAGAGTACCCAAGTACCTGTCATCAGAGTACCCAAATACCTGTCACCAGCTCATCAAAGTACCCTCAGAGTACCCGAGTACCTGTCCTCAGAGTACCTGATGGGCTGGTGACAGGTACTCAGGTACTCTGATGGGCTGGTGACAGGTACTTTGATGGGCTGGTGACAGGTACTTTGATGGGCTAGTGACAGGTCCTCTTCATTGGGGGGGCAATCAGTGTGTTTTGGGGTGCACTGTAATCGGTAACTAGCTGTTACCACAATCTCCTCCTCACACAGGATCAGTGTGTGAGGAGGAGAACACGGTAACAGCTGGTTACCGTGTTCTCTGTAAACATTCTGTGACCGGCTGTGATTGACAGTGAATTTCATTGGCTCTTTACCTAGACCGGGGACGGGCTCTGTCCGAGGGACGAGCCTCGTCCCAGATCACCGTGCTGCGCGCCCATGGAGACCAATTTGATCCAGTGTGCAGAGTATGGTCTGAGCACTGACAGGCCGACCTCCCACCCCTTCAACCTCTGCAGCAATACTGGCTGCACTCTAACGTCTCTTTCCCAAAGACAACTTCTGGTTATGATGCTGAGCATGTGCATTCAACTTCTTTGGTAGGCCATGGCGAGGCATGTTCTGAGTGGAATCTGTAGTCTTAAACCGCTGTATGGTCTTGGCCACTGTGCGGCAGCTCAGTTTCAGGGTCTTGGCAATCTTCTTATAGCCTAGGCTATCTTTATGTAGAGCAACAATTCTTTTTTCAGATCCTCAGAGAGTTCTTTGCCATGAGGTGCCATGTTGAACTTCCAGTGACCAGTATGAAAGAGTAAGAGAGATAACACCAAATTTAACACACCTGCTCCCCATTCACACCTGAGACCTTGTAACACTAACGAGTCACATGACATCGGGGAGGGAAAATGGCTAATTGGACAAATTTGGACATTTTCACTTAGGGGTGTACTCACTTTTGTTGCCAGCAGTTTAGACATTAATGGCTGTGTGTTGAGTTACTTTGAGGGGACAGAAAATTGACACTGTTATTTAAGCTGTACACTCACTACTTTACATTGTAGCAAAGTTTCCTTTCTTCAGTGTTGTCACGTGAAACAATATAATAAAATATTTACAAAAATGTGAGGGGTGTACTCACTTTTGTGAGATACTGTATATATATATATATATATATATATATAGTATATATATATATTATATACTGTAAATATGTAATCAAACCCTGGGAGGATCAGTAGGCTTCCTCAGCAGAAAACATCCCTAAAGTGACAACAGCGAAAGATACAGAGTATATATTATATATCTAAAGTAGGGTTGCCTTGATATTGATGCTGGTATTGGTATCGTTGCCGATACTAAGCATTTGTGTCAGTACTCACTCAAATACTCTGATACCCAAAACCGATACCAAAAGTGACGTCAGCTTGTACGGATCTTCGCTGTAGCCGCTCACCCCTCATCTTGCACACATTAGCCTAGCGTTGGTCCATTGTCCCGGGATGTCTGTGTCCTGATGGGCTGAGTCCCGATTTGCATGTGCGGTTCTTGCTGTTTCTCCTGGTCACTGTGGTGACCGGACACAGAGGATCGGATCTGATCTGTGGCGAGACAGGGGGCAGGTCTGTAGAGAGGCTCCAATCCCTGCAAGGAGCCTGCAGAAAACCACAACCTGCTCCTGCCCCCTTCCCAACAGCACAGCTTGTTTTAAGCGGTTTGACTGAGGAAAGAAGATCTTTTGACTGTAACAAAGAAATTGCAGGCAGTATAAGCGACCTGATGGTGGAATAACATGGTGCTGGGGGTACAGTGGTGACAAAGATTATGGTGGAGATTTGTTAGGGGTACAGAGGAGGTATGCAAGAGGAGTATTGATGGCAGTGGTAGAAAGGGGAAGTGCAATGGTGGCAGGGGACACATGGGTGGTATAGGAGTGCAGGTGTGGGAGGGGGTACAGTGTGCAGAGTTGTTTGAGGGCAGGAACAGTGCTGGCAGTAATGTGTTGCTGGGTTCTCAGTCTCCTCCTTCCCTCTGCCAGCTGTTACTTCTGTCCCCATGTCTTTCCAGCTCCCACCTGCTCCACCCGCAGCAGCCTCCATTCCTCCCAACATTGTCGTCAACTCCTAAAGCCTCCTACTCTTGTCCACTGCTTTAAATTAATAACTGGCTGACAATTCATTCCATTAATATGTCCACAGCCCCCAATACATAGCCCAGCCTTATGCCCTATCCTCTACCACCCAAATTTAACACTCCAGAGGTTCCTGCTGGCCATCCAGCAATCTCCCAATGACCCTCCCATCCATTCCTCTCCACCCCAGTGATCACAGCCTTTTCCATCCCAACAACTCCAGCCCTCCCACCCCATAACCCCTATCTCAAACCACCCTCAACTACCCTGCCCTTACCCATTACTCCCCTCCTTCTCCACCTTCCAAACCACCCCTGAACCTACTCTTCTTAGGCAATAGGTTTCGGTAATTGGTATCCGCGAGTACTTTAAAAAAAGTATCGGTACTCATACTCAGTGTTAAAAAAAATGGTATTGGTGCATCCCAAATATAAAAGATTGCTATTGGGGGCACTCGGCAGAGGAATAGAGCTAAGACTGACGGTGGGGGACCCAAAAAGAAGAGGATCGGGGCTGCTCTGTGCAAAACCATTGTTTGTTATTAAAAAATAAAATACAATGAATTCCATGCATCAAATAACATTTATCAGGGAGTTTAGCAATTTGTGACCAGGTATATGTATCCAACTGTAGTTGGATTTCAGAAAGCAGCTCATATGTGGTGTGGGTATTTTGTACAACTTCATGTCTTTTCTTAAAGTCTAACTAAAAGAAAACCTTTTTTTTTTTTTTTTTTTTTTTTTTCTTTTTAGTTTTGAACAGAATGGAGAGGATTTAAAAACCCTGTCAGCTTTTTATTGCTGTCTGTTCTTCCATTGCCTTCATACTTGTCCTGTTTACTGTTATCTTTGTGTATGAAAGTGAAAGAAAGTCAAAACAGTAATAGAGGGGAAATCTTCCAATGGGGACATTGGTTCCAGTGATCCTGGTGTCATCCAGGTGTTCCCTTACTTTGCAGGAGTTTCCTCTGATTTCCTGTTTTGGCTACGGGACAGGAAGTGAAGGGAAATCTCCCCAATGGGATACAAATGACAAATAAAAAAAACTGACAGGATTTATAACATTCCTTTACTCTATCCAAAATGTAGAAAGTTTTGCATTTAGTTCTGCTGTATAGACTCTTTTTTTTCTACATGTAAGACACAGCAAACTAACACCGACAAACAGGTAGAAGAATGGTGGGAAGGGTGGGCTGGTGTCTGGATGAAATGTTGAAACAGAAGGTAGGTAGGCCATGTTTCCTCTTTGCAGAAGGTGCATGGAGTTTATAATTTAAATAGTCAATTTATGAATTTTATTCCCAGTATACAAATGTGCAACCAAATTGAAGCCCCATCCATCAGTGTCCAGTTCACCATCTCTATCCATTATTTTCATAATTGGAGATAAAAGGTCTTTTATAAAACCATCATTTGTAACCGTGCCAGTTGCGGTATTCTTGGTCAAATCCCAAACCGTCTGATCCTGTTTGTCTCTTCCAATAAAATCGGAATACATAACATGCACCTTTGTTTGCGGTCCAATTTCACAAGCCACATAACCAATTCCTTAACTTGCTATGGGAATCCTAAAAATCTATGTAAACCATTTACTATTGCACAATATTTTCTAATTTGAGAATCTAAAAGAATTTGTAACCTACCAAATTAGATCCACATTTTCCAAAAGACATTTAGCTCTAAAGCAAGTACAGAACTTGTAGTAGGTTAATAAAGTGCAATGATCCAACATATAAACATCAAGAGAATTAACGTTAGGCTGTGATAACTTCCTGCACTGGATTCTTGTTACTTGAAAGAGCACGGGGAGGTTAAAAATGTACATCAAAAGGGTTAAAGAATGTCAGCATGACTAAAGGCAATGGATTTGTTACTGCTTTGCTTCATGTAACGTGCCAAACTTTTAATTCATCTAGTTCAAACAAATAAGTTCAAACTTTTAAACTTTATTCTGCTATTGGTTTTGGAGAATTTTAAGGTAGCAAAATACACAATTAGACCATAGACAGTACCAATTTTAAAATAAAATAATAATACCATAAAGTATAATACAATGTAGTAATTTCCAGCGCTAGGATAAATTAAGCATAAATATATACTAATTTTACTGCTGCTACTTATTTAAACACATATACCATACAAAGAAGAAATCCAACATGCTTAATAGTACCACTGTTTATTTCACTTAAAAGTCTGACACTCTTATTCCTGCATAATATCTGAATTATAAAATGTAACTTGTGTTACTTTATGATGTGGGTGACGAAAAAATTCCATTTAATCAGATAAGCAATGACATCACCAATTGAGTTACATGATAAATAATGAGCAATACTCCTGCTAAATAGTACTATCTATTATGTAACTATATTGTATTCTTCACTGTTATAAAAAAAAAAAAAAACTGACATTCATTTAAAGGTATACACATTTTTAAATAAGATAGACAAAGCTTCTTACCTGGGTCATGAAATGGCACCAGAGCAAAATTATACAGCGGCTTTTTCGGTCTGTTTAAAGATGTTTCTAAAATCTTTGATGCTCCCTCAATCACTTGAACTAAGTCGTCATACATGGATCCAGTGACGTCAAAAACAAATGCTAAAGTAGAAGCTCCGTCCGGGGTTTTTCCAATTTGTGGCTCTGATTCTGCACAGGAATGTAGTTTGAGTAGTTGAAGCAGAAGTAGAACAATTGGCAGCTGGATGGAAATGTTCCTAAAGAAAAACATCCTAACATTCCTCCTGATTTCACTTTGTTGACTTATTGACATGATGATAGTGTGATAGGAATATAGTGAAATGTCTTAAGACATTGCTTAAGGAAGAGTCCAAGTGGCTTTCCAGTTGTTCCTCTCAAACTGCACAAACAATGGAACAGCTCAATGGGCTGAACCACAACTGTGCTTTATATTTTGTTTCTACTTTGCAGAGACAAAGGTTTCCAGCTTCTTGCTGGAATAGGTCATGGCTGCCACCTGCTGGAGCTGTGATGTATATTCCAGGAGTCCTTTTCTCCTAATGTGGATTTTTTTTCTTGACTAGTTGCAAGTACTAGTAAAACTTAAAAAAAAAAAAAAAAAAAAACTATCTAACATCATTTTCTCTTTGCCAAAGTAATTCTGGAAAAAAAAGGAAAGTTTGGAAAATAGATGACACGTTGACATGACATAACTGCATTTATGGATCCCAAATATAAGCATTTTTCACATTGTAACTGGCACTAAAATGTATTTGGATTTTAAAATGTAAGAAAATTCAAGGTTCTATGATTGTCTTTTTAAAATTAGCCTCCTACCCAATGGTTAGGTGCAGGTGTATACTTCTGATTCATGTTGGTGACAAGTATTGCTGTAAAACAATGTACTACTGAGAGGTCAGTAGAAGCAGGGTTTTTGCTGGTAAGACAGCTTATTTTACATTACATTTACTAAACCCTATCCAAAAAAAAAAAACCTTGAATTAGAGTGGACGTTCAACCTCTAGATCACCCATGGCTTCCTCCACTCCCACCCCTCTCTGCAGTATGGATTGCCCTTTTTTTTTATTACTGCTTTTTCCACACTTAATGTCTGGTAACCCTCTGTTGCAATTATTGCCTGCTGCCTCAGCCTCCTGGGATTCCACATCACATATCCTAGGAGGCTAAAGGAATAGTGGCTGACAGCGCCCATCGGTCAGAGCTTCACATATCATCGGAGGCCAGCTGCCTAAGCCAGAAGGAGGCAGCTAGATTCCGATGACTGAGGAGTACCAAGATGGTAGCATGGGACCCGGGCTGCTGCACCTGATCAGCAGATTACAGCATAGCACCACTGGATCCACTAGGTGGATGAGTATCTGAATCGAGGAGATGAGGACATGCCTGGATAACATGTATGTGGGGATTAAAGAAAATTATGAAGTAGTGAGTAAAGTTGCTCTTTAAACTTCAAAGGCTAAACTACAGGCAAACATACAAAAAAACTGCTAAAATATATATTTGGGAGATGAGGGATTTATAGTTCTACTCATTCAGCCCTGCTAGATTTCACAACCAGATTGGTTACATGACTTTTCTCTAAAGTAATGTAAGACCAATACAGCTAGATCACTTTGTTGCCCCCAGCTTGTGGTTGAACCGTGAAGGAACAGAAATAGGCTGATGAGATTCTTCTTCTCTTTCCTTCTGTCATCATGTTCCTTCTCAGCATATGTGTGTGCCTTATTGGCTCCTAGTGCTGCCTCTACTTTTAACAATCTGAGTGTTGCTGTACAAGGCATTATAAGAGCCTGATGTTCGGTCAAATTCAGGTACATACAGTAGAACATTTAAAAAATATTTAACAATTTTGTTTTTTAAGATTACATAATTGCAGTTATTTTAATAGCTGCCTGAAATTTAGATACACATAAGACCAGGTGTCATCTGGATAGGAATGATAGAGGAGGTCAAAGCCTTTGATGATATTGCTGACTAGTATTACATCTGCTGTAAAAAGTGAAGTTAACAGTGCTGATCCGTGCAATCTTCTGTAGGAAAGAGGTATACTTGTAAAGGAGTACTGTCCAGACATGATTATGTAAGATTTTCCTGTTAAGAAAGATGTGAGTACTGAGCAATCTATACCACATTATCGCTCAAGGCATTTTGTTGGAATGTAATGGTCTACTGTGTCAAATGCCATGAACACAGCATGGGGAATGATAAAACACTAGGGTTAATTCACTAAAACTGGAGAGTACAAAATCTGATGTTCTGCATAAAAACCAATCAGCTTTCAGGTTTTTTTTTTGTCTAAGCTTAATTGAACAAGCCGAAGGTAGAAGGCTACCATGCACAGCTGCACCAGATTTTGCACTCTCCAGGTTTTATTAAATCAACCCCACTTACTTTAGTCTCTAGATATCAATAAAGAATACGTTGATGTTTCTTTATGGGGTGTCCTTTAAACCCACTACAGAATATGTTAATTGTATTCTTTTCGGTACATGGTTTCCAGGCTTCTAATTTCACAGCCCAGCACTCCAGTGAGCGCTTGAGGGGAAGAGCAGACTGACAGTCATCAGCTCTCTGCTAACTGAAGACTGAGAACTGAGTGATCAGCAGTCTTTGAGTCAATCTTTTCAGGCGGCGAGGACAGGTGTAGCATCTGACCAATGCTGCATTCACCTAGGTGAGTATGATTGATTTCTTTAGTCTCACAATTCTCTCTTAAGTTACCATATCATCTGAATTATTTTCTTGAGAGATTCTGAAGGACTTCCAGTTAAAATTCTGGCTATACACTATAAGAAAAAATCAGCTGAAATTCGGTCATTTGGACAGTTCTTTAGTTTTTTGGCCAGTTAATGGGCATGGACATGGTTGTAAAGTTTTTGAGCCGAAAAAACGAAGGACAAGTTTGGAAATTTCCTGCCGAATGAACAATAAATTGAAAGCTTAATGTGTTTCTCATCCAAAGTGTTGCACTAGGTATATGTGAAAAAACGAACAAAAAACTGATTAATTTATGTCCATTGGACGATTTATCAGTCATTACATGATGCCACTATCGTTAGCTCTCACAACCGAGTGTTCGTTTTTTTAAAATGAGTTTGAACGATTTTTCGTATAGTGTATGGCCAGCGTAAGAATGTACTGTCCAGTTTTCCTGGATATAACATTTCTCGCCTAATGGTTCAATTTAGATTTACTTCATAAGAAAAAGTAAAAAGTAAAAAGTAAAAAGTTATGGATTGTGTTCCTCTAACAGCCTTGGTCATAGATGTATCTTTTAACCAATTAAATTGTAGGAGCTGCTAGAAAATAGATCTTGAGTATGTAAGTTAGCTCTTTCCCCCTCCCACTGTAATTGTAGAAGCTTTCTATATCAGTTCTACCAGCCTTAAATTTAAAGAACAGTCAATTGGAGCTGAAGAGTTCAAGGCAATCTGACAAATTACAAACAGTTAAAAAAAATGTGCGTAGTGAAAGAGCTAAAATCTCTATTTATTTTGTATTGCTGTCTATTTCCCTTTCACATCTTGTGGGATCATTAAGACGGGAAGTAAGAAGAAACCTGAGACAGAGTAGACCAGGGAAGGGTTAGAACCTTGGTCAGACTTTAATTTCTGCTTATACAACCATTAAAAGACTCTCTTCACTTCCTGTAAAGGGGTCACCTGGAGCAAGAAATTAGAGTAAGACCCCCAACAAACACCCATAAAAACTCAACGTCCTAACCTATCCAAGCCAAATAACATATAATCTGGCTGGACTTGAATTTTACAAAAAATATTGCTTCAATGTTTCAACTTTCCTTCTTATTTTTTAAACTCTTTTTTCTTTTATAATATCATGCACATGTGGCTGAAAAGTATAATGTTGTTTGTCAGATACATTTTTATAACTCTTACGCTTTCTACAAAAACAATGAAATATTAAAATGGGATAAGAAGGAAACAAAAGAGAAGTAAAACAAAAATGTTGGCTCTAATGTTAGGATCAATCCCATTGGTTCACCAGTGCCAGTGCTGTGGCATCATAAAAAAGAAAGGTAGAAATCTTTTAAATATTTTACATTTGCTATTGCAACTAAAATATTATTACCTTGTTTAGTGCTTTGCCTGTCAGTCAGTCCATCCTAACAAACACACTGCCACAACTTGTCATGCGACATACGACTTGAGAGTTTGCGCCCCAATAACGTCAATTAACGGCAATAGAACCGTTCTAATCAGTGCAACTCAATTCGCTCCGACTTAGAAAAAGGTTCCTGCGCTACTTTGGTGCAATTTCATCACGACTTGCATTGACTTCTGTTAAAGAAGTCATATGCAAGCCGTGATAAAGACATGCAGGGATGTCAATTATAAAGTCGCGCAACTTTGGAGCCGCGGCAGTGTGAACAAGGACTAAAGATAAAATAAAGCTTATTTGGGTACAGCTTTGCAAAGCAGAACATTTGTCAAATATCACAACACGAAAATAAAAAATGGCCTGGTAATGAAGGGGTAATACAGGCTGGTGGTTAAAATGCACCTATGGCCATGCAATGGATATTACATTATTTCCTTTTTTTTTAACAAGCAGTAAAAGGGATTTAAAGCAAAATGCTGCTGACCTCTGTATCTGCTTGTACTATAAAGTAATTAATTCTCAAAATTCTTCAAAGATCACAAAAAAGGCTCTAACGTCCAGTTTCTGTTAGTTTCTAACAGAATATAAGCACCTAATGTGTGTTTACTTTCCAAGATTGAAAGGCTTTCAAAATTCTGGTGCCATGAAAAGTAATAGGAAAAAAAATTGAAAGTGAATTTCTCCACAACCCCTCTAACTTTTTATGTGAATGAGGGATTGTGTTAAAGTGCTCTCACTGCTTTTTTTTTTTTAGAGAGATTGACAAAATCTCTTAAAGCCCAAGTTCACTTTTTGAATAAAATAAACTTTGCAGTCAACAGTCTCCAGTAGATTAAAACATTTTACAAGTTTTTGCTTAGTTTAAATGCCATACATGTATGCCATGAGCAGCATCCACAATGGCTGAAAAACTCCCATTGTAAACAATCATCCCCATCATGGCTAGAAGCTAGGACGCATCATACATTTCTCTCTTTCAAAACCTGCACATGAGCAGTAAACTCTCCCTACCCCTATAGCAGCAGAGCTGCTATAGTTGCTAAGGGAATCAGGAAAAAGATAGTCCACCAGGCTCCACACCCACCGGTAAAACCTGCACCCGTTGGGCCCTCTGCAGTCTCTTGGTATACAGCATTGTGTAAGGTAAACCAGATTTCTAGCACCAAAAGGCCAGTGCAGATTCATGCTCATGCACATTGCGCATGTGCTAATAATAGAGAGTAAAGGACCAATGTCACTTATGCAGTGCCAGTTCATCATGCACATACTAATGAGCACTTGGCAGCCAGCGGCCTATTTCAACTGGTCTATCACCTGAGCAGAGGCTGAATGGTCTTCAGCTCATTCCTGTGTTCCCAAGACCTGATCTGCTGTACCTGCTTACTCGTGTATGACCCAGGTTGCCTTTGGACTTCGCCTCTGCTCTCACTCTAGTTCTGTTACCTACTCCTCCGACCTTGGTTTCTTTACTGGATCTGTTCTCCCTGCTAACTCTGTACTGCATTGCCCGGCTGTTAATGACCTTGACCTATCTCCTGGACTTGCTATGCCTGCTGATTCAGTGCCTCCCTGCCCGGTTGCCGCTGACTTCTGCTGGTCTTCTGGTTCTACTTCCATCCCACGTTCTGATGCCAAGCTGCTCCTGTATCCTGTTCCAAGGACTGTGACTACCAGCTCTACCCAGCTACAGAGTGGACATCACCAGCTAGCTGCTGCGGCACTCGTGCCACTCTTTGCCTTTACACTCCCTGTCTCCACCTTCAGGATGTTGTGAGGCCTTCACAACATTCCAGTCTTCTCCAGGTATGTGATACTTTGCCCTGGACAGCAACCTTTTGGTCCTGCAGCTCTCTCTGTCTTTTTGGGAGCAGATTGGATCAGTAGCACAGTACCTTAGTCAGTTTATGGTCTCTGCAACTTAGCTCCATGCAGTGGTCTCTCACAGCAGCACAGCACATATTGTCATACAACGACAAAGTCTCTGGTGGGCACACAAGCCAGCAACACACTGCAGCAGTAGCACAGGTTATTAGGCATTCTCACTCCCAGATGCAGCACCACAGCCATATGCTTTCTCATCTGATATGCAGTCATGTTTCTTTTTCCAGGCAGCACAGTCACATGACCTCTCTCTTGCAGCCCTCTCAGCTCTGTCCTTTAGTCTCCCAGCAGTCACACAGCCAGGGATCAAAGCCCATAGCAGCTCTCTCCCAGACCATGGACTCAATTCTAGTGTACTGCCTATAGACCACCCTAGGCTCTCTAGACTCTCCCTCACTCTGCTCCTCTCCTGTCTGTGTGGTGGGTGGGTCTAAACCCTGCCACTGTGGTGGGCAATAGGAATTATTCTGTCCCTGTTACTAGGGTTCGACACAGGCCCCTGGCTACAGCAACAGCGGCCAATCAAAGTCCCCTCTTTGCTCTCCTCTCCAGCACTACACTCTCTCCCCCCACTGAAATTCTTTGGTCCCCAAAGAAATACAAATTTGTTTAAACACAAACTAACCCTATCTGGATCCACAACAGCACCCGACAGGGTTGCTTTCTCTCCTTGTTACTGTATATACTCACCATGTAGTATCTGGTGATAGCCATATGACAAAGCCCAGATATCCTGGGTCTCACTATAGGTTAGCATCAATACAAGCTCTCACTCTACACGGATGATCTTCTGCTTTATATCACACACCCCTATATTTCTTTTCCTTCTCTCATGCCCACTTTTGAGAAATCGGGGCGGTGAGCAATTTCAAAAGAAACTATGGCAAGACGGAGGTCTTAAATGTTTCTCTCCGGGATTCACTATTATGCGCAGGTGCAGAGGCGCTGCAAACCGGCGGACGCCTATGCGCATGCACGTACGCAGAGGCGCCTTGGATAGTTAGAGGTTACCATAGAATAGTTGGAGGCTACCTCGCCTTCGCGGCAATGCGCATGTGCGCGCAATCATCATTGGCGCCAAGCATCCTATTTAAGGGCAGTGGTCACACTGAATCTTTGCTGTGTGATCTTCAGCTTTCCTGTCTCCTGTACCTGACCTGGGTTTGTCTTGACTACTCTTCCGCCTCACCCTAATCTGCTTACCTGCTATCGGCCGTTAGACCTGGACCTGCTCTTGGCCTGGCTGGAGAATTCGGAGGACTGCGACCTGGTGTTAGCACGCAGCCAAACATATCCCCACCATCAGGGGCCCTGGTGAATACCGGCTATCACTTAGACTCCACGCCTCTGGTGAACCTGTGTCCTGCTAAGTAGGGATGATCGAACGGTTCGGGTCCACCATCGGTTCGGCCCGAACATTGGGTGTTCGAGGTTCGGCCGAATTTAGAACTTTTTGCCCAAAAAGTTCGGAATTCGGCAACCAGAACCGCCCAAAATGCAATGCTTCAGGAAATGGGCTTTAAAAGCCCGTGATTGGACCAGAACCATTAGCAAAAGCCAATTGAGGGGGCAGGAGAATGCTAGGAATGTGATTGGAGTGACTAGGGGGTCCCTAGACCAATCATTAGTGAATACGCCCCCCAGTATATAAGATCGCCCCCGCCATATTCCCAGCATTGTTATACTGGACATGGAAGAGAGTGGAAGCAGTTCTGTTAATTTTACTTTAAAAGTGTCATTTAGCTATTTTTAGTGTGAGGAAAGGGATATCTAGTGTAGTTAGAGTGCTCCTTTACACTTAAGTTAGCTTCAAAAATTTAGTTTCTGTAGGGAAAGTGTTAAGTGTCAGGGGACCGTAGTGTAGTGTAGGGTTAACTGACAGTGACTGCTATGGCAGGGTGACAAAACCCTTCCATAGCAGGGTGACCGCTATAGAGAAATGATCATTTCTCTGAGTTGCTTCGGGACAGGTATGTGGCTTCTCACCAGCAAGCATTTTTTATGCTGCAGGGGCTGCCACTGCCAGTGTTTTTTGAGGACATGTTTGATGTCAGACATGACATCTGAACATGTGTATAGGGGGTATATATAGACATATATGTCTGAATATATACCCCTAGACATATATAGGTGTAATAGTAGCAGAAATAAATGCTTGCGCTAATGAAATCATTTACAGTAATATATTTCTGCTACTATCACACCTATATATGTCTAGGGGTATATATTCAGACATATATGCCTATATATACCCCCTATACACATGTTCAGATGTTTTGCCTGCCTCAAAAGAACCCCAAAAAATGCCAAAAAAACGCTAGCGTCAAAAAAAAAAAAATGCCCAGGTGTGTTTTTGCTGGCATTTTTTGGGGGGTTTTGGAGGCAGGCAAAACATCAGAACTTGTGCACAGTACCACTATACACAAGTTCAGATGTTTTTCCTGACTGCAAAGAACCCAAAAAAATGCCTGCTATTAAACCGGCAAGGTGTTACAGCAGAGAAGCCATATTCCTGTGCTTAAAGTTTTCTAATACAAACGATCTTTTTTATTATGGTTCTGGACATGCTACAGAGCTGAAACTTCACAGGTACACCTTTTAGACCCCCCAGACACAAAATCACACAAAAAAAAGTTCTTAAAAATTGTCATTTTTGATAAAAAAGCCAATGATTGAAAAATTATAAAAAAAAAAATAAAAAAAATAAAAAGAGATTTTTTGATTTTTACTTTGGATTTAGTATCTGGGGGGGTCTAAAAAGTGTACATGTGAAGTTTCAGCTCTGTAGCATGTCCAGAACCCCCCAAAAATTAGCATTTTCTTATAATTTTTATTAGAACAGGTATACGGCTTCTCTACGGCGCTTTTTCTTGCATTTATCGGGCATTTTTGGAGGCAGGCATGACTTTTTTTGGATTTAGTGTCTGGGGGGTCTAAAAAGTGTACCTGTGAAGTTTCAGCTCTGTAGCATGTCCAGAACCAGAAAAAAGATCATTTTTCAGTAGAGCAGGGATGGTGGGACCCCTCTTTTACACTTATATGATCTTTTTTTGGGGTTCTGGACATGCTACAGAGCTGAAACTTCACAGGTACACCTTTTAGACCCCCCAGACACAAAATCACACAAAAAAAGTTCTTAAAAATTGTCATTTTTGATAAAAAAGCCAATGATTGAAAAATTATAAAAAAAAAAAAAGAGATTTTTTTATTTTTACTTTGGATTTCAGATCTGGGGGGTCTAAAAATTGTACATGTGAAGTTTCAGGTCTGTAGCATGTCCAGAACCATAAAAAAAAAGATTGTTTGTATTAGAAAACTTTAAGCACAGGAATATGGCTTCTCTGCTGTAACACCTTGCCGGTTTAATAGAAGGCATTTTTTTGGGTTCTTTGCAGTCAGGAAAAACATCTGAACTTGTGTATAGTGGTACTGTGCACAAGTTCTGATGTTTTGCCTGCCTCCAAATCCCCCCAAAAAATGCCAGCAAAAACACACCTGGGCATTTTTTTTTAGACGCTAGCGTTTTTTTTGGCATTTTTTGGGGTTCTTTTGAGGCAGGCAAAACATCTGAACATGTGTATAGGGGGTATATATAGGCATATATGTCTGAATATATACCCCTAGACATATATAGGTGGGATAGTAGCAGAAATATATTACTGTAAATGATTTCATTAGCGCAAGCATTTATTTCTGCTACTATCACACCTATATATGTCTAGGGGTATATATTCAGACATATATGTCTATATATACCCCCTATATACATGTTCAGATGTTTTGCCTGCCTCAAAAGAACCCCAAAAAATGCCAAAAAAAACGCTAGCGTCAAAAAAAAAATGCCCAGGTGTGTTTTTGCTGGCATTTTTTGGGGGGTTTTGGAGGCAGGCAAAACATCAGAACTTGTGCACAGTACCACTATACACAAGTTCAGATGTTTTGCCTGCCTCAAAAGAACCCCAAAAAATGCCAAAAAAAACGCTAGCGTCAAAAAAAAAAATGCCCAGGTGTGTTTTTGCTGGCATTTTTTGGGGGGTTTTGGAGGCAGGCAAAACATCAGAACTTGTGCACAGTACCACTATACACAAGTTCAGATGTTTTTCCTAACTGCAAAGAACCCAAAAAAATGCCTTCTATTAAACCGGCAAGGTGTTACAGCAGAGAAGCCATATTCCTGTGCTTAAAGTTTTCTAATACAAACGATCTTTTTTTTTTATGGTTCTGGACATGCTACAGAGCTGAAACTTCACATGTACACTTTTTAGACCCCCCAGATCTGAAATCCAAAGTAAAAATCAAAAAATCTCTTTTTTTTTTTTTTTTTAATTTTTCAATAATTGGCTTTTTTATCAAAAATGACAATTTTTAAGAACTTTTTTTTGTGTGATTAATAGTTAATGGGGCATGACCCAGAACCCTAGGCACTTTTTAGGGGCATTTATTGGGTTTTGGGGCTTCAAAATGGTGTTTTTTGATTACCGAAGTTCGGGTCCCATTGATTTCAATGGGGTTCTGAAATACGAACCGAACTTTCGTGAAGTTCGGGTGTTCTGGTCGAACCGAACTTTTCAAAAGTTCGATCATCCCTACTGCTAAGGTATCCTGTCAGCATCCCTGTCCTGGGGACGCACATAGTTCCAGGCTCTTCATCCGTTGAGACATTCCTCTACACGCCAGGCTCTGCCACGACACCCCTGACAGTTTCTCTGCCCCAATCACTAGTATCCCAACTTCAAACTAATTTTTTATTCAAATGGCAGCAAACAGCTATAAAATATCTAGGCGTTTACATCCCATCTTTACTATCCACCATGACAAACCTTAATTGCACACCACTCTTACATAAGGCCTGTACTTGTTTCAACGCCTATGATAAACCGTCCATATCGTGATTTGGTCGCATTAATGCTGTTAAGAAAGACATATCCCCAAATTTGTATTCCTTCCAGGCTATCCCTTTCCTTCCACCCCTGGCTTTTCCCTGGCATTAAATAAGGCTATCTGGGCCTTCATGTGGCCACATAACAGGTGTAGGATGCATGTTTAAATAAAGGTCTGCTGTCTTCTAGAATAAGACTATCCAGGCCTTCATCTGGACACAGACAAAAAAGGTATCAAAAAGCAATTGAAATGGTTTATTTTGTTCGTTAATTTGCTTTAACTTTTGTAAAACAGCTGTGGCATTTATTAGGATATCAATTGTCAGCAAACAGTAAAACAAACAAATTTATTTTATACACAAACATAATTTAGTGCTTTCACGTTAGTAACATTTGATTCAGTTTGAATCTTTGTTTTTGTATATATACATTATTAAGATAAGATGAAACACAAAATTTACAAATAAAATCTTATTGCAATAAATAGCTATTTTCCTCTGTAAGATGTTATGGGTATAATGTTAGAAGAAAATTTGCCACACAGAGTTTGCCCTGTAAATCAGAAACAGAAGTCTTATGTAATTGTGGGGCTGTTTCTGTTTGCTTTCTTTCCACTCTTTGGGCACCCATTACATATTTTAGACATTATAATTAGGCCCAACAATGGATACACCTGCAATCATATAAGCAGGAAAAAGCAATTAGTGGAAAATCTGATGGGAACTTGCATGGACAGTTTTCTACCCACACCTTGACTGCTGTTAGAAAGCTATAGGAGACAATAGACAGCTGTAGTCTAATTATTGAACATCCTGTTAGGACCACAACACAACAAAGGCCTACTTCCACCCACAGCCATTCAACTCAGTGCAGACTTCTAAGCCCAGTTTTTGAAGGGCACTTGGCATTTGCGAGAACAATATACATTTAGCATTGTTATTCTGATCTGTGTTTGTTGATGACTTATTCTGAATTGGCACTGTCATATTATTGTTTCTTTAGTTTCCTTGTGTTCCTTTTTGTTTCTTTATCCTTTTCCCACACTGATTTCTCAGTGTTTACGACCTTGGTAAATTTCCTGGTACTGGGTATGAATTCGCTCTCATTTGCTTCCTCATTCAGGTTCATAGGCATGTTAAGATGACGGACAACTTGTTTAGGCTTGGTCATCAGTTCTCTCTGACTTTGCAAAGCAGGTGCAAATGATATTTGCGGAACAAAGAAAGGGAGGTATTGCTGGAAGCCATTTGGAAGCTGGGGAGCTACATTGTATTTTAATTTCTGTCTGTGATATTTTGGCTGATGTCTTGTTTCTTCAGGCTGAGGCACAGGAGGATCTTCAACAAAGTAGGGCTTAATGCCTGTGATAACATGGATCATGTATGCATTGTGTCTATCTGCAGATGCTCGGATAGGCAAAATGGGCTTATTCATTGTTGTCTCTGGAACTTCTTTCACAAAGGTGTACAAAACAGTTTTCCAAATTCCATCACTCAGTGGATTCAGTGTTACTCTAGGCCAGTGACCGGCAAGGCTCTTTAATGCATCTCTGTTCCAGACAGCTGAAGGAAAATTCACTTCAACATGATACATCTGTGAAAAATAGATGTCTAGACGCATTTGTGTATACTTAAGTAATATATCATACATTTTGCTAATGCAGTAGTGACCATACTCATTGCAAGGTGTAAAGTTGGCATAAAGAGTAATGTAGCCAACTGAATCATGCTGATAGAGAAGGGAATCCAAGTAGCCATGTTTTTCAAACAACATGGATTCTGCATGAATGTTAGAAGCAGCACAACTAGTAACTTGGCCTTTTTGTATTACTGTTCCATTAAAGGACTTTATTTCATAAAATATGAGTTGTTTGTCTTCATGCATTGTTGGCCCATACGGGAATCCAAAAGTTTCATAAAACTCCCTGTAGGTGACTCTTGACTCTTCTCCTGTTCTAATATGATAAGGACATTTGGAGCAGTTCTGGTTTGGGTAAAGCCAGTAATAAGGTTTGACTAATGTCCCATGATAACTAGAGAATTCTTGAAAAACGGTTTCCATCTAAAGCTTCTTAGATATGGCCTTCCAGCTCCAGTATTTATCTACAAAGACAAGAACATACAATATCTGTTTTTAAA
Organism: Pelophylax lessonae; assembly: GCF_965119305.1. Taxonomy (NCBI): domain Eukaryota; kingdom Metazoa; phylum Chordata; class Amphibia; order Anura; family Ranidae; genus Pelophylax; species Pelophylax lessonae. The sequence continues at coordinate 149,832,051 of NC_138775.1, forward strand.
CTAATGAGCTAACGAAGCAGGATTCTTATAAATGTACCCAGTTTTCTAATATGGACTTGCAGCTTCATTTAAAGTGGTTCTAAAGTCTAAGCATTTTTTTACCTTGCCTAAATCCTCCACCAATCCAGCGCTGTTCCATCTGCGGGGGAGTGTGACTGAGCTGCGCTGTGTGTATCTATGATGAATGGATGCCCCCTCAGCAGCCAGCTTGCTAAGGGGACATTCGGAAGAAGGAGCAGTGGAGAACTTTGGTGGGGGACTTCAGAACAGGTGATAAGTCATCCCTCTGTGCAATACCATTGCACTGTGCAGGTAGGTGTAACATTTTTTTCTATTTTAATATAAAAAAAAACCTTTACAATCACTTTACAAACAGTCCACAGCTAAGGAAAAATCCCCTTAAATACATTAACACTAAACCTAATATACCCTCTTCAGCATAAGGATACATCCTTGTATTTATCTCTTTTTGCTGGGTTTGTTAAGGTGGTATTCTATGAGCATTGTGGCTAGCTGTCCTTAAAACTGGACATTTCAAATTTTTTAATTTTGGCTACACAGGTTTCTCTTTGGATACAGGAAGTCCTTGTATTATATAGCAGTAAAAACACACACAAGAGGGCACAAACGCCTAGTACATTACCACCATATGCATTTATTAACAACACACAACATCTTACTCATAAAAGTAGATTTAATCAAGCTTTCCAAATACACAGCTCCAGCAGGTGGGACGGGTATCCTTATCTGATGACACATGGTGGAGAAGCTTATAATTTTTGGGGGACAGGCCTCTTTCCTCAGAAGTTGTGTGTATTTAAAAAATGGTTATGGTGGTAATGCACTAGACATTTGCACCCTCTTGTGTGTGTTTTTACAGTACTTTGAAGATCCTCCAGTCTAAGGAGGGTTGCATTGAGGAAACCATTGCTTCCCATAGTCATTTTGAGAAGTTTCTTGGACTGGGCGCTGGATGGTTCTTAATTCATTTGTTTGATCAAACTTTGTTAAAGTTAAAGGACAACTAAAGGTTAAGTTCACTTTTCACATAAACTGATCTATGCAGACAAGGGTCTTTTTTTACATAAACTGGCCCCTGCAGACAAGGGTCACCTGTAGTTTAAAATGCACTGTGCTGTTTGTTATAATATTGTTTAATGCAAACGCCATACCAGTAGGCCTTTTCTGTCATCCATGAAACCTGGTGAAAATACTCAGAATGTTAACATTTCTACATCATGGCTTATTTTATGAACTGAGCCTTCTTCTTTGAGGACAACTAAAATGATAACCCTTTGAGTTGTCTGCAAAGAAAAAGGCTTGTTGGCCATTTTGCTGTAGTCCAGAGTATGCAGCCATAAGGAGTCTTTGTGGCTGCATAGCACCTTTTTGCGTACATCTAAGGAGTGGGTCTGTTACAGTCAATCTTGGGACCTATAACACTACATAGCCTAATCCCACCTTCTGACCAAAGTGAAAGGGATCACCTGGATAGGACTTGGGCAACAAATGAGCTAACCGTTATGTCACCTAACTCTGAGTGACTTTTGCATTATTCCACGTTTAATAAAATATTACACTATCCATGTTCCTGTTTGTGGTTGAACACAGCTCTTACTAATTGAAAAAACACAATCCAAGCAAAATTATCCAAAAAACAATTTACTCTATGTTGCTATTTGTGTATGAATAGCCACTCCCACCAGTCTCTACATGATATGGATTGAGCGTACTGTGGGTGTTTGAGACACCATTGTATTGTGGGATGTATTAAGAAAGTTTACCAGCATATGCTTATTTTTCATTTACTCGCCCAACCACATTGGAAGCTGAAATAAACACCCAGTAACCAACATGTGATTCACACCATGTGACACTGTAGGACAGTTTTGTCACAGGTTAATTCATAGTTCTGTGATAGTAGCATGTCTGGTAACTCATGGTTTATAAAGGACTTTTATTTTACTCCCAGCAGTTAAACAGAGTGGTGAAGGAGCTTAAAAGTTGGTAAATATATGCATCTGTATATTTTACATATCTTCTTGGGTTTAGATATCCTTTTAGCATTAGCAAAAATGCTACTTTTCAGATTACATTTTCTGGATTTCCAAATAATGAATCCTAAAATCTAATCTGATGCTCATCAAATTGTCATCACAAGCAGAAGATGTTTACCTGAGAATAATGGAGACATCTATCACCTTGATCACTTGAAGATGTAATGCTGATTCTTATGACTCAATATTCTAAAAAGAGGGAAGGATTGTACAGATTAGTCAAGTCTATGTTATTACCCCAAGCGACACATTTGGCAGTCAGATTAAGGTGACATTAGGGCATTACTGACCAGTCTATTATTATTTCAGGTACTTATATAGCGCTGTCAATTTATGCAGCGCTTTACATATACATTACACATTCACATCAGTCCCTACCCTCATGGAGCGTACAATCTAAGGTCCCTAACTCACATTCATACAGACATAGTAGGGCCATTTTTTTTTTTTTTTTTTATACAGGATCCAATTAACCTGCCAGCATGTCTTTGGAGTGTGGGAGGAAACCGGAGTACCCAGAGAAAACCCACGCAGGCACAGGGAGAACATGCAAACTCCAGGCAGGTAGTGTCGTGGTTGGGATTCGAACCAGTGCCTCTTTTGCTGCTAGGTGAAAGTGCTAACCACTACACCACTGTGCCGCCCATAAATCACAATATTAAAACAGAAGTATAGGATATGAAAAAAAACAAACATGCATACCTAGCTGAATGCAGAATTTACCCGATGCTGCATCTGTCCCCTGCTGCCTCTGCACCAAGAACCGAGAACCACTCACCACTTAGTTCTTAGGTCCACTCTGAGCACAGAGCGGTGACTATCAGTCACTGCTCTGCTCCTCCAATGCTCACTGGAGTTCCAGGCTGTGCAGGGGCCAGGAGTGGCTGGCTCAGGCTCTCGGCAGCACACTGAGAGGCTGAGCCAGCTGCCAGTCAGGCATCTGGGTGAATTCCAACATTAAAGTTGGGATCTCTCCAGAGCTTGGACCAGCTGAGTGATGCCCAGGCTAAAGCGAAGTGCACTCCTGTAATCCCCAGGAGAAGTAGGGCCAAAAGAGTTTTTGCCCTTCTTTTCCTTAAGCCCCGGTTCGCACTGCTCCGACATTACATGCGATCGGCTGTGCGGTGCGAGTTTAGCCATACAGTTTGTATGGCTAAATTCGCACCGCAGCCGCAGAAAACAGGCACAGGGACCCTTTTTGGCAGCCGCATCAGGATCGGATTGCACAGCGGTTCACACTTGTGCGATTCGATCCTGTGCGAGCTGCACGATCGCACTGCGATATGCGATCAAACTGGGGGTGTCGTTAACATTACATTGACACCCCCAGCGTATCGCATATGGCAGTGTGAACTGCCGGGGGTTCGTGTGCGATGCGGGAACAGGCTGCGGATTCGCAGCCTTCCCGCATCGCATAAATGTGAACCGAGGCTTGATAATGAAAACATTACAACACACAACATGTTTGCATCTTTGTTAAACTAAAAGTTTAAACAATTCAAGTGAATGACATTAAAATATGTGACTCTCTAGGATAATGACATCTTGAAGAAACTGCAATTAGTACAGCATTCTATTCAATGAGATGTTTTTAACCACATTAGCTCTTGATGTACAACACAAATTTAAAGCAGCGCTAGCCCTTAAATTGTATCAATAAATAAATAACACTAGGTAGCTCCTAGGTAAAAAATGTGACACTCTCAAGTAAAAAATGTGACACTCTCAAGTAAAAAATGTGAATATTAAATTATGTTAAACAATTTTTAGAAACAACTATATATTAGATATTGTGAAAATGACAATTTCAGTGCTAAAATACATATATGATTATAAAAAGCTGTGAAATCGTGCTAAAGTCCATAAAAAATATGAAATAATAACCCTTGGGTGATCGAAATAAGGTGCTCCGGTGCCGGTTATACAGTAAAGTGCTCCAAGGTGAAAAAGGTGCCCCTTTTGGTTCGCTACTCACCACAACGCCAATATTTAAGAGCCTCAACAGTATTGCAAATAAGCCTTGACACCAGGATAATCTCCTCTGTACGCCTTTCACTGTAAATATGGGTCCGCTTACGCATCCACCATTGAAAGAAATAAAGGGCGTATATAGTGAAGTATGTACGTATGGGTTTATTTCTGTTTAGCAGCCAAATGCATACTTACAGCAAGTAAAAGATAATTAGGCATATACACAATAGTGCCTCGTGGTTACGCCGCTCGGCGTGCGTTCCACGGGCAGGAAGTGATGGACCGGAAGTGACGTGCCGCTACGTGCGTGACAGGAAGTGCGTCAACGCATTTCGCCGTAAGTTCCGGCGTACTTCACTATATACGCCCTTTATTTCTTTCAATGGTGGATGCGTAAGCGGACCCATATTTATAGTGAAAGGTGTACAGAGGAGATTATCCTGGTGTCAAGGCTTATTTGCAATACTGTTGAGGCTCTTAAATATTGGCGTTGTGGTGAGTAGCGAACCAAAAGGGGCACCTTTTTCACCTTGGAGCACTTTACTGTATAACCGGCACCGGAGCACCTTATTTCGATCACCCAAGGGCTATTATTTCATATTTTTTATGGACTTTAGCACGATTTCACAGCTTTTTATAATCATATATGTATTTTAGCACTGAAATTGTCATTTTCACAACATCTAATATATAGTTGTTTCTAAAAATTGTTTAACATAATTTAATATTCACATTTTTTACTTGAGAGTGTCACATTTTTTACCTAGGAGCTACCTAGAGTTATTTATTTATTTATACAATTTTAGGGCTAGCGCTGCTTTAAATTTGTGTTGTACATCATTCCTAAGATTTTCTTAGTGTCGCAGCAGCTGCTCATTTATAATTATACTATTTCTTTGCACTGAATTTATACACCATTTGATCACTTGGAGATTTATAATTTAGCTATTTTATTCCATAAGCGCGGGTATAAATTTGTTTTTTTCACATTAGCTCTTGAAGCTGCTTTCCAAATTGGACTAGAGAAATTTCCACATTTTAATTATAGACCTATTTATTGAAGAATAGCTTAAGATACCAAAGTGATTAATGTGTTGATCTTTTTTTGGAACAATCAAGCATTTTACTAGTACTATTATGTTTAAATAATTATTTAGTTATATATATTTTCAGGCAGAAAGAAAAAATAAATGACTCCTACTACTGTAAATAAAAAGTATGGATTTTATTCTGCCATAAAACACTAAATTGTGTTTATTGTACAAAACATGGGAGAAGTTATTAACAAATTAACCACTTAAGGACCGGAAAAATTTACCCCCTTAATGACCAGGCCATTTTTTGCAATACAGCACTGCGTTACTTTAACTGACATTTGTGCGGTTGTGCGACGCTGTGCCCAAAAAAATAGATGTTCTTTTTTCCCATAAATAGAGATTTCTTTTGGTGGTATTTGATCACCTCTGCAGTTTTTATTTTTTGCACTATAAACAAAAAAAGAGCAACAATTCTGAAAAAAACACAATATTTTTACTTTCTGCTATCAAACATTCCCAATAATAAAAAAAAAATTAAAAATCAAATGTTTTTATCAATTTAGGCCAAGATGTATTTTGCTATATATTTTTGGTTTAAAAAATCCCAATAGGTGTATATTGATTGGTGCATGCAAATGTTATCCCAAGCTAGGGGATACATTTATGTAATTTTAATTAATTAATTTATTTTTTACTAGTCATGGTGGCCTTTAGCGTTCTTTAGCGGGACCGGGACATTTTGGCGGACAGATTGGACACTTAACTGACACTTTTGGGGGGACCAGTGACATTACTACAGTAATCAGTGCTAAAAATATGCACTGTTACTGTACTAATGACACTGGCAGGGAAGGGGTTAACACCAGGGATGATCAAAGCAACCCTGTCAGTGTTAAATGGTTTGTCTCATCCCTCTAACTGCCACTTTTGTTGGACAGCTTGGTCTGGTAAAGTGTTCATTTACCTTTACCAAAAAAACTGCCTATGCAGATAAGGGATATCTGTGCATAAAAACAAACTATGTAGCTTTGACTAAAGTTAACCACTTCTGGACCGGAAGATTGTCCCCCTTAATGACCAGGCCATTTTTTACGATTCGGGGGTGTTTTCTAAGTGTGGGGGGGGTGGGCTTATGTAATCAACACAGAGACCTGTGTTCCTAAATAGGAGGAACACAGGAGCTCTGTGTTGATTCCAGAGAGAACAACGGTCTGTTGTGTTTACAACAGCAGACCGCTGTTCTCTCTCCATGGGGAGCGATCATGGGCGCCGGCCCCATGAATCAGCTTCCCCGTACACTCTCAAACTCTGAGATCAGAGCTAGTGCATCATGGGAGATAAAGTGCATGTGATGGGGTTTGAATCAGTGAAAGAGCTCACTCCTGTAATGGTGAATGTGAACAGTAACAGCTGGGCCTCTCTTAGCACCATCCTAGCAACTTCCTGGGAGTTTTCCAGTCAGGCTTCATAGGGTACATAATTGGCCTACACCATTAGCAAGGGCATTTTTCAGTTTTGTTCAGTTTTTACTTTATATTTCACAAGGTGAAAATAAAGGGGGAAAAAAAAACGAAAAAAAGGAAAACAAATGCAGCAATCACATATAAGAATAAGTAAGCTGCAATATATAACATTTTTGTTTTTGGTTTTGAGATATGTTTGAAGTCCAGCCTGAGTAACAACAATGACTCCCTCCATACATACAGAGGAGGAGCAAACATAGCCAGGACTAGGAAGTGTGTTACAGGCACAATTGCCAAGAGCAAGTATAAGAAACAGGGCTGAAAAAAAGAAGACTAATGTGCTACCTCACCTATTGGTAAGCTGCAATATATTACAGTTTTCTTTTTGTGTGTAAATAAGATTTAAGATAAATAAGGCCGAAGTACTAAAAGGATTGAGTTTCCATGTTTTCCCAGTGCTTGCATGGGTTTCCTCCAGTTGTTCCAGTTTAATTCGCTGTAGCCTAAATTGGCTCTTTGCATGTGTATGTATGCATGTGAGATAAGGGTCTAAGATTTTCTGCTCCATAAATATTTTAAATACATTTACTAAAACTGGAGGGTGCAAAATCTGGTGCAGCTCCGCATAGAAACCAATTAGCTCCCAGGTTTTTTGAACAAGCTGCAATTAGAAGCTGATTGGCTACCATGCACAGCTGAAAAAATTAATTCAGGTGTAGAAAGGTATATATGTATATTCCAACACCAATTGTGCAGAAAATTTCCTGACGGTCACCACGTGAAAAGCAATAAATCGTTGTCTCCTTACCAGAAACTTAGACCCCCTGTTAAGGAAGGTCCACCAGACATGCAAAGTAGATGGTCACCAGGAACAGAAACGCACCAAACCTTCCTCCAATCCTCCACGGGATATCCAGATAGGACCATGGACTCGGTCAACCTCATATACCCCAGATGAAAGACATAGGTGTTCCTCCAAGAATACAAATGGGGGCGCACATAGTGAAGTATGTACAGGTTTTATTGATAAAAAATCAGGTAAAAGCATGATAACGCCTCAGCAGGACGAAACGCGTCAGCCACGCCAGCCCCCATGCAGACATGCTTACAGCCGTGGCCATCATCTTTATCATATACATGCCTGTATCAAGCAGATATCATGTGAGTGCTTTTACCTGATTTTTTATCAATAAAACCTGTACATACTTCACTATGTGCGCCCCCATTTGTATTCTTGGAGGAACACCTATGTCTTTCATCTGGGCTATATGAGGTTGACCGAGTCCGTGGTTCTATCTGGATATCCCGTGGAGGATTGGAGGAAGGTTTGGTGCGTTTCTGTTCCTGGTGACCATCTACTTCGCATGCCTGGTGGACCTTCCTTAACAGGGGGTCTAAGTTTCTGGTAAGGAGACAACCATTTATTGCTTTTCCCGTGGTGACCATCAGGAACTTTTCTGCACAATTGGTGTTGAAATATACATATATACCTTTCTACACCTGAATTAATTTTTTCAGATGGACTATATGGACTCTGGTGTATTTTCATTGCTTTAAGAATTTGAATTTAGTGGCGCTGTACCTTAATTACAATTGCTTTATGGTTTGATATACTACTGTACCGGCAGCCTTTCTATTAGTGTATGTTTTGAGCGCAGCTATTTCCCCCTTGTTTTGTTTACCATGCACAGCTGCACCAGATTTGCACTCTCTAGTTTTTTGTAAACTAACACCACTTTGTCCTTACAATTGTCCTTTTACAATGGGCATCTGTATGGATACCTTAATTGGACACTGCTTACAGAACACAACAGCAGTGACATTAATGTGCATTAATTAGTGTGTAAATTACATATTTATTACGATAAATGAACTAACAATTGATGCTCTGATAAGTGAGTGTTCCCACCCCTTCCTACAGCTCAGGTTATCATACTGGCTAGGTCAGAAAGTAAACCCTCGTACACACGCGTCGAAAATCAGCAGGGAATTTTCATCCAACGACCGATCTGCCGATTTTCGGCTTGTTAGTATGATGCTTCCGACAACCGAATCCGACTTTTCGGCCGAAAAAAATCTGGTGTGCAGGCTATAAAATTTTTGTCTGCCGTAAAAACACGGCCGATTTTCGGGCATTCAGTACAGATTTCGACAGGGAAAAATCTAATGAGCAAGTCTGGGCATGCTCAGAGAAGAAAGAACACAAAGAAAGCAAACCAACACATGACATCACTTCTGAAGTAGAATTTTGTCGGGCGAGAAAATTCGTGTGCAGTCTAGGCACATTCCAACCAACAAAACACCACTCTGGACAAAAGACGGATGATCGGTCGGCCGATAATCGTTGCGTGTGTACTAGGCTTTAGGCTGGCCATCCATTTTACAATTTTCTTACAATTTTCTGTACAATTTTCTTTTAATTTATCTTCAACTATGTAGTACAAAGGCCTGCCTAATTGGATACAATTGAAAGTGTTGTTTAGTTTTGACCTCATATTATTACTGGTAGATGTATGGCCAGCCTAAAAATAAAAAAATATGTATGGTATTTTGAAAAAAACATTTATATACATCTAGGTGGATTAAGCATTGATTCGATGTTGCATTTGTCCAACGTTAAAAAATTTTTTTGAAAAAAGGGCTAAAAAAAAAAAAAAAATTACTAGCAGGCAGGAACCTTACTGCAGAAAAGTATAAACCCAATAAACTTAACTGCCTGTTTGCAATCCCCTGCAGAATGTATGTTCAACTCAGTTTACATTTTCATCACGATGCCAGTGTACCATGATGAATGAATAAACCTGCATGCGTGGGAGGGACATCATCCTGCACTGGCCAATCAAGGCAGCCAAGGACTGAACCCAGAAGAAGCAAAGGAGAAGATAACAGTGTCGGTGAGGGACCTCATAGGTGATGAACCCTTGGAACAGGTAAGAAACTTTAAGTTCTGCTTTAAAGCGTAACTCCAGTTTTGTTGAGAAAAAAAACATTCCCCTCTGGCTGATTTCTGTACATTACAAGGATTTTAAAAAACGTGGTTGCAGATTCTTACCTTTTGTTTTTCTGAAGAAATCCCTGTTTGTTCCTCTGTGCCTCTGTGCTAAGTGTGTCTAATGGGAGTCGTTTCATAATTATCTATCAGCTGCGGCAGCTGCAGGGCTCTAATGAGGAAAGCTGCTGGGCCTGCATCCCTTTAGACATGTTCCTATTGGGAGTATCTCACCAAAAATGACATTTTTGTTGCCAGAAATCTGACTTGTATCTTAGACAGACTTCTGGGAAAATTGGTAAGCCAATCACACAAGCAGGACATTATGTTTCTGGGGTGTGGTCAGTATACATTCTGTGTACAGAACAGCTCCAGGTAGCCATATTGCATTGCATTTTCAGAAAAATACAACAGCTGCAGATTGAAATGGAAAGGGAATTTTTAATAACATTCAGTTACAATATGATTTGTGTCATATTTTTAATATGCTATATCATTTTTTCTTTATTTGCAATTTCCTTTCCCCACGAAAGTGGAGTTACCCCTTAAGATCTCTATTACCTTTCACATTGAAGTGGAACTATTTTTACAATTGCCCCCCCCCCCCACCTATTCTGCCTACCCTGTGTATACTTACCTTTTTTTTGTCAGTTCGGACTGGTCCACTCATGTGATCCTACAGCCCCAGGTCCCCTGTGTCATGGAGTGCTTGACAATAGTGGGGAATTTTTGGAGCGTGACATTGTCAGTAGGGATGTTCGAACTTTTGAAAAGTTTGGTTCGACCAGAACACCCGAATTTCCCGAAAGTTTGGTTCGGATTCCAGAACCCCATTGATATCAATGGGACCCGAACTTCGGGAATCAAAAAAAACATTTTGAAGCCCTAAAACCCAATAAATGCCCCTAAAAAGTGCCTAGGGTTCTGGGTCATGCCCCAGGGACTATGAATCAGGCAAAAAAAGTTCTTAAAAATTGTCGTTTTTGATAGAGAGACAATTATTAAAAAAATTATTGAAAAAAAAAATTTAGATTTCTTTGGATTTAGTGTCTGGGGGGTCTAAAAAGTGTACCTGTGAAGTTTCAGCTTTGTAGCATGTCCAGAACCAGAAAAAAACAGATATTTTTTTTTTTAATTTCAGTAGCACAGGGATGGTGTTACCCTCCTTTCACACCTGGGCGTTTTTGTTTCAGGCGTTTTTCAGGCGTTTTTTGGGCATTTTTTAAAGGCGTTTGGAGGCAGGCATGACATCTGAACTTCTGTATAGGGGTATATATATATATATATATATATATATATATATATATATATATATATATATATATATATATATATATATATATGTGTGTGTGTGTGTGTATATATATATATATGTGTGTATGTATATATATATATATATATATATATATATATATATATATATATATATGTGTGTGTATATATAAACATATATATATATATATACACATATATATATACATATATATATACCCCTAACCCAGAATCTGCATAGTGGGGTCACCCTGACATGGCAGAGCTCGGTCACCCTGACATGACAGAGTCAGATCACCATAAACTACACTACGGTCACCCTGACATGGCAGAGTCAGGTCACCTAAACTACACTACGGTCACCCTGACATGGCAGAATCAGGTCACCCTAAATGACACTATGGTCACCCTGATACTTAAAAGTATCCCTACAAAAACTAGATTATTGAATCTAACTATAGTGGTATATAGTACCCTAACTACACTGCATATCCCTTTCCTCACACTAAAAGAACAGCTCCATACAACAGAAGATAATTGCAAAATGACGAACAGCAGGAGAAACACAAATGCTTCCACTCTCTTCCACAGCCTCTGTATTACAGTGCTAGAGGTTTGGCAGGGCTATGTTATATACTGGGGGGTGTATTCACTCCTGATTGGCCTCTGGACCTCGTAGTCACCCCAATCACATTCCTAGCAGACTCCTGCCCCCTCAATTGGCTTTTACTGACATTTCTGGGCCAATCACGGGCTTTTAAAGCCCAGTTCCTGTCCCATTGCATTTTGGGCAGTTCTGGTGACCAAATTCCGAACTTTTACCGCAAAAAGTTCAGAATATGAACTCCCAATGTTCGGGTCGAACCGATGGTCGGCGTGAACCGTTCGATCATCCCTAATTGTCAGTGCTCCCTCTTCCCCCCTGCAGCTGCTGCTCACTGACATAGGGGAGTCAGAGCTGCAGTCAGAGCTGCAGGATCCCATAACCAGAGTGGAGCAGACAAAAAAAAGTAAGTATACAGATCTTTTTGTAGATCTGAAGAAAAATAACAGTGGGGTTGATTTACTAAAACTATAGATTGCAACATTTGGTGGAGCTGTGCATGTTAGCCAATCAGAATCTAAATTCCGCTTTTTCAATTAGGCTTTGACAAAAAAAAAAAATAATTCTGGAAGCTGATTGGTTTCTATGCAGAGCTGCACCAGATTTTGCACTCTTCATTTTTAGTAACCCAACCCCACTGTTCCTTTATTTAGAGCCATTTTAGTCTCATGAGCAGTAATAATAAAGTTTTTCAAAAAAATTCTGAGAAAAAGATGTTAAAGAATGTTGCTCTAATTCCATAGATAAAATGCAAATATTTCTTCCATTTTGCAGGGAAATTAAGAAAAATATTTCCAAATGCGTTTCTTTAAAAACCCGATACGTAAAATGATGCATTGGAGAAATGTCATAGAACAGAGCATACTTCTATACAGTACATCTGGTAATGATTGTATTAATGTCAATTGTTAGGTTTTTTTTTTTATTTGGTGTTTACCAGCAACTGGAAACGTTTCATTGTGCTTTGCACTTTTGTGTGTGTGCGCACACCATGTAACAGCCTTGCTTTGATTTAAAAACTGTACACATGAGGTATTTCACTTCAAAAGCACGACCATAAACACAGTTTAACATCAGTCAGAGAAAATGATGTTTCAGAAGAAGGAAAATATACAGTAAATAAGTCTTTAGAAATAGGCATGTGATCTCCCAGAAGGTTAATTAAAAGGTACAAACACATTTATATAATGACTGTTGAATGAGGTTTTATTTGGAGTTTGTTGAAACTACCCCCAACAACCTCCCACTTTGTCAGACTAAAGCTGGATATACACTAGTAGAATTTCGTTTGAACATTTTCTTTTTATCCTTCAGTTTTCCAATCATTAGTAGGGTCAAAACCACATTGGTTTTCGAGCGCAGTGATGATAAAATACAAAGGACTAGTGATGGGCTAAACACCCCTCTGTTCGGTTCGCATCAGAACATCTCGAACAGGGAAAAAGTGAACATGCAAACTCTATTAAAGTCTATGGGACACGAACATGAAAAATCAAAATTCCTAATTTTAAAGGCTTATATGCAAGTTATTGCCATAAAAAATGTATGGGGACCGGGTACTGCCCTAGGGAAATGCATCAATGCAAAAAAAAATGTTTTTAAACAATCATTTTTACAGGAGCAGTGATTTTAATGATGCTTAAAGTGAAACAATATAAATGAAAAATTCCTTTTAAATATCGTGCCTGGGAAGCCCCCTTCATGTGCCTGTAAAGCGGAGCATCTGTATGATGTATGTAGTCTGCTGCAGCAATACTGACATTTCTAGGAAAAAATGTAATTTAAACTTGCTTGCGGTTGTAATGTATTGTCGGTTCCTGGTAATAGCGATGCCATGCTAAGCATACCAAGATTTCCCATAGACGCCAATGTTAAAGACAGGGAGCAGTGCCATGCCAATCTGACCGATATTTCCCATAGACACCAATGTTAAAGATGGGGAGCAGTGCCATGTCAAGCTGACCAATATTTCCCATAGATGCCAAAGAGCACTAAAAGCTGAAAATAGGTTTAGGCAAGAAGGGGGTGAAAGTGCGCTGTATTTAAGTGGTTAAGGGAAACCCTATGACAGAATTTAAAAAAAATGGCATGGGGCCACCCCAAAATCTATACTGGGCCCTTTGGGTCTGGTATAGATTTTAAGGGAAACTCCACGCCAAAAATTAAAAAAAAAACAGTGTGGGGTCCCCCCCAAAATCCATACAAGACCCTTATCCGAGCATGCAGCCTGGCAAGCCAGAAAAGGGGGCGAGCGCCCCCCCCTGAACTATACCAGGCCCCTTGCCCTCAACATGGTGAGGGTGCTTTGGGGTGCCCCCCATAAAGCACCTTGTCCCCATGTTGATGGGGACAAGGGCCTCTTCCCGACAACCCTGGGCTGTGGTTGTGGAGGTCTGCATGTGGGGGGCTTATCAGAATCTGAAAGCCCCCTTTAACAAGGGGGCCCCATATCTCAGCCCCCCCTATATTAATGAGTCGGGTACATCATACCCCTACCCATTCACCAAAAAAGTGTACAGTTTTTGACAAGTCCTTTATTCAAAAATAAAAATGTGTCCCTCGATGTACTGTAAATCCATCGTCAATCACAAAACCCGCAGCACCCGAAAAATAGAAAAAAATTGAAAGACACTTCCGCCTCTTCTGAATGACGATCTTGAGCTTTGATAGCTCTTTTATAGACAAGGTGCGGGGCCACCAGGCTGTGTCACCCGGGGGCACCGCCCCCTTCTGACGTCACGTGACGAACATCCCTACAAAGGAGAAAGATAGAAAATTTTTGGTGAACTAACTAATTTCTAACAATGTATGTGGTTTTCGTTCAAGAAAATATATTTGTTCCAAACAAGCTAAATTTTTAAGTACCTTCAAATTAAAATTTTTAAGCCCTCAAATATGCAGAGAGTTTCTATACAAATTCTTGCACAAATGTCTGTATGAATGCTCGTTTAAAAATCTGAGTGTATAGCCAGTTTAGGACTCACATATGTTGTTGCATATCAGTAGAAATATAGTTAGGATTTACAAAGAGGCTTTGATCAAAACTCCTCCTGAGATGTGTGAAAACCAGGTAGCCAACTACAAGAATCGTCTGACTTCTGTGATTGCCAACAAGGGTTTTGCCACCAATTACTAAGTCATGATTTGCAAAGGGGTCAAATACTAATTTCGCTCATTAAAATGCAAATCAATTTATAATTTTTTTTAATGCGATTTTCAGCATATTTTTGTTGTTATTCTGTCTCTCACTGTTAAAATAAACCTACCATTAAAATTATAGACTGATCATTTCTTTGTCAGTAGGCAAACATACAAAATCAGCAGGGTTCAAATACTTTTTCCCCTCACTGTATGGTGTAGTGAACTGAGAAAGGGAATTTTTCCAGGAAAATAAAACTGTACTATGTTAATCCAGAAAACAATTAGTAAAGAGTCTGGTGTGGATTTTAGGGGTACCTCATGCAAAAAAATAGGCAAAATAAGTAAGATTCCCCAGGGTCCGAGCATGCAGCTAGAGACACCCCCTCCTCCTGCCCCCTTGCAAAGCACCTTGTTCCCATGTTAATGAGCACAAGGGCCTTTTCCCCACAACCCTTGCTGGTAGTAATATAGGTCAGCAGGCATAGGCCTTATAAGAATCTGGAAGTCCACTTTAAATGCCCCCCTCATAGTACCCATACTCTTTCACAAAAAAAAAAAAAGCTCTAACCTACAAACGAAGACACCCAAATGTTTGACAAGTTCCTTGTAAAAAAATAAAAATCATCAAAAAATGTCCGTCTTAGTAAATCCACTGTCAACCTCGATGCTTGGCACTGGTCAACTTACAAAAAAAAATATAGAAGAATGACAGCTCCCTGAGCTGTTATCAGCTATATGTGGGAAGGGGTGGGGATAGTGGTGACATCATTACTCAAACATGGTCAAAATCTATATTTGGACAGTGATGTCACTGCTATCCCCATCCCTTTGCTTAAGTGGCAGGGATTACCACTGACATCAGCAGTTGCTAGGGATGAGACAGGTGCAAGCACACAACACGTCCTTAAGAACCAATAGCAGCAGGAAGCTGTCATATATAGAAGCAGTAGAATTATAGTTTCTATATATGATGCCTTGCTCCTGCAGAGCTGTATGGGCAAAAGTTTGGGTGTTCCTCCGAACTAAGCCATCAGCCCATTCCTGGTGGTAAACACAGAAATGTCCATACACCAATACTTCAATCTAGTGGACAGATCTGGTATTTTCTGTTTTAAATCAATCATTCATATTTGAAAAGCATATAAAATAGCCTATTTACATGTGAGTTTTTGCCCCTGATCCACAGAACAAATGTACTTTTACTGAGCGAATAGCTATGCAAATTCTTTTTTATTCAACTCCTTAATATACAGTGCAGACATCCCTCTCATGTTATTGTCTCTTTTGGTTGAATGTTCTTCATTTTTTCTAGTCAACTGCTCTTAAAGCTATTTTCCTTTTAGGACCAAATTTTAGTGATGTTAGCTATATTAACATTGTAAAGAGCTGCGAAAAGTGTTGGCGCTATATAAATCACGTATTAACACAACAATAGTATTCACTCTGCAAAGGGGGTCAAATACATATGAACATTTTACACATGTTACAAACATTGCGGGCTTTATTTGAGACCAGTGTGTGAATGCTGAGACATTCTCAAAGTCATTTTTTGATAAACAGACCCCTATAACGAAAATTATTTAGGTTTATTTAAAGTTTTATTTTTCTTATTCTCTTTCCAACTATTCTTTTTCTTTCTCTCTGATTCTCTCTACCTTAGGCTGGCTATAGACTATGCAATTTTCTTTCCTTTTACCAAGGGTTGAAAAAAACAAAATCACTTGATTCCCCCATCAACACAGTCAGTGTTGATAGGGAAATACCTTCCACCGCACTATTGTATTCTGACAGCAGGTTTTCCTTGCATCAGAATACAATGATCGATGCCGGCAGCAGTGATCGTACGTAAAAAGCCAATGGATCAAATTCAGTTCAACCAGGCGGCCAATAGATGGATCGAAATTCTTGCTAAACCATCCGAATTACGATCTGGATGGATTTTATCCCACATTTTAGCTACTTTTCCTTTATTCTCTATCTCCTTTTCATTCTTTTTCTATCTCTTGTTCTCTCTCGTCCCCAATTTATCCTACAATCTATTAATGAATTAAATAGCCATGGTCCTGCGTGTAATGTGTAACAATGTTTAACCAGTTAGACACCTTGGAACTGCAGCCAGGAAGGTCTGATGCTGTTATGTGAAAGTGCTAAATAGCTGCAGCTTCAAAGTGATTGATCGGCTACTGATTGTGTTTACTCATTACACTCTGTAACACTTCTTTCAGTTCAGCTACCATTTCTTACAGCAAGTGCTGCTCTGATAGAGTTCTGAATGGGTGTGCAACTTGAACAACCTACAGAGGCACCAACCACATCTGCTCTCCAGCCCTGCCTGATCCTGAAGCTGTGGCCCAGAAGGAGGGAGGCTGCAGGCCAACAGTGGAGATGAGAACCACTGCACTAAATGGGAATTTAAACACTTTGAAAGTGTATTCAAAATGTGACAGAGGTTTTATGCTCAATTATTATTCATCTAATTTCAATGGAGCCATGGAATTAGAGTTCTTTGCAAATTGAGCAGTCTCCAAGAAAGAGCACCATGTATTTCAAAGGCTTCAATAAACCTGTCTACTCACAGTGAGTTGTTATAAGTTTCAACATCATTTGCTAGGTGAATATCATCTGTGCAGAAATGTATTTTACACAGGGATGTCAAAGTGATAACAAATTTATGTTTGGGTGTTTATACATTAGAAAGAAATTTAGTACACTATGCCTGCAAAGAGAACTTAGTATTCTAAAAAGCTTTTTTCGTGTACTCTGCTCAGTTGGCCAATAGAAAGCTGTTGTAGGGAGTCCAGTAGAGTTCTGGCTGTAGTCCCTGAACCAACACAAATTGTCACTATTATAAGTGTTTGCAGGTTGAGGAGAAGTTGTGATAAAGTCCTTTAAGATGGCACCCCACCTTAGGTTGCTTGGCAACTTTGCCCTGACAGTCTGGGATGATCCTGTAGGATTATATAAGTAGGTTGACGGGTTAGTGCAGGGTGTAGTACAGGGTTCAGCCTGTAGATAAAAACAAACAGTATTTCTCATCTGGAACTGGTTTGTAAGGACTTTTCCTAGTTGATGGCATAAGAAGGATTGTGTTCCCATGAAAGAATAGCAAGACTATGCTCTACCCTTTGCTAGGGTTTCTTTCTTTCTTTCTTTCTTTCTTTCTTTCTTTCTTTCTTTCTTTCTTTCTTTCTTTCTTTCTTTCTTTCTTTCTTTCTTTCTTTCTTTCTTTCTTTCTTTCTTTCTTCCTTCCTTCCTTCCTTCCTTTCTTTCTTTCTTTCTTTCTTTCTTTCTTTCTTTCTTTCTTTCTTTCTTTCTTTCTTTCTTTCTTTCTTTCTTTCTTTTCCCTACTTTGTTACAATAATTATTGCAACCTGATTAAGTATAACACCGCCATCATGCTATATGACTCAATGTTCAGTCAATATTCTGTTGTAAATACAATCCTATTGTTAATAAGGGAGGAATATAGGCATGGACAAAAAGTGTGTTGCATTAATTCTAGCTACAAAAAAAAAAAAAAAAATGGTTAAAAAAAGAAAATCATCTCACACTGAAAGATACCAAAAAATGATCCATCAAAAATATAGTCTGCAAAATAATACATTTTATTTGTCACATTAAATATATGTGGCTGTAATAGAGAAGAGATTGTAGGCAGATGCCTACTGTTGGGGTGTACACTGCCTTATATTACTAGTTTATGTGGGGTTTGTAGTATGTCTGTGCTAGTGGGTTTTGTGTAAAAGGCCACCCAGGGAGTTAGGAAGGAATTATGTCTGCTCACTCCCGGCTGTTCATAGCTCTGCCCCTTTCTTGAGGGCTATAAATAGAAGGGGAGGCAGTCTGGAATCTATTACCACAATGTGTATGTTTCTCTGAAGGGGACTTTAGCAATGAGATAGCCTTCCTTTATACTCCATAATAAGGATTTATGAGATTTTATGGAAACCTCTTTTCACTCAGCTAAGGCTTACTAACATGGTGGAGTGCATGTATGAGAGACGCTAAGACCCCTACAAATGTGAAAAGACAACTATGTCTTTTTTTAAAGTGGTGGTGGGTTGCTTGTTCATAAACTTTTTGGTGCTTATGATTTGAGTATTTTTTAAAAAAAGACTTTTGTCATTTTGCATATTGCAGACTAATTTATTAATAGTCGGGCTTAAGCTCTGCGGGTTCAAGTTTATAGTCTCTAGTACTAACAATTTATTCTTTCCTATTGGTTATTTAGTAATGCATGAGTTTGAACCATAGAGCCAAACTATCACTTATTAGTGAGTGGACAACCAACAAGAGGCACCATTTGCCCCTATTATTATTCCCTATGTTTTTATAATTTAAAGGTGATGGGAGACGGTAACCCTGTTAGTGAAAGGGCTGGTGAGCTTGCCCCTCTCGCTAGCGATCGGTACCCCATACCCAGGACAAGCATTGTGCATGGAATAAAGGGCGCTTCTGTTTGGAAAATCAATCCTCAATAATGATGGAAAAAAGAGGGGAAAAGAGATGGATGGACTCCCATATTCGTGCGGAGGTACCACGCTGACACAGGGGGAAGCTCTTCTGAATTGGTAGAAGCGAATCCAACTGTTTAAAGCAAGGAAATGGAGAAGGGGCCTCTACGTGCAGCTGGTGATTTTTTTATTCTACACATGAGAATAAAAACACTTACAGGATGGAAAAACATAAGCGTCATTGCTCGGGGTCCCTTCCTGACCCTGCGGCTCGATCCTCCCTAGCCGTCCAGCAGCAAGGAGATGATGGAATGGAGGAGTTCAACCAGGGGCAGTGACTCTGTTCGAGGCTGCGATGGAACGCACGCCTCACCTGTGGAACGCACAAAGCGTAATGACATCAGTAAGTGTTTTTATTCTCGTGTGCAAAATAAAAGTATCACTAGCTGCACTTAGAGGCGCCTTCTCCATTTCCTTGCCAGGACAAGCATTGTGGCACAGGGAATCTCTGGACCTAGCCTGGAGGAATGGGAGCATAGAGAGAAGTGGATGCAATAAAGTGTTAAGGCTTATAAGCAACGAAATGTGTGAATGGCAGGATCCTCACATTGTCCCTGGAAGTGAGATGGCAATGATGGCGTTGCTGGTGAAGCAGGATATAGGCTCCACGGTGTCCCTTCAGAAGTGCTGCATTCGGAAGAGAGAAGAAGATGTGCAGTAAGAGGGGACAAGTGCTTTATGTTTCAATGGTTTTTATTAAAGTATAACAACTGCAGATACAAAACAGTAAAGGTACAGCAAAATCAAGTAGACATACCAACTGATAACAAAGGTCAGACAACAGGTATCAAAAGTGAGCAGTAGGACAGAATAAAACCAGGTCAAACCATAATAAGCGAATCAGGCTTCAGGTAATGAGGGTAGAAAAATTTGCATAAGGTCATGGAACAGCATAAGAAAAGGAGGTAACAAAACAAAGGGGGGGGACCCCCAAAACGCTTGGCCACGACCCCTAAGACACCCCTAAAGGGAGCATACTGTGTGTCAGGGGTAGTGTCCCACCTAAAAAGGATCTTACTTGAGACCATAGCAAACCCCACATTACAAGTTTATCTGAGAGACCTTGCTTTCCCTTACAACATAAACAAAAAAATTGTGAAAACTTATAAGCCTGGCCAAAACAAAATGTGGGGTCTGTACCCAACCAAATCAGGACATGGGGTAGGAGACCCCGACCCACCCGATCCCTATTGAAACATTAAAACCTGACACTTTGTCAACAGCAAAAACACTATAGGAGAAAAAGAGAAGAGAAAGGAGCCGGTAAGGACAGAGAGGTAGAGAGAGGGAGAAGAGTGTTTTAGAGAGAAGAAGTGATAGGGAGAAGGTTCCTGCGGCCCGTGTCCCTCCCATTACGTGTTTGAAGAATAGCGTTAGTCGTTAAGACTAGACTTGGCTAGTATTAGATCGATACATTTACGAAAGCTGCCCAAGGTTCCCAGATCTTCTCGAATTTTTTTTTTTGAGTCATCTAAAATACTGAATATTTTCTCCTGAGACATTATCCAGGAGATCTTGCGTTTAGCAAGACGGAAAGAAACCGAAGGCATCTTCCATTGTTTGGCTACTGTCATTTTGGCTCTGAGAAATATATAGAAAATAAGCGCCTGGGTGTGTTTTGGAACCTTGGGGACGCGGTGGCCCAACAGGGCATAAATTGGAGAAGGGTGAAGGGACAGGCCTGTAATTTGACGAACCATTCCAAAGATTCACTGCCAAAACATCCTTATTTTGGGACATTCCCAAAATGTGTGGAGGAGAGTACCAGATAGGTCTCAGCCCCAAAAACAGACCGGGGTGGAAGAGGGAAAGATTGCCGCCAAACATGTAGGTACCATGTACCATCTCATAATCACCTTGATGTTAGCTTCCATGAGTCCTATGTTGTGTATTCCCTGAAAGGAACGCCCAACACAGGCATGCCAGTCAGAGACGTCCCAGTCAAAATTTAGATCGTGTTCCCATTTAATCATGTAGGCGGTTTTGGTCTGAGAGTCGTTCAATAGAGTGTAAATCAGGGAAATCCCTCTCTTCACATCGAAAATTTGGGCGCACCACTGTTCATACGGGGTAACCCTGAGGGGTACGGGGGAATCAGTCCTGAGGGAATTGAGGAAGTGTGTAATTTGAGTTAGGCGGAATCGCTCCACAGGTGGCATCTTCAATGTATTCGTACAGTGCAAGAACGATAGGGGACCTGTCCTGTCAAAAAAATGGCCTATCCTATAGAGGCCCTTGTCCGTCCACCATTTAAATGCCCTGATATCTTCACCAGGAGGAAATGCTGGGTTATGAAATATGTGAGTGAGGGGAGCCCAAGGAGATGTGACCCTCAGTGTTTTGTGGATTGAATCACATAAGGAGAAAGAGTGAGAGAGGGTAGGCGCCATAACTGGAGGGCAAGATTTAGTAGGCCCCAAACCAGGTAGTCAATAGTGTGAAGAGGGATGGCCTGACGTTCCATATAGTACCAGTCAGGCTTGTCCCCCTTGGAGTATATGATGGAAAACTGCGTTAATTGAGCTGCCTGATAATATTTCCAGAGGTCTGGTACCCCCAGGCCTACTTGTTTCCGGGATCGCAAGAGTGTGTGTTTGTTTATCCTATAGCCCTTCTTACCCCAGATAAACTTAAAGATGCTAGCTTGAAGTTTCTGAATGTGCAGGTTAAACACTGGGATGGGGAGTGAGCGAAAAATATAGAGAATGCGCGGAAGGAGGGTCATCTTAACTGCATTAATTCGCCTAACCAATAAATGTGATAACGCGACCACTCCAATAGGTCATTAGACAATTTTTTGATCATGGGTGGGTAGTTGACTGAGTAAAGCTTGTCTATCACGGAGGTCAAGGAGATTCCTGGATAAGGGATGGCGTCCGAGTGGCAGAAAAAGGGAAAGTGGGCCTTAAGACGATCAACCAGCGACGTGGGGAGGTTGACGTTCAGTGCCAACGATTTATTCATATTGACCCGTAGGCCTGAGGCTGCGCTAAAGGTGTCAAGGAGGGCAACTATATTAGGAAGGTATATTAAAGGCGAGGTAACGAATAGCATGATGTTGTCCGCGAACAGAGCACATTTGTGGGTAGCAGTTCCGCAACGGATGCCATGAATGTTAGGGCGAAGGCGTACTGCCGTGGCCAGATATTCCAAAGCAATGGCAAAAAGAAGTGGGGATAAAGGGCATCCTTGTCTCGTGCCTCTGCAGATTGAAATGTCAGCCGAATAATAGCCTTGTAATCTGACTTGGGCTATCGGGGAGGAGTAAAGTGAAGTAAGTGTTGTGAGGAAAGAGGGGCCAAAGCCCCATCTTTCCAGTGTGATAAAAAGGAATGCCCAAGATAGGGAATCAAAGGCCTTTTGCAGATCCAGCGAGAGGAGAAACCCCTCCTGAGCCTTCCCGCCATCCCAACCCGAATGCAGCAGGGAGATAGCATCAATTACCCTCCATACCTGGTCAGGGCCCTGCCTGCCAGGGATAAACCCCACCTGATCCTGAGAAGCGAGGGAAACCTGTGGGGAGAGGGAGGGGAAGAGGGAATGGTGGAGGGGAAGATAAAGGAGGGGGGGAGGAAAGGGGGGGTATGGGGGAAGGGGAGGGTGAGAGGGAGTGGAAGCAGGGAGAGGAGGGGGTAGGCAGGAGGGAAGGGGAGTTAAGGTAGGAATGAAGGGTAAAAGGTACTAGTTGAATGTTAAGGAAGGCAGCAGCCAATACTATTGCCTAGGAGCAGTTTAAAAAAGGGGGTCAGTAGTAAGTGAAACAATAGGAGGGCTTGGACTGGTGGCAAGAGGAACTGCAAAAATAAAACTAAACATCCATATAATGAGACAGGATATAAACTAATAACATATGCAGGAATGGTAAAACAAGCGTAAGACAAACATATACATTTTGGACTGCGGGGAGGTAAATCCAAGAAAAGGTAAAAGAAGGGCCAAAAAAAAAGGGGGGGAGCTAGGGTTAAGGCCCATTAATCAAGTAAAAACAAAAAAACCTCCAAGTAGGACTATGGTGTCAGTAAGCCACCCCATCAGGGATAGGAATCCCAGAAGCACAAAGTGGAACAAGGAAAAAACAAAACTTGGGACCAAACAGAGTCATCAAGGGGGTTGGACATCATAATGGCATTTCGTTTGATGTTTGTTCCAAACGTTCGAGAGGGGGCTGATTGGAGGAGGTCGCTTGGACAATGGTGGTCTTGCTGTCGGAGCAGAGGTCTGAGGGTCTCTGGTGATGATTCCCAGCT
This sequence comes from Pelophylax lessonae, assembly GCF_965119305.1. Classification (NCBI taxonomy): domain Eukaryota; kingdom Metazoa; phylum Chordata; class Amphibia; order Anura; family Ranidae; genus Pelophylax; species Pelophylax lessonae. Next base: position 149,855,346 of record NC_138775.1, read on the forward strand.
GCAGAAGCAAACCTTCACCCTCCTGGAAGCTGGAGAAGCCAAAAGTCTTGTGATGTTGAAAGTTCAGCTTAAAAGGGAAGGACTACCAGTATTTCAGAGACTTATTGGAAAGAGCATTGAGTAATGGTTTCAGGGACCTGCGGCGTTGAATCGTCCTAGGCGAGAGGTCAGCAAAAAACGGAATTTTTTGACCTTGCACAGATAGATCCTCTTTGCCCCTGCTTCTCCTCATAACTTCTTCCTTCACCCCGAAAAAATGAGGCTTGACAATAATGTCTCTCGGTAAACCATCCTTGCGAAGTGGCTGCAGGGCTCTGTGCACTCTGTCCAGCTCTAGCCGGTGGTCCGGGATGTCAGGGATGAGGTCCTTTATAAAGTTCTTAACAGAGGTGGGAACATCCGTGACGGATTTGGGGCCCCCACGGATCCTGAAATTAAGCCTTCTGCTCCTATTCTCTAGGTCGTCCAGCTTTGAAAGTGCAGTGTTCAATTGGTCTTGGAGCGTTTGGATGCAAGCTGAGTTTTGATTGGCTCTTGCCACGGTTTGGTCCACTGTGGATTCTATAGCTTCCATTCTTGCGCCTATATTTTGTAATTCTGCTTTGATCGAATCAGTAATCTGGGTGGCTGTGTGTGCTAACCCCGCAGCCAGCATGTCAGAAAACTGGGCCATTAGTTGTGCGATGTCAGGGTTAGGACATAGGGGACTGAGGCCCATTTGCTGCGAGCAGGCCTGAGAGGCCGGGCTGTGTAGTCCTGGTGTCCCCCCTAGTTGTACCAGTGATCGGTGCAGAAGAGATTCTGTGGAGGCAGGAGAGATCTCCGGGTGATTAGTGGGATAGGCTGGGGTGGCTGGGGAGGACCAGGGCCCAGGGGATGCTGGCGGTATGTCTGCAATGGAGTCATGAAATCCTCCTACCTCAGAGCTGCCTCGTGCATCTTGCTGCTGTGAGCTGGCCACCGCCATTTTAGAAAAGTCCAGCAGAGGGGATGAGAAGTCGAGTCGGCGGGATACCTCCTTCTTGTGACCCGCCGACATGCAGAAAACATCCCTCGGGTGTGCGGGAGGCTGGATTCTGACGGGGGAGAGAGATTCTCCCGGCGGTGCCGGAGCTGGGGCTCACAATAGACCGGAGTGGTGCGGAGCTCACGGGCTAGTCATCCGTCCCGGAACTGCCGCGCATTCGCACCCTCGGGACAAGTGCTTTAAAGAGTTCTCAGTGTATGATGTGGAACTGTGCAAGGCAAATGACTCGCTTCTAAGTTAGGGTGAAGCCCTAATGCTGATTTTCGCATAACCATAGCCCCCCTTGCCTGTGTCCTGGGGATTAGTTAGCATGTTCATAAGGGTCCCCCATTGGGTGTTTAAATCCTGCCCACAAATAGATTTTCTGAATTCAAAGCAAATGGGGCTGGTTCTCTCTGAATCACATCTTGCCAGGAAGAAACGCTTTGCTTGACTGGCTATCCAAGTTTGCTTGTAAGTGAAATTGTGCCGTGTGCCAAAGGGCCAGAAAAAATTAATGAACTGAGTCAAAACTGGCCAACTAGAACAAAATTGGTGAACCTATTCAGAGGGAGAGGCTAATATTAGGTATGAATGCCACTGGTACAGTACTGTAATGCTGTTAATATTTTGTGTTTTTTAAATATAGGGTATAAAAAGGCTTAACATACTGGAATAGGAAAGCATAAGCAACTGTAAAATAGCAAACCAATATTTGTTTGGATATTTTCAATTCCAGTAGGGTTATGTACATTATAGGAGAATTCTCCTGTAACAGCTCAACACGGGCTCAGAGCCATTTAAGCATGTGACTTTAATGTGTGATGGGTGAGGAGTAATGAAAAAAATGGTCATGAGGCTTTGATGTGAAGAATCCATGTTTTTGTTTAATTAAGCAAACAGGAATACAGCCAAAATTACTCCTCACCCTTTTGAAGGTCTTGAAGCACCTTTTTCATCAGCACTATAGAAATATATGAAAGGGATAATGATATATAAAAACAGTTGTACTTGGGATAACCGTAGCAATTACTGCAAAGGAGGTGAGAGGCACTCAATATAAAAACTAGGGCATATACCCTGCATGACACAGTGACATGGTCTAGCAGTAGCAATGCCCCGACTGCTAGATTCCATCAGTGAAACTATCTGCATGCAGTTTAATTGTGTTCCATGTGTTTGCACTGGTTTCCTTTAATACATGTACTGGTATATACACTAGCTACCACATTCAATTGTAAGCTGCATAGAAAACTCCATTTAGGGACTTTCAGGCGAGGGGCGGGGGCTCCAGGGTCCTAGATGTGTAATTTTTGCACTTTCATAGTTTCCCCCTCCACCTGCATCCTTTGTCCTTGTTTTCCCTTTTTTTTTCTTCTTTCTTTTTCTTTTTCTTTTTCTTTTTCCTATACCTCTTACCTGTAATTCCATTCCATTGTAAGGCCCTTCCCCATATCCTCCAACTCTAGGGGTCTGATCTAAGACCCAGTCTCCGAAAGAGGCTACATAGAGGTAAAAACTCGGCCATGGTGATATTGGAAATCTGTTTATAAAGTTATATGTTCTATGACACACAGCCCTAATAACCTTACCTCTCAAGAAGTATTGTATATTGTAATTTCTGACCTGTTCCTATGTTCTTTAATCAATACTGGTCAGGCTTTATGGACACCTTTTAGGTTAATATACAGTGCCTTGAAAAAGTATTTTTTTCCCTTAAAATTGTCCATATTTTTTCATGTTACCACCAAAAATTTAAAAGTGTCTCTTTAGGATTTAATGTTATAGACCAACACAAAGTGGCACATAATTGTGAAGTGGAAGGAAAATGATAAATGGTTTTCAATTTTTTTTACAAATAAATATGTGAAAAGTGCGCATACTAATATTCTTTGCTAAAACTACACTATGGCACGATATGATCATTTCATCTGCATACCTGTGACACGCCTCCAGTATGGCACCGGCAACATACCCCTTATTTGTTTACAGTGGCGTAGCGTGGCTGCGTGGGGGGTGCTGGGGGGACCAGCCGCTCCGGGCGCAAAATCTGGGGGGGGGGCCCTGCCAGTGTCACTTAAACGCAGCTGGTTTAGTTTTTTTTTAATGGAACACCTTAGATTTAAACATGTCACCGCGCATGCGTCGCCGGGAATAGCCGAACGTATATGAGCTTTCCCTAGTGGCGGCGGCACATGTGCAATGACGTGTTGCCGTCAGGCGGCGCCGTTTTTGAATCTATGGCACCTCAGGAACAGGTAAGTGTGAGACTCCTCCATAGCCGCACTACCTGCCATTATGCGGGGCTGCGGGCATACTACAAGAGATGCAGTGCTGCGGGGATGGTACACCTGTACCATCCCCGCAGCACTGCATATCCTGTAGTATGCCCACAGTCCTGCATTCTCCTGTACAATGCCCACAGCCCTGCATTCTCCTGTACCATGCCCGCAGCCCTGCTTTCTCCTGTAGTATGCCCGCAGCCCTGCATTCTCCTATACAATGCCCGCAGCCCTGCATTCTCCTGTACCATGCCTGCAGCCCTGCATTCTCCTGTACAATGCCCGCAGCCCTGTATTCTCCTGTACCATGCCCGCAGCCCTGCATTCTCCTGTACAATGCCTGTAGCCCTGCATTCTCCTGTGCAATGCCCACTGCCCTGCATTCTCCTGTACCATGCCTGCAGCCCTGCATTTTCCTGTACCATGTCTGCAGTCCTGCATTCTCCTGTACCATGTCTGCAACCCTGCATTCTCCTGTACCATGTCCGCAGCCCTGCATTCTCCTGTACCATGCCCACAGCCCTGCATTCTCCTGTACCATGCCTGCAGCCCTGCATTCTCCTGTACCATTACCATGCCCACAGCCATGCATTCTCCTCTACTATGCCTGCAAGGGGGGGTCAGTGTAGGGGGGGTCAGTGTAGGTGTCAGTGTAGGAGGGGTCAGTGTAGGGGGGGTCAGTGTAGGGGGGGTCAGTGTTGGTGTGAATGAAGGGGTCAGTGTAGGTGTCAATGAAGGGAGGTCAGTGAAGGGGGGTCAGTGTAGGTGTCAGTGAAGGGGTCAATGTAGGGGGGTCAGTGTAAGGGTTCAATGAAGGGGGGTGTTAGTTTAGGGGGGGTCAGTGTAGGGGGGTTAATGAAGGGGGGTCAGTGAAGGTGTCAGTGTAGGGGGATCAGTGTAGGGGGTCATTGTAGAGGGGTCAGTGTAAGTGTAGGGGGAGTCAGTGTAAGGGGAATCAGTGTAGGGGGGGGCAAGTCTAGGGGTCAGTGTAGAAGTCAGTGAATGTGTCAGTGTAGGTGTCAGTGAAGGGGGGTCAGTGAAGGAGGGGCAGGGAAGAAGGGTCAGTGAAGGGGGGCCAGTGCATGTGTCACTGTAGGGGGGTCAGTGTAGGTGTCAGTGTAGGTGTCAGTGAAGGGGGGTCAATGTAGGTGTCAGTGAATTGGGTTCAGTCTAGGGGGGCCAGTGTAGGTGGGTCAGTGAAGAGGGGTCAGGGAAGAAGGGTCAGTGAAGGGGGGCCAGTGTAGTTGTCACTGTAGGGGGGTCAGTGTAGGTGTCAGTGAAGGGGTCAGTGTGTGTGGGGGGGGGTCAGTGTGGGGGGGGGGGTCAGTGTAGGGATGTAAGTTTAGGGGTCAGTGTAGTAATAAGGTAGGTCAGTGTAGTGATCAGGTCGATTAGTGTAGGAATCAGGTAGGTCTGTGTAGTGGTAAGGTAGGTGTCAGTATAGTAATCAGGTAGGTTAGTGTAGGAATCAGGTAGGTCTCTGAAGTGGTCAGATAGGTCTCTGTAGGTGTCAGTATAGTGAACAGGTAGGTTACTGCAGAAAACAGGTAGGTCAGTGTAGTGGTCATTGTATTGATTAGGTAGGTCTGTGAAGTGGTCAGGTAGGTCTGTGTAGTGGTCAGGTAGGTTTGTGTAACTGTTAGCATAGTAATTAGGTAGGTCTGTGTAGTGATCAGGTTGGTCAGTGTAGTGGTCAGTGTAGTAGTCAGGTAGGTCTGTGTAGTGGTGAGGTAGGTCAGTGTAGGTGTCAGTACAGTAATCAGGTAGGTTAGTGTAGAAAATAGGTAGGTCTCTGTAGTGGTCAGATAGGTCTCTGTAGGTGTCAGTATAGTGATCAGGTAGGTTAGTGCAGGAAACAGGTAGGTCTGTTTAGTGGTCAGTGTAATTGTCAGGTTGGTTTGTGTAGTGGTCAGGTAGGTTTGTGTGTCAGTATAGAAATTAGGTAAGTTAGTGTAGTGATCAGGTTGGTTAGTGCAGGAATAAGGTAGGTCAGCGTAGGTGTCTGTGTAGTGGTCAGGTAGGTTTGTGTAGTGGTCAGGTAGGTTTGTGTAGTGGCCAGGTAGGTCTGTGTAGTGGTCAGGTAGGTCTGTGTAGGTGTTAGTATAGTAATCAGGTAGGTCAGTGTAGGAATAAGGTAGGTCTGTGTAGTGGTCAGCTAGGTCAGTGTAGGTGTCAGTGTAGTGGTCTGTTTAGTGGTCTAGTAGATTTGTGTAGGGGGCGCAAATTACTTACCTTGCCCCGTGGGCTGACAACCCGCGCTACGCTACTGCTTGCTTATATACCCTTGCCGTGTAACGTATCCATTCCAGTGCCTCCAAATATATACATGCACATATTAATTGTCCTGTATTGCTACTCTTTTATGGCATGATACCATCACATTGTAAATATGCCTGTGACTAGCCACGCCCCCAGCAGGTCATCGGCTGCATACTCCTGTATCCACTGTGAATTTTGATCATTCAGTCTGCTGAGCCTCTACTACTCCCTTCTCTTCTCCCCCTTACCTTTCATAAGCCAACCTCGGAACAATGGGCATAGGTCTGATGAAGGAGTCGTGCTTGCTCAGGAACGTTTTACCACCTACCACCATCATCCCATGTTACTACCGGCTGCCTGCGTTCCAGCGTGGTTCTGGAAGGTGCGCTGTGTCATCGCTTCCTCGTTCCTAAGCTTCTCTGCGCTCTCCAGGGATGACAGCTGCTGTCCGGCTCTCTCTTTCCCCATACAGAGGCATGAAAATGAGCGGTCCCCCTGAGGATTACTGCTGACATACATGGCTCTCTCCCACACAGAAGCACAGGGCCCAGCGATCTGCCAGAGGATCACTATTGATATGCTTTATCTCCATGAAAAATCTGTACAAAAAGTCAAAGGAAGACAAGCGCATGGCCACCCTAGCATAATAAAGCTTTTATTGTTGACACTGAACAAAAGTTTTTGTTCAATGTCAACAATAAAAGCTTTTCTATGCTAGGGTGGCCATGCACTTGTCTTCCTTTGACTTTTTGTACAGATTGTTCGTCCACCACCCAGTGGAATCAAGGAGAGCTGGAACAACCTGGCATTATAAAGGTTTTATTTAGTTGTAACAAGATTATCTACCAGCCAACTTTGAAGGATTAATTGGTCAGCGCATGAACTAGTGAAAAATCTTTTAATGTTTTTGGTCCATCTCCATGATAATTGTGTAAGTGTTTGTAACCCCTTGTGTTCATGAATACATTTTAATCCTGTACTTAGAGGTGCATTTTTTCTTTTTCCTGATTCTCCAGAGTTGTTTCTCCTCACCAAAGTGCTGCCTTGAGTGTCACCTCCCTGCTGCTGCCCAGGACTGACCATCATCCCTCACAAGAGCGCTGCCATCTCTCTTCTTTCTTCTAAGATTGCCCTGTGTTCAGCTCCACCCATCTTCCTATCAACTCTGACCAGCTTCCCTGTCCCTTCTGAAGAAAAGCATCCCAACAACATGATGCTGCCACCACCATGTTTCATGGTGGGAATGGTGTGTTCAGAGTGATGTGCAGGTTAGTTTTCCGCCACACATAGCGTTTTGCTTTAAGACCAAAAAGTTCAATTTTGGTCTCATGTGACCAGAGCACCTTCTTCCAAATGTTTGCTGTGTCCCCCACATGGCTTCTTGCAAACTGCAAACTGGACTTCTTATGGCTTTCTTTCAACAATGGCTTTCTTCTTGCCACTCTTCCATAAAGGCCAGATTTGTAGAGTGCCAGCCCGACTAATAGTTGTCCTGTGGACAGATTCTCCCACCTGAGCTGTCGATCTCTGTAGCTCCTCCAGAGTTACCATGGGGCTCTTGACTGCTTCAAATTTAATGCTCTCCTTGTCTGGCTGTCAGTTTAGGTGGATGGCCATGTCTTGGTAGGTTTGCAATTTTGTCATACTCTCCATTTTTGGATGGTGGATTGAACAGTGCTGAACGTGAAATGTTCAAAGCGTGGGACATTTTTTATAAACTAACCCTGCTTTAAACAAACCTCTGAGGGCTTCACAGAACAGCTGTATTTATACTGAGATGAAATTACAGGTGGACTCTATTTACTAGTTAGGTGACTTATGAAGGCAATTGGTTCCACTGGATTTTAGTTAGGGGTATCAGAGTAAAGGACGGCTGAATATAAATGCACGTCACACTTTTTAGATATTTATTTGTAAAAAGAATTGAAAACCATTTATCATTTTCCTTCTACTTCACAATTATATGCCACTTTTTGTTGGTCTATAACAAAAAATGTCAATAAATATATATACTTTTTGGTTGCAACATGACAAAATGTGGAAAATTTCAAGGGGTATGAAGACACTGTATGTGCTTGCATGTTAAAAAACCTGATACTAGTTATACTTTGTGTTTTTAAATATTGTATTGTATGTTAATATATCTGACTGGACTGTATTAGTACAGAATGTATAATGGCTGTGTATTTATCTGTAAACACCTTGTCCAAAATAAAGAATAAAAAACAACGAAAAGAAAACTCAACAAGCTTCATTATAAACAAAAGAAATTCAGCATTAATATTGTAAACTTAATCTGATCATATTAAGAATCTTTGGTGCATGACAGGCAGGTAACTGTTTGCTAAATGCAATTTTAAGTACTTTAAGATTACTATTGTATATTTAAAATAAATATGTTCTATCTATAACAATTAATATGATGATTATAGTAATAGATTTTTACAATCATCATGTAGGTGTAACTTTCAGTTCGAGTAGCTATCCTGCTTGGTTGTATACTTGTGCAGAATCCATTTTTCCACTGTAATCTCACTTTCAAATAAATATTATTTTTAGCTATTTGAAAGCACATGTCATCAAAACCGATAGAAATATATTTTCTTACCGTTAATGATCTGTTGATTAGGGATTCAGTAATTTTTGTAAGACTTTATCAGCAGTGTATCTCTTATACGTCCTTGTATTTATTTATACTCAATACAAAGCTGTTGCTAAGTCAAGTGCCTGTTACGTCTCTCTAGCTAGGTGTGGCTAAATTACTTTACAAGCCAGACACCACTAAAGCATTCCTCTCCTATTTGTAACATAATACTCACATACAGGATTTCACGCTTCAAGAATTCTCAAAACTGCAAAACCGGACATAATAATGTAACAATAGACTGGGTTATTTCATAGCTTATAGCAAGTCTTTCCTGAGTGACTGAAGAAGGAGTACGTTAATTCATTAAAAGCTAGAAGGACTTGCAGAAATGTAGTTGCAAAGTTAGTCTCAGAAAAGATGTAAACTTAACCAAGTAGACCTATGCTCAATCACTAAAACAACATACAAGTTTAAACATGTTAACGTGATTATAAAAGTTTTCTTCATTCTTTTGAAACCTGCATATTCTCTTTAAAACTATAACTGGTGATCATTCCATGAAGACACTTGTTCAGGCAATTCTTATTATGGGGTGACAATTTTCCCTCAATTGTGCTTGTATGTTATGACACAAATCTATGATGGAGACTACTGTATATGTGATGTATTACTCAGACTTGCATCATTGTCACTATAAGGGAGCTGGTCTAGGATGATGTTCTGCAGCCAACAGTGGAACATGTGCATGTAGACAAGAAGTGGTCGAGGGAGGCCGGTGCAGATCAGCAACACTGAGCTGCAAAAAAACGGATTAAACATTTGACAAGAAAAAAAAACTACAATTATTTATGTTACGCAATGCTTTACCATACTAAATATCATCCAGGTTTTTAGAGCTACTTTAACGTCTTCCTGGAGCCTTTTCCTCCATTCCTTCCCTTAAATCCTGTATTTTTCTTTTATTAAATGTGTCAGTTCTGTGACCTATAACTTGCAGCTATCCAGACATATTGTACATTTATTTGGACATTGATTTGCTCCATCCATGAAATATCGACAAATAAATTGTAGAGGATCCAAGGGAGTACAGAAGCGAAAATAGATTATATTGCACTGGATAAAGCATGATAACTCTACATTGATCCAAACTATGCTGTGTTTCATAACAGGACTACAAGATAGGTGGGCACTATGAATCTATTATGGTGTATAGTTTCCAGATTGAAAGAATTGAAAGGAGACATTTCCTTCCTGTGAACTGCTAAATAAATAATGTACTGGAAACAAGAAGTAGCACATTAAATAGACAAGACAAACAACGTGACAGTCTGTGCAAAAGACCCCAAGGCTCAGTGATTCTAATCTTGAAAGCTCTCCCTTTAATTGCCTTAGCTGGCAAATTTACTCCGTGCTTCCAGTTATGGGGAAGCATGTTACATACCCCCAGGTAGGGATGAGTTAGGGTTCAGTCAAGACTTTGTCCAAACCAAGTTTGGCTGAACCTGTGGGGATTTGTCAAATAATCACATCTCTGCCAGCCCAATCAGCTGTGGTATGCAAAGCCTGGTGGGAATGAAACAATGTGGCAGGAGATGATTTCATCCTTGAGGTAGCACTAATGTAAAAAATGTCAGTGTCATAGTTCAGTTGTAATTTGGCACCTGCTGTATAAAATAATATAGGACTTATTAGACATACTCTATCTATATAATCCCAAAATTCCTAATGAATTATCCATTTTATTTCAGGTATTAATATATTACCAACAAGAAGTGTAAAATATGTTCTTTTACAATGATAAGTAGTATGTCTGTGCCATGGTATTCAAACTATATAACATGAAGACCTTAAATTAAAGATTTCTAAGACTTTATGTAAAGACTTATTATTGCAAACATTTTCAGCTGAAGACAAGCAAATCCTGGAATACAGTTCAGGTAACACTGTACTTCTTAATGCAGTTCTTAAACAAGATAAATCTGCATTTCTGCCACTAGTGGGCACTACAGGGGAAAGGCACTAGTTTAGTTTGCTTGTGGTCTCCATCTTGTACCTTCTACAGTTGGGTGATTGTTGGGACACAGTAGATGACAGTTTCTGTATTTTCAGGCCCTAATTGACAGGTAAGATGGTAAATTTGTCTGAAAAATTTGTTTATCTTATTTAACCTTTAAATGATTTATATTTAATATTCCCCACCATCACAGCATAATGTTTACCTATACTGTAGTCAGTAAACTGGTATTTCTTTTCCTCCTCTCAGTAATATGGCGACAAGCAAAAAAGTGCACATTCACAGTGCAGCACATTTGAACACTGCTTTATTAAAAAGATAAAATACACTAACTTTTACAGACAGAATGGATTTTTCTGAACTTGGCAAGATTCACCTGATATATTCTTATTGTCTGCTGCTGGCTCTGAGAGGAAGATGAGAAACAATTATCACCTTCTTCTATTCACCTTTCTGTCTTGTATGCAAATGTGAGTTTATCGTTCATTACCTTGTACTCTTCATTGGTTCTCATCTTACCTATCCCACTGCACCTTCAGTGTCACTTACAATTCTACCTCCTCTACTCCTCTTCCTTTTTCTGTCGGGGCCCCCCAAAGTTCTGCTCTTGCACCTCTCTTAGGCGGGGTAAACACAAAGTTTTTTTTGTTAAAGCCAGGGGGCTGAATGAAGAAACCTGAGAGTTTGTCGTACTAACACAAGCAATGTTATTGCAGCGATCTCCCCTGCTGTGCCTTTGTGTTCTGACAGAGAGACTGCCCCCCCCCACCCCCCCTTCACCAGAATCAGATGCTGGTTTTCCAGCAAATCCCTTACTGAATGTCCACTAACCGAATATCGGTCGATTCCTATTGAACCAACCTGTACCGGTCGATATTTGGTTTGTGTGTACCCAGCCTTATTCTCAATGTACATCTCCTCCTGGATCAGCTGATAGCCTCCCACAGCTTTCAATACCATTTACATGGTGACGACACCCAAATATATCTTTCTACCCCTCTGTTTACTTTATAATTCTCCTCACGCATCACTAATTTACTAACAGAAATATCAATCTGGATGTCACACCACTTCTTAAAAAATCGAGCTCATCATTTATTTCTCCCACATGTGGCCCTTCCCCTGACTTCTCTGTCAAGATTAATGGCACAACTATCAGTTTGTCTTGACATGCCACAGTGCTAGATATAATCTTGGACTCTGAACTCTCATTTCAGCCCAACATCCAATCACTGCCCAAATCTTGATGCCTTCAAGGCAGAAGGTTTTTTATCTTAATACATTCTATGCATTAAGATAAAGAGCCTTCTGTATGTAGCAGCCACCCCAGCACCCCCTAATACTTGCCTGAGCTGCATCCTTATCCAGTGATGTCTAGGGACTCTCCCTCCTGATTGCCTGAGACACAGCTGCAGCGCCATTGGCTCCCATGGCTGTCAATCAACATCAGTTAGCAAATCAGGAGAGAGAGGGGGCAGGGCCGAATGGAAGCTCTGTGCCTGAATGGAGCTCAGCTCAGTTGCCCCCATAGCAAGCTTCTTGCTGTGGGGGCACTCAACAGGAGGGAGGGGCCAGGAGCAGCAAAGAGCCACTGAGGGACCCGAGAAGAGGATCCAGGTTGCTCTGTGCAAAACCAACTGCACATAGCAGGTAAGTATAACATGTTTGTTATTTTGTTTTTTTAAACAAGACTTTACAATCACTTTAACCTGTGCAACATCTCCAAAATATGCCCCTTCTTAACAAATGACACTAAAAAGGTTCTAATTTACTTCCTGGTTATCTGCAACTCCCTCCTCATTGGATTACCTTTAAATAGGCTATCGCCCCTTTAGTCCACCATAAATGCTGCTGCTAGATTCATCCACTTTACCAACCATTGAGTGTCTGCTATCCCTCTCTACTAGAGTTGAGCGGACACCTGGATGTCCGTGTTCGACGGGTTCGGCCGAACTTTAAAAAAAAGTCCGGGTCCGTGTCCCGGACTTTTGCCGAACTTTTCCCGGACACCGAACCCCATTGAAGTCAATGGGGACCCGAACTTTCAGGCACTAAAATGGCTCTAAAACACCAAAGGAAAGGGCTAGAGTGCTGCAAATGGCAGCAAAACGTAATTAAGAGCATGGCAAGTGCTCTGCAAACAAATGTGGATAGGGAAATAACTTAAAACAACAAAAAAAAACAGAAAAATAAAACAATGTTCTTCATCTCTGAAGGACGAGGCCCATATGGAGTAGGAGGGAGGTTGAGGTGGTGGTGGATGTGGCGGTGTCATAGGCGTGCGCACAGGGCCAAATTGCTATCCGCCTCAGGCCCATCCGCCACTGCATTTACCCAGTGTGCCGTTAGGGAGATATAACGCCCCTGACCGTGCTTACTGGTCCACGTATCGGTAGTTAGGTGGACCTTGGCACAGATGGCGTTGCGCAGTGCACACCTGATTTTTTCCCCCACTTGGTTGTGCAGGGAAGGGATGGCTTGCCTGGAAAAGTAGTGGCGGCTGGGCACGACATACTGTGGGACAGCCACCGACATAAGGTTTTTAAAACTGTGCGTCTCCACCAGACAGAATGACAGCATTCCAAAGGCCAATCATTTTGAAATGCTGGCATTCAGGGCCAGGGATCGCGGGTGGGTAGGGGGGTACTTCCTCTTCCTCTCAAGTGTTTGGGAGATGGAAAGCTGAACGCTTCCACGGGACATTGTGGAGATGGTTGTTGGTGACCCAGGTGGTGGTGTTGCTGACAGATCGTCTGTTTGCGGGGTGGCAGGTGTCGGTATCACTACAGATGTGGCTGGAGCGGCCGAGACTGCAGCAGAAGAGGAAGCAGGATGAGCCAGAGACGTTTCTTGGTTTTTAAGGTGTGTACTCCACTGCAGCTCGTGCTTTGCACTTAGATGCCTGATCATGCAGGTTGTGCTCAGGTTGAGAAGGTTTATGCCTCGCTTCAGGCTCTGATTGCACAGGGTGCAAACCACTCGTGTCCTGTCATCAGCACATTTTCTAAAGAACTTCCACGCTAGAGAACTCCTTTGAGCTGACTTTGGTGCGCTCGTTCCCTTGCTGCGTTGGGCAGTAGCAGGCGTAGTGTCTAGGGCACGGCCGCTCCGCTTCTGCACCCTGTTCCCTCTTCTGCTGTGCTGGTGGCTCTGTGCGACCACCGCCTCTTCCTTCAAACTACTCAGGTCACCTGCATGACGTTCATTCCATGTGGGGTCGAGGACCTCATCGTCCTCCACATCATCTTCCACCCAGTCTTCACCCCTGCCCTCCTTGTCGGTCTCCACAATGCTGAACGCCGCAGCAGTTGGCACCTGCGTTTCGTCATCATCGGAGACGTGCTGCGATGGTCCTTGCATGTACTCATCTTGAGAAATAAGTGGTTGGGCATCGCTGCACTCAATCTCTTCCACTTCTGGGGCAGGGCTAGGTGGATGGCCCTGGGAAACCCTGCTGACAGAGTCATCAAAAAGAAGAAGAGACTGCTGTATGGCTTGGGGCTCAGACTGCTTGCCTGATTTGCAAGGAGGTGAGGTGAAAGACGGTTGGACATCGGCTGCAGGTGCCAACTCTGACCTTTCTGCAGTAGACTGGGTGGGAGACAATGTGAAGGAACTGGAGGCACTGTCAGCAGCAAACCAATCTACTATCGCCTCTCTGTGTTCTGGCCTCATCACTTCTAGAGGCGTATGATGCCCTACCAAATACTGATGCAGGTTCTGTCGCCTACTCACACTTGAGGAAGGTGTTTCACTTCTGCGTGTAGCTGGCACAGATCGACCACGTCCTCTCCTTGCAACAGGAGCTCTACCAGCAGCACCACGACCCAGGCCACGGCCCTTATTTGACGGTCTCCTCATATTTCTGTAATTTAAGATCTTGCCCTAGAAAGGTGTTTATTGAATAGCGGAACAAAACAACAACAGTATCGCACGGGTGTATCTCACAGTCAAATATGCAAACTATGCCGCAATTTAATGTTTTTTACACCAAAAGGGTGTATATTGAATAGCGGAATAGGATAAAAAACTGTGTATCTCACACGTACAAACACAGACTAGGCCCGATTAAATTTTTTTCTACCCTAAAGGGAGGATGAGGAAGAGGAGTAGGAGGAGTTGGGAACAGGAGGCAAACTGAAGCGCCCTGCAATCCTTGGCGGGGGAAGGAGATGCGCCAAACGAATTTAAAAGGTGTATCTCACACGTACCGATACAGACTATGCCGTAATTTAATTTTTTACACTCCAAAAGGGTGTATATTGAATAGCTGAATAGGAAAAATTTTATAATACGGTGTATCTCACACGTACAAACACAGACTATTCCCCAATTACAATTTTTTGTACCCTAAAGGCAGGATGAGGAAGAGGAGTAGGAGGAGTTGGGAACAGGAGGCAAACTGAAGCGCCCTGCAATCCTTGGCGGGGGAAGGAGATGCGCCAAACAAATTTAAAAGGTGTATCTCACACGTACCAATACAGACTATGCCGTAATTTAATTTTTTACACTCCAAAAGGGTGTCTATTGAATAGCGGAATAGGAAAAATTTTATAATACGGTGTATCTCACACGTACAAACACAGACTAGGCCCCGCCGATTACAATTTTTTGTACCCTAAAGGCAGGATGAGGAAGAGGAGTAGGAGGAGCAGGCAGGAGGCAGACTGAAGCACCCTCAAAACCTCGGCAGTATGAGATGCGCCCCAAAAATTGGAAAGGTGTATCTCACACGTACCGACACAGACTATCACGCAATTTAATTGTTTATACCCAAAGGTTTTGATTAAATAGCGGAATAGAAAATATGATCAAAAAAAAAGTGTATGTATATCACACGTACAGAAGCACACTAGGCCCCAATTACTACTGTTTGTACCCCTAAAGGCAGGATGAGGAGTAGGAGGAGTATGGAACAGGCAGCACCCTCAAATCTTCAGAAGTATGAGATGAACCTCAAAAACTTGGAAAGGTGGATCTCACACGTACCAACACAGACTATCCCGCAATTTAATTGATCCCCAAAGGTTTTTATTGAATAGCGGAATAGGAAATATGATCAAAAAAAGTGTATGTATCTCACACGTACACAACCACACTAGGCCCCAATTACTATTGTTTGTACCCCTAAAAGGATGGATGAGGAGTAGGAGGAGTATGGAACAGGCAGCACCCTCAAATCTTCAGAAGTATGAGATGAACCCCAAAAACTTGGAAAGGTTGATCTCACACATACCGACACAGACTATCCCGCAATTTAATTGATCCCCAAAGGTTTTTATTGAATAGCGGAATAGGAAATATGATCCAAAAAGGTGTATGTATCTCACACGTACACAACCACACTAGGCCCCAATTACTATTGTTTGTACCCCTAAAAGGATGGATGAGGAGTAGGAGGAGTATGGAACAGGCAGCACCCTCAAATCTTCAGAAGTATGAGATGAACCCAAAAAACTTGGAAATGTTGATCTCACACGTACCGACACAGACTATCCCGCAATTTAGTTGATCCCCAAAGGTTTTTATTGAATAGCGGAATAGGAAATATGATCAAAAAAAGTGTATGTATCTCACACGTACACAACCACACTAGGCCCCAATTACTATTGTTTGTACCCCTAAAAGGATGGATGAGGAGTAGGAGGAGTATGGAACAGGCAGCACCCTCAAATCTTCAGAAGTATGAGATGAACCCCAAAAACTTGGAAAGGTTGATCTCACACGTACCGACACAGACTATCCCGCAATTTAATTGATCCCCAAAGGTTTTTATTGAATAGCAGAATAGGAAATATGATCAAAAAAAGTGTATGTATCTCACACGTACACAACCACACTAGGCCCCAATTACTATTGTTTGTACCCCTAAAAGGATGGATGAGGAGTAGGAGGAGTATGGAACAGGCTGCACCCTCAAATCTTCAGAAGTATGAGATGAACCCCAAAAACTTGGAAAGGTTGATCTCACACGTACTGACACAGACTATCCCGCAATTTAATTGATCCCCAAAGGTTTTTATTGAATAGCGGAATAGGAAATATGATCAAAAAAAGTGTATATATCTCACACGTACACAACCACACTAGGCCCCAATTACTATTGTTTGTACCCCTAAAAGGATGGATGAGGAGTAGGAGGAGTATGGAACAGGCAGCACCCTCAAATCTTCAGAAGTATGAGATTGTGTTCACTGTACCCCACAAAGATTGTGTTCACTGCACCCCAAAAAGATTGTGTTCACTGCACCCCACAAAGATTGTGTTCACTGTACCCCAAAAATATTGTGTTCACTGCACCCCACAAAGATTGTGTTCACTGCACCCCAAAAGGATTGTGTTCACTGCACCCCACAAAGATTGTGTTCACTGCACCCCAAAAGGATTTTGTTCACTGCACCCCACAAAGATTGTGTTCACTGCACCCCAAAAGGATTTTGTTCACTGCACCCCAAAAAGATTGTGTTCACTGCACCCCACAAAGATTGTGTTCACTGTACCCCAAAAAGATTGTGTTCACTGCAACCCACAAAGATTGTGTTCACTGCACCCCAAAAGGATTGTGTTCACTGCACCCCACAAAGATTGTGTTCACTGCACCCCAAAAAGATTGTGTTAACTGCACCCCACAAAGATTGTGTTCACTGCACCCCAAAAGGATTTTGTTCACTGCACCCCAAACAGATTGTGTTCACTGCACCCCACAACGATTGTGTTCACTGCACCCCAAAAGGATTTTGTTCACTGCACCCCAAAAAGATTGTGTTCACTGCACCCCACAAAGATTGTGTTCACTGCACCCCAAAAGGATTTCGTTCACTGCACACCAAAAAGATTGTGTTCACTGCACCCCACAAAGATTGTGTTCACTGCACCCCACAAAGATTGTGTTCACTGCACCCCAAAAGGATTTTGTTCACTGCACCCCACAAAGATTGTGTTCACTGCACCCCACAAAGATTGTGTTCACTGCACCCCAAAAGGATTTTGCTCACTGCACCCCAAAAAGATTGTGTTCACTGCACCCCACAAAGATTGTGTTCACTGCACCCCAAAAGGATTTTGTTCACTGCACCCCAAAAAGATTGTGTTCACTGCACCCCACAAAGATTGTGTTCACTGCACCCCAAAAGGATTTCGTTCACTGCACACCAAAAAGATTGTGTTCACTGCACCCCACAAAGATTGTGTTCACTGCACCCCAAAAAGATTGTGTTCACTGCACCCCAAAAAGATTGTGTTCACTGCAGCCCACACACAGCAAAATGGATGTGGATCACTGACACCTGCCTATCTCCTATCCCACACCACACAGCAATATCGATTGTAGTTTGTAGAACACACTTTCCCTAAAAATCAGCAGACTCTATCCCTAACAGGATTGATAAGAGATCGTAGATCGGGACTGAGTGCAGACCCCACCCCACACAGCAATATCGATTGTAGTTTGTAGAACACACTTTCCCTAAAAATCAGCAGACTCTATCCCTAACAGGATTGATAAGAGATCGTAGATCGGGACTAAGTGCAGACCCCACCCCACACAGCAATATCGATTGTAGTTTGTAGAACACACTTTCCCTAAAAATCAGCAGACTCTATCCCTAACAGGATTGATAAGAGATCGTAAAACGGGACTAAGTGCAGACCCCACCCCACACAGCAATGTCGATTGTAGTTTGTAGAACACACTTTCCCTAAAAATCAGCAGACTCTATCCCTAAAATGCCTACAACTGGCCCTGCCTAAAACACTCCGACCTGTCCCTCAATTCTATCCGGACACAAATGTTTTTTTCCTGCCTGTCTGTCCCTAATCAGCAGCCAGCACGTTGATGTGTGCTCTCTCCCTGATCTAAGCAGCAGAATGACGCCGCTGTGGCGCTGCCTCGAACTTATAAAGACTTGGTCACATGCTTCAGACGGCCAATCACAGCTACTGATACATTTGCAGGCATGGCTGGAATTGCTTAGGCACACCAGTTAAACGCTTGTTGATTGGCTGTTGAAAGCCCGCCATGAAAAGCGCGCCAAAGCATGCAAAACCCGGAAATAAAACGACCGAACACGGATTTTTACCCTAATATACAGTAAAGTGTCCGTGTCCGTGTTCGGGTAACAAAAATCCAATTATTCGGTACGAACACGAATAATACAGTCCGTGTTCGCTCAACCCTACTCTCTACCATACCCTCCATTGGCTTCCACTCAACAACTTAAAAACCCATCCACAGCTCTGCCCCCAGCTATATCACTAACCTTGCCTTGAAATACCAACCAAATAATTCTCTTCTTTATTCCCAAAACCTCCGGCTCTCTAGTGCCCACATCACTTCCTCCCATACTCGCCTCCAGGACTTCTGTAGCGCCTCTTGCATCCTCTGAAATTCCCTACTCCAATCTGTTCAGCTATCTCTTATTCTGTCCACTTTTAGGCAATCCCTAAGAACTTTTCTCTTTAGAGAAGCCTATTCTCCCTCCATCTAACAACTGTACTTTTATTTTCTCCATCAGCTCATCCTCCACAGTTATTACCTTTTGAATCACTTGAGATTCCCTTTTTAATTGTAAGCTCTAACAAGCAGGGCCCTCTGATTCATCTTGTATTGATTTGTATTGTAACTGTACAGTTTGCCCTCTTTTTGCAAAGCACTGTGCAAACGTTTGGTGCTATATAAATCCCATATAATAATAATATCCTGCATTATAGTAGTGTTCAAGCATGCTATACTACCCTTTGCAGTGCTTTTGGGAAGTGCCTCCCTTTGCTACAGGTGTACTCTCCCTTCTTCACCCCAGCATCACAGTCTCAAATAACCTGTGCAAACACAGTACCCTACCCAGTGCACTGAATTAACTCACACATATAGTAACCAGAATCCCAAATATAGACAGGGCCCTTTAGATGTTAAGTGTCTTTAAGGTGGTGCACTTGCTGATCTTTTATGATGAAAGAACAGAGTACATCCAGGAAAAGACTTGATAAACAGAAGAGCTTGAATAGTGTGAGAGATCTTCAATTAAACCAGGCAAGTACTATTGTGGTTGAACAGAATGTATCAGCATCACAGATTCTCCTGATAGAGTGATGTAAAAATAATAGCAATGGTTCAGTGCCGAAAAGCATCTGGAATGCATCCGGACTGCATTTCTATGGTGTGAACTGGCCCCTAAAGTACTGACAGTAGCTGGAGTCACTGGGAATGTAAAGAAAAAGGGGCTTGAATAAGCCCCTTTTTCTAGATGGGATAGTGACAGGCTAGGTAAGCTTTAAGAATCCATCTTAAGAGGGTTTTTTTAGTGAAGGTAGTTGTTGCTAGGCAGAATAAGTAAGGGAGCACACGTTTGGTCAGAATAAGCCCCAATCTGAGTGGGGCTTATTCTGTAGCTAGGGAGATTAGGCAGATAACTAGTTTTTTCCTGTTTTTTCCCGCCTTTAGAGCCTGCCCGTGGGATATTTAAGGGGGCTCAGGACAAGAAGATTCCACTCACCCCAAGAAGGACTTTGCATCAAGATCCCAGCTTTTGTTCCTGTTCAGCAATCTTCTTCGTGATGAGTCTTCTCCGCCGTTTGATTGAGCGGGCCGGTGAGGAGGGATCGGAAGACTGGATCAAGCGGTGTCTGGCCATGTCGTCCTCTTCGTGTCAAGCGGAGCCTCCGGAAGCAGCAGTTCGTCCTTCCACAGTGATGGAGCCGGCCTCCGAGTCAAGCAGGAGAGCGGATGTCGTCAGCGCCAGAGGTCGAAGGGCGTCTTCGTCACCGGATCCGGACGGGGGAGATCATTCGTCGGCAGTGCGCAGGCGCGGCACATTGAGACCTTCCGGGTTGGAGGCCATCCCGGCGAAGAGGAAACGGGCACCCCGCCGCCGCTACTCGCCATCCGTCGTCGACAGGGAGCTGAGGCAGTCACCGCGTCCGTCGCCAAGAAGAGAGGAGAGAGGCAGGTCGGCCTCACGCTCCGCCGGCGGGCTGGTCGCAGCCCCGGCAGCCGCGGAACAGGATCGGCAGTTACAAGATCGTCCGCCCCTTATGGGGCAAGGTGAGGCTTCTAACTCTTGTCTCCCACAGGCTCCTTCCCCATTGACCCCAGGTTTGTTCCGCTCTGATGACCGCAATCCGGTCACGGCGGGGCACGCTGACATGGGTGCTGGATTTTCTGCACAGTGAGCCACCGATGCCATGGCGAGTGTCTTCCAGGGTTTTCTTAATGAGTTTAGGCAGGTACTGCACTCCAATGTCCCTGTGTCCACTGGTAGCGTTCATATGCCTGTTGTTACTACTGGTGTGCCTGTGTCAACCACCTCAGCTGATGTTGCAGTACATGTTTCTTCTCCGTTGGATGTATGGGCGCCATCTAGTGGCCTTTTAGGAATTAATACGGGCATGCCAGTTTTTAATCCTGTCCCAAGTGTTAGTTCTCCTCCCGCTCCTCCTGCCTCTGTCACCCTGGCGAAATCTCAGAATCTCCCTGAGGTGTGTCTCAGGGAGGCTTTGACATGTGAAATGTCACCTTTAGGTTTTCACCTATCGGATTCCATAAAGGAAAAAATTTGGAGTGGAAATTATATAGACATGCTTTCTTTGCTGCCTTCTGCAAAGGAGTTTGTTTCCAAGGGTGACAGAAAGGATGAGGATGAGAGGAGACGACCAGTATCTAAAAATTTTTATAACTGGTTACAGGCATTTTTATATATATGCTGCAGTGATGTGTGAAAAACACCCTTCCAAATGTATCGGTTTGTTCCATTGCATTTGGATATCATTTTGGAGGCATATAAAAACTTTGGCGGAACGGCTTGGTTTTCTTATAACGTTGCCTTCCGTCAGAAGTTGTCTGTGCAGCAGAATTTAAAGTGGGGAGTGAAGGATGTCAGCCTTTGGCTGGATCTTTTACTTCCACAAAGGTCCATTTTTAACAGACAAACGTTTGTGGGTACACAACCACAGCCTTCTACTCCTTCCTTTCGGAAAGGAGTATGCTTTAGTTACAACGATTCACAGTGCAAGTGGCCTGGGACCTGCAGATATAGGCACGAATGTGCCTTTTGTGCAGGTTCCCACTCAGTTGCCAAGTGTTTTAAGAGAATGCAGAGTTCTCAGCAACCAGGGAGTTTTTCAAAAGGCCTCCACGCCGGTGAGGGTGTGCGCAATGCTACCGTGGCTTCAGCAGTACCCCGACAGGGCGAAAGCCACGCTGGTAATTGAGGGTTTTACTGATGGTTTTTATTTGCCCAAGTTTAGCGGCACAGGTTGTAAGTTGGTAAATAATCTCAAATCTGTTTCTTATCTTGAAGATGTGGTTGCTGACAAAATATGTAAGGAGTTACAGGCTGGTAGATTTGCAGGCCCCTTTGTTTCCCCCCCCCCTTTGCCAATTTCCGGATATCTCCCCTTGGCATAGTTCAAAAAAAGGAACCTAATACATATCGCCTTATCCATCATTTATCGTTCCCTTTTGGGGAGTCATTAAATGATGAGATTAGCGGGGATGATGCCTCTGTACAGTATTCTTCCTTTGAGGATGCCTTGGTGATTTTGCGGAAATTGGGTAGGGGAGCGCTGCTAGCAAAGATAGACATTAAATCTGTGTTTTGCCTGCTGCCGGTTCATCCCGATTCATTTAATTCTCTGGGATTTTTCTTTTTGAACCATTATTTCTTTGATAGATGCCTTCCAATGAGTTGTTCCCTGTCCTGTTTTTATTTTGAATGTTTTTCTACTTTTTTAGAGTGGGTAGTGTCCTGCAGGTCGGGTTCTTCCTGTCTTGTACACTATCTGGACGATTTTTTGTTCATGGGTCAGACGGCATCCTCTGATTGTTTACATTTGCTTGAAACATTTTTTGATATATGTGAACAGTTAGGGATCCCCTTGGCACATGAAAAGACAGAATGGCCATCTACTAATGTGCAATTTTTGGGTATCTCCATTGATTCTGTTTTAATGGAATTCAAATTGCCCCAGGAGAAGGTTGACAGGTTGGAATCTTGCTTGTTACTGATGATACGCAGAAAGAAGGCAACTTTAAAAGAAATGCAGTCACTTCTAGGGCTCCTAGCTTTTGCTTCACGAATCATCCCTTTGGGTAAGTTATTTGCTAGGAAGTTGTACGCTGCCATCTCTGGTTTGAAGTCACCTACTGCACACATCCGATTGTCTTCTGAAATCAAAGGGGACATGCTGGTTTGGGTGCAGTTTCTGATTTATTTTAATGGTAGAGCAGTATGGCAGGAAGATTTTGTCACTGATCGGGACTTCTGTCTTGCCACGGACTCAGCGGGCTCAGTGGGTTTCGCCGCCATATGGCGCACGCATTGGTGTGCTGACTCTTGGCCTGACAGATGGAAGCAACTGGGTTACACTCGCAACAGTGTATTGTTGGAGCTTTTCCCAATTGTGGTTGCCCTTGAGGTTTGGGGTTCCCATTTCCGGAACAGGCGCATTCTTTTTCGCACTGACAATAAAGGGGTACTGTTTGCCATTAATTGCCTTTCTTCTAGGTCCCCACCTGTCATTAAACTTCTGCGGTACCTTGTATCCAGGTGTTTACGATTAAACATTTGGATTAAGGCTGCTTTTGTGCCTGGTAAGGACAACGATTTGGCAGACTCTTTATCTCGACTGCAGATGGAGCGATTTTTTCGGCTATTTCCGGACGCGGATCGAGCAGGTTGTCGTTATCCGGCTCAGCTGTGGGGCATTGTATGAATTTGGTTTCTCACAATATTGCTGCTTCCCTGGCTCCGGCGACACTGGCCGGATATCAATCGGCCTGGGATCTTTGGTTGTCCCATCTGAGCTCTATTGGGGAATCTCAAGATCTTTTTTCAGAACAGCTGGTTTTATCCTTTTTAAATTTTTTATTTCTTAAGCAGTACTCTTGGTCCCACATCAACAAATTATTAGCGGTTGTCTCATTTTTCGCTAAATTACGAAATCACCCCCCATGTTCTTCCTTTTTTTCTGTGCGACAGGCTCTAAAAGGCTATCGCAAAGTGAACTGGCGCCCTGATCGCAGGGAGGCTGTGACACCTCACCTCTGGGAGCACTTATGTCATGCAACTGGGCGTGTATGTTTTTCGCCATATGAGTCGGCCATGTTCAAGGCGGCTTTTTCGGTTATGTTTTTTGGGGCGTTGAGGATCTCTGAGCTTCTCCATGATGGCAGGCGTAGCAACTCCGGTTAACTATTATCCGATCTCAAAGTTCGGGATACCAATGTCAGTATTATGCTGCGTTTTTCCAAGATGGATCAGTTAGGTATTGGTAAGTGGATTCATTTGTACCAATACACGCAATCCAAGATATGCCCTGTTTTATTGCTAAAATTTTTTTTATCAGTACGGTCGTCCAGTGATGGGCCTCTTTTCATTCACCAGTCTGGTAAGGCATTGACTAAGTTCCAATTTAATGCTGTCTTCCGGAAGTGTCTAAAGTTTTTGAACCTGGAGCAATCTCAGCTATCTTCACACTCTTTTAGGATTGGAACGGCCACTGAGGCCGCTAGGTTAGGGGTCAATGCTCAGGTTTTAAAAAACATTGGTAGGTGGAAGTCGGATGCTTATATCACTTATATTCCTCCTAACACTTGTCATTGATATTCTAGGACTCCAATGCCTCTCGGTCTGGATCGTTGGCAAACTCTTTTGTTCATTGGGCCTGAGCGAGAGCCAGGAGGAGGATTTATTCCGAGAACATTGGCCTGGATCCACGGTTTTATCACGTCCATTGGTTTAGTAAACGGGGCTTGTGTTGGTCGGAATTTTTACCCAAAATTTGTAGATTATTACAGGTCCTTTCCCCCGCTGATGTAATGATAATTCATCTGGGGGGAAATGACATTGGTAAATTCAGGACTCTTGACTTAATTTTTTAAATTAGAGACGATCTCGTTTACCTTAAGTCCGCTTATCCAGGTATAAAGCTTGTTTTTTCAGAGGTTATTCCCAGGCTTGTTTGGTTTAAGCATCCGCACTTGAAGCCCTTGGAGAAGGTGCGGAGGCGAATCAACAAGGCTTTAGCTAGATGGTTAGGTAATGCTGGCATTTTATCTTTTCCGCATTTCGAGCTGGAAGGTGGAATCGCCGGACTATATAGGTGTGATGACACTCACCTGTCCGATATCGGGCTCGATATCTTCAACGCCAATCTGGGTACTTGTGCCGAACAGGCCGCGCAGTGGGGTGGTGACAGGAGGGTTTAAGCATCCTGTCTGGTGGATAATTTTTTGGTGGTTATATAATTTTATTGGTTAACCTGGATCGTAGTGGTCGGGTTACGTTTATGTTTACTGAATGTTAATTTATTATACAAGTATTAAAACGGCCGCGGCCTTTAAAATTCCAGATTGGCGTACAGTGTCATTATTTTAGGTTAAGTTGCTAAGTATTAGAATAAGTCCTGTCTGCTATCCCATGTAAAGAAAAAGAGGCTTGAATAAGCCCCTTTTTCTAGATGGGATAGTGACAGGCTAGGTAAGCTTTAAGAATCCATCTTAAGAGGGTTTTTTTTAGTGAAGGTAGTTGTTGCTAGGCAGAATAAGTAAGGGAGCACACGTTTGGTCAGAATAAGCCCCAATCTGAGTGGGGCTTATTCTGTAGCTAGGGAGATTAGGCAGATAACTATTTTTTTCCTGTTTTTTCCTGCCTTTAGAGCCTGCCCGTGGGATATTTAAGGGGGCTCAGGACAAGAAGATTCCACTCACCTCAAGAAGGACTTTGCGTCAAGATTCCAGCTTTTGTTCCCCTCCTTCCCCTTTGTTTGTCGCGGTCAGTTTATACTTGTTGGGTCACCTTTGCGTAGTGCAAAGGGGGGCGATGTGTTGATATTGTTTATTTGTTTCAAGAGATGAATATGTGATGGATAATTTTTTGGTGGTTATATAATTTTATTGGTTAACCTGGATCGTAGTGGTCGGGTTAAGTTTATGTTTACTGAATGTTAATTTATTATACAAGTATTAAAACGGCCGCGGCCTTTAAAATTCCAGATTGGCGTACAGTGTCATTATTTTAGGTTAAGTTGCTAAGTATTAGAATAAGTCCTGTCTGCTATCCCATGGCACATGTTGGTAATGGCATGCACCGAAAAATACAGCAAGCAATACCAAAAGCATGTCATATTACAAAGTATAATAATGTGTAGGATAGGAATGACTTTATTTGATGAGAAGTGGAAGCTCAGTTTCTTCCTTTGAGGTTGAATATACTCCCTAGGTTTCAGAAAGAAGCTTGTATCAACCATCTAGTATTGAGGTGACTACAGTATCTATTTCTTTGCGGGGTGAACAATTAGTTGGTGGACAATTGATTTATTTAGCATGTATTTCTGTTTTCTAAACAAAATATGTATAAAATAATCCTATGCTTATGGTGTGTTCCTTATGAAAGTGAACAATATAAGTGATGGGTTGTTGCTCTAATAAAAGTGCTGTGTCTTTAAGAAATAAAAACCAAATGGTATAGAAAGCTACCTTAAAATAAATGAAGGATAGTAAAATAAAAATAAAATAAAATAAAATAAAATTGTCCTTTTTATAAACTCTAGTCAGTGTAATATATAACCAATTTTTAATAACAATAGATATTGTTCACAAATGCATTAATATGATATCCATATATAAAGTCCATAGTGCATATCTTCTGATGTGTAAATGGATGGATTGGTTCAGTTTACGAATAAGAAGATATACACTATGGACTTTATATATGGATATCATGTTAATGCATTTGTGAACTATATCTATTGTTATTAGAAATTTGTTATACAGGTGCATCTCATAAAATTAGAATATCATCAAAAAGTTAATTTATTTCAGTAATTCAATTCAAAAAGTGAAACTCATATATTTTATATAGATGCGTTACACACGAAGTGGTATATTTCAAGCATTTTTTTCTTTTAATTTTGGTAATGGCTGGCTCTGAGGAAGAGGGTCCTCCCTCGAAACGCGTTAGCCTTATCTGTATGGACAGTATCAAGTTCGCTTGTCACTATTAACCACTTAAGCCCCGGAGGATTTGGCTGCTAAAAGACCAGGGGGTATTTTGCGATTCGGCACTGCGTGACTTTAACGGACAATTGCGTGGTCGTGTGGCGCTGTACCTAAACAAATTTGACGTCCTTTTTTTCCCACAAACAGAGCTTTCTTTTGGTGGTATTTTATCACCTGTGCGATTTTTTGATCATGCGCTATAAACAAAAAAAGAGCGTCAATTTTGCAAAAATAACAATATTTTTCACATGAAATTCCCCAAAAAAAAATGTAAAAATCAAAATTTTTTAACATTTTCGGACAATTTGTTTTATGCTACATATGTTTGGTAAAAAAAATTGCAAAAAGCGTATTTTTATTGGTTTGCGCAAAAGTTATCGCGTTTACTAACAAAGGGAAAGATTTTTGTCATTTTTGTTGTTTTTTTTTTTTAACGCGTAACGGCGGCGATCTGCGATTTTTTTTGCGGTACTGCGACATTGCGGCGGACAGATCGGACCCTTGACTGACATTTTTGACACTTTTGGGGTTACCAGTGACATTTCTACAGTAATCAGTGCTATACATATGCACTGTTACTGTAAAAATACACTGGTAGTGAAGGGGTAAACTTTATTTGAGAGGGAGGGGCTGTGTGTGTCCCTAGGGGCGTGATTCTTACTGTGATTGGCTGTGGCTTGAGCTGTAGGAATACTGATCAAGGGTCCTACATTGTAGAACCGTGTGATCAGTGTTTCTACACCGGGGAGAATGACAGGTGGCTTGTTTACACAAGCCGCCTGACTTTCTCCCTCTCCCCCGACGATCGCCGAGTGACCGGCGGACATCGGGTCCGCCGGTCACACGCGCGGGGGGGGTCCGTCACCGCGCTGGAGCGGGAGCGCGCCTCCGGCGGCGCGCGCTCGCTCCCCAGAGCCTCACAGGCTAGCGACGTAGACCTACGTCGCTCTGCCTGTGAGGGGCTGACTGCCGCAGTAAATATACTGTGAGCAGTCGGCAAGCGGTTAAGGAATATGTTCCTGAGGTCTCTGGATAGCCGAAGGATTTCCTTGGTTCTATGCTTCTACACAGCATAGTTTTGTGAGTATAATGTATGTTGTGACTTTTAACCATTTCCAATAAACAGTTTATGGTATTGCACTAGGTCAGTGTGCCCTTCTCTTGTTTTTTATGCTTTCAGTTTGTGTGGATACCCATCATCCTGAGAGGGCAGCAAGACCTTAGATGCCAACTATCTAGCCACCACCTCTTTGGATTTCATGCAACATTTGAGTGCAGGAGACATTTATTTGTCTTTTCTGTCAGAATTAGGCTTTGTCCAGTTCAAAAGACATATCAATTATTGGTTGCGACACAACAAGTTTATAGACTCTAGAGTTTCCACAGATGAGAGCAGGTTCACCGTGAGCACATGTGACAGACGTGAAAGGGTTTGGGGAAGCCATGGAGAATGTTATGCTGCCTGTAACCTTGTACAGCATGACCGCTTTGGGGGTGGGTCAGTGATGGTCTAGGGAGGCATATCCATGGAGGGATGCACAGACCTCTAAAGGCTAGACAATGACACTTTGACTGCCATTAGGTATTGGGATGAAATCTTTTGACTCATTGTCAGACCCCACGCTGGTGGAGTGGCTCCTTGGTTTCCCCTGGTGCACGACAATGCCCAGCCTCATTTGGCGAGAGTATGCAGCCAGTTCCTGGAGGATGAAAGAATTGATACCATTGAATGCCCCCCACGCTAGCCTGACCTAAATCCAATAGGGCACCTCTGGGACATTATGTTTTGGTCCATCGGATGCCACCAGGTTGCACCTCAGTCTGTTCAGAAGCTCAGTGATGCCCTGGTCCTGATCTGGGAGGGAATACCCCAGGACATCCCTTGTCTCAAAAGAAGCATGCCCCGATGTTGTCAGGCATGCATACAAGCATTTGGGGGCCATACAAACTACTGAGTACCACTTTGAGTTGCTGCAATGAAATTTCAGCAAAATGGACTAGCCTGCTGCATCACTTTTTTACTTTATTTTCGGGGTGTCTTTGAATTCAGCCCTCTGTAAGTTAATCATTTTTATTTCCATTAAACAATGTGGCATGCTTTCATTCCTAAAACATTACCAAAACCCTATCAGTATAGATATTAAGCATGATATTGTTCCCCATTGAGATCTGATGTTTTTTTCAAAGTGTTCCTTTCATTTTTTTGAGCAGTGTAAGTATATATATATATATATATATATATATATATATATATATATATATATATATATATACACACACACACACAGTATCTAACAAAAGTGAGTACACCCCTCACATTTTTGTAAATAGTTTATTATATCTTTTCATGTGACAATACTGAAGAAATGACACTATATAGCTACACGTAAAGTAGTGAGTGTATAGCTTGTATAACAGTGTAAATTTGGTATCCCCTCAAAAAATAACTCAACACAGCCATTAACGTCTAAACCACAAAATACCAGGCATTATATTTCCTGCTAACTCCCTTTAATCTCTGCCTACAAACTGTTTATGTCAGACGAATAAAAAAAATGGTCAAAAGAGAAAATACTTTATTCAGTTTAGTTTAAACATAATAAAAAACTGTTAAAATTGGTCCAATCTTTATAAAACACTTCTGATTTATAATAACTTACATGTTATTACATTTAAATGTAGTTGGTTCCTTCCTTGCAAGAACTAGTCATGTAAGGGAATATAATAAATAGAGAATATTATGATTCTACTGGGTCCAGGAAATTTTCCACTTCTTGGGGTTTAGGAGTTTAGATGGAATGCTTTTCCTGGTCCTAATTGGCAGTAAGATACTTCTCATATCAGTATTATTTTATCAAGTGTACTTACCAAATTATGTTATATCCACCCATTGTAGTATAACATGTAAAAACAACAGCTTTTTTTCAAAACATTTTGATAAATAAATCCAGTTAAATTGGTCATATACATTGAGATTTAGATGACGATAGTAAACAGAGATATTTCCATACACAAATCTGCTGCCATTGACACCTATGGTTAGTTCATATTTACATACCTAATGTAGTAGTGGCCCCCAGCCTCCCTAACTGTCTTATAGTAACCTGTACCTGACATAAAGAGGTATCAGCTAGACAACTTGTTGAGTGGTTCTAAAAGCTGAAGGTTTTTTACCTTAATGTTGTCTATGCATGAAGGTATAAAACTTTCAGTGTTCAGTTCCTCCCGTATACTCATCTGAGCCCGATCCTACGATGTGCATGGGAGCAGAAGCTCTCCCAGGTCTCATTGGCTTTGACTCAGCAGCAGAAGCCATTGGCTCCCATTGCTGTCAATCACAGCCTGTGAGAAGAGAGCAGGGATGGGGCCGAGCCATACTCTGCTTGTCTGATAGACACACAGAGGTAGTTCAGGAGCGAGCACGACCAGTGCCCCCCAGAGCAAGCAGTTTTCTATGAAGGCACTCAGCAGAGGGAAGGGCCCGGGAGTTTTGGCGGGGTACCCGAGAAGAGGAGGATCGGGGATGCTCTTTACAAAACCTTTGCAAAGAGCAGGTACAGTAAGTATGACATGCTTGTTATTAAAAAAAAAAAAAAAATGTAACCTTTACAAACACTTTAAATTTACTTGACATTTTCAGACCATGGCATTAAATATCCAATACCAGATATTCACTTTGCTTGCCAACTTTGGTACTGCATGAAGTTTGAGATCATATTCCACTGCTGCCTTTTCTATCCATAACTTGCTGATTTTAGTTGCTGTAGAGGTCCTATACATATACATTTTTAATCCTGCCATATACCTCTACTGAGAATGTTGTAGGATAGCAGAACAGAAATATGTATTTTCTTTTTCAACTCTTATTAGTTTAAACTAAGTAGGATGGACTTCTTATGTGGAAATACTTTTTTTTCCATACCTTTGCGTTGGCACTAATAGGTATCTCTGATGCAAATCCAGATGCTTAATTATACTCTTTATTCACCAGTGAATCTGGAAACTGTCTGTGCAGAGACCATTTGTAAAATATAATATTGAACATTACAGATGGGCCTGCAGCATGGATAACATTTTTGTTGCTCTGTCTAAGGTCACAATAATTATAGTTCCTGTTTATATCAGAGATTTTTACAAAACTAGCTGAAACAGCAGCTTATTGTCATCATTATTAAAGTAACAAAAATAAATGTATTTATATATTTTATGTATTAATTATTCTCAAGTCTACTTGAATAAAACATTAAAAAATTAGCAAAACCCATTTAACCAAAATTCATACTAATTTGTAAAAATAATTACCATTGAAAGTTCTAGTATCAAAGTAAAAATTCAATTTTTCTAGTTGTACAACAATATTATATATGTTCTTCATTTTGAAATCCTTTGCGATATTGACACATCTAAAGAACATATATTACTTTTGAAATGTACATAAATAAAATCATAAATATGTATTATAGGGAGTCCAGACTCCCCACTGTGTTCTTGCTTTTTCTTAGAGGAGTAAGTGAGCAAATTCAAGATTTGCAATCCAAGTGTTGTTTTTGTAATTTTACAAAGCGTACAATACACATGTTTATTTATCTTTACAAAAAAATCTCAGTTATTCACAGTTAAATTGTTCTATGCAAAATCTATCTGCTCTACACATACTTTGCAAAAATCAAAGTTCATCTCGGGATGATGCATCAAGTGTTGCCTGTGGTGACAATGCTTCGGTGTTCTGAGCATCAGTGTGTATTTCACCTTGTTGCCTAGTTTTTCCTGAGTATCTTCTGTCCCAGTCTGTTGATACAGTTTCATTGTCCCATATAGTAGATGTTTCTGTGTCACTAAAGTATCCTGGCTGACCTGTGTAATGAGTAGGGTAGACAAGCAATGGTTCCGCGGAGAAGGCCTTCAAATCCCGTGGATGATAAAACTCCATGTATGTATCTCTAAAAACACAAGAGTAGATCAAATTAACCTATGCAGATACACACAAATTAAAAGATAACTTCAAATAACAGTGTGCATCCAAATGCAGTCAAATAGTATTATGTATGTTTAGCTGACTACATTTTGATATCAGTTGGTGAAAACATATTACATATACCGTTACAGTTTATAATAGTTAAAATGTTTATTGTATAGATGTTTCAGTGGCGCTCTAGCCATCTTCTCAAGACATGTGTAGGGATCCGATGCACTCTACTGTCAGCTGCTAATATCACATTATAATGTAAAATTGTTTAAAAAATGTGTATGCCACTTTCTGACTCTGTGTTTTTTTGGGAAAAGATCTTGAAAGGAGGAAGTGGAGAGACAGAAGGTCCGAGGCCAAATGTCCTGTCCATGCTACTAATACCAGAGATGGGTAACAGCTGGAGGGTCTCCTTGTCAATGAAACACCTTTTTTTACTTTTATTAAAAGGCAAAAATAAAGCAAAAGTCTCCAGCAAAAATACAAATAATGACAGCAACAAAAATGCCAAATAACCTTGCTATGCACTGGCAGTCTGACTGCTGCTAGTCCACTGGCTTTTCCCAGCTCACATGGTTTGTACTACCTCACTGCACAGGCCTACTCCTGGCCTCGGCAGGATTCCCTAGCCCCCCCTGGGTTCATTCACTTTCTGAGAGACCTCCAAATTTTCTCCAGTCTTCTTGGACTGGCTAAACGCCTCAGTTTTCTCAGCTTCCCAGACCCTCTCTTGGACTTTCAAGCCCACATAACTGCCCTGGTTTTCTCAGTCCTTTGCCAGAAAGTCTCTTACACAAGGCATGTAGTCTCTGAAAGGCACCACCAGCTCTGCGGACAGGGGGTCTGTCTCCAAACTGCAGCCACTGCAACTCCAACTTCCCCTTCTACCCCTACTCCACCGGAAACTCTCACCAAACCATTATTAAAAGGGGTTGTGTGCACCTGGGCACACACCATGCAGGCCTACCACAAAATCCACCGGGTTGGAGATCTCCTTCCTCCCACGGCACTTTGAAATCTCCAAACTACAGAGTCCCATCCAGAAATACCAAAATCCAGAGAAATCTGCAAAAGCCGTTTCCTCTAGTCAAAATACACACTCTGTATATACACAATATATCCATATATAGTGATGAGCCGATCAATACACCACCCCCCCCCCCCCCCGTTCGGTTCGCACCAAAACATCTCAAACAGGGAAAAGGTTCTAGCGAACATACAAACTCTATTAAAGTCTTTGAGACACAAACAAGCAAATAAAAAAAAAAAAACAATTGTTTTTACAGGAGCGGTGATTTTAATAAAGGTTAAAGTGAAACAATAAAAATTAAAAAATCCTTTAAATATCGTGCCTGGGGGGTCCCCTTAATGTGTCTGTAGAGTGGTGCATCTGTACGGTGTAAGGAGCCTGCTGCAGCAATACTGACATTTATAAAGGAAAAAATGTAATTTAAACTTGTTCGCGGCTGTAATGTATTGTTGTCTCCGGGCAATGCAGATTAAAAAAAAAAAACAGCATAGGGTTGTCCCCCACCCAGTCCATACCAGGCCCTTTGGGGGCCAAAATGTAAAAAAAAACAGTGTGGGGTCCCCCCCAAAATCTATACCAGACCCTTATCTGAGCATGCAGCCTGGCAGGTCAGGAAAGGGGGGATGAGCCAGCGCCCCCTCCTGAACTATACCAGGCCACATGCCCTCAACATGGGGGCTTTGAGGCAGGGGGGCTATTACCCACCACCCTTAAGCACCTTGTCCCCATTTTGATGGGGACAAGGGCCTCTTCCAGACAACCCTGGGCTGTGGTTGTCAGGGTCTGCAGGTGGGGGGCTTATCGGAATCTCAAAGCCCCCTTTAACCAGGGGCCCCCAGATCCCGCCCCCCCATGTGAATGGGTATCGGGTACATCGTACCCCTACCCATTCACCAAAAAATTGTCAAAAAGTGAAAACCACAGAACATAGTTTTTGACAATCTTTTATTTAGAAGAAAAAAAAATAGTGTCCTTCGATGTAAATCCATCATCAATCACGATGCCTGCCGGACCCGAAAAATATAAAAAAAAAAAATATAAAAATGTAAAAATGCTTTGCCTCTTAAGAGGCTACCCGCTGTATGCCTGATCTTCAGCTTTGACAGTTCTTCTTTTCACGGTGGCACCGCCCCTTCTGACATCACATGACGTTTCTATTTTCCGGGTCCGGCGGGAGTCATGACTTTTAATAAAGAGTCAAAAACTGTGGTTTTAACTTTTTTGGTGCATAAGTACGGGTACTATCCAATACCCATTCACATAGGGGGGCAGGATCTGGGGGCCCCCTCCTTAAAGGGGGCTTCCAGATTCCAATAAGCCTCCCACCTGCAGACCCCCACAACCACAGCCCAGGGTTGTCGGGAAGAGGCCATTGTCCCCATCAACATGGGGACAAGGTGCTATGGGGGCCACCCCAAAGCACTCTCCCCATGTTGAGGGCAAGCGGTCTGGTATGGTTCAGGAGAAGGGCACGCTCGCTCGTCCCCCCCTTTCCTGGCCTGCCAGGCTGCTTGCTCGGATAAGGGTCTGGTATGGATTTTGGGGGGACCCTACGCCATTTTTTTTTAATGTTGGCGTATACCAGACCCAAAGGTGAGCTCTGGGGAGCAGACCGAGGAATCATAGTGCCCTGCCCCTGTGGAGCTCTGCCATTCATTTGACTTGGGTGGCCTTTCCCTCTACTTCTCTGAAAGCTGTCTCTGGATGACATCCTGCCTTACTGGGGTTGTGCCTCTCCCTCCCTTTCCTCCTCTACTCTATTGGGCACCCAGTTACGGTCAGAAAGGTTCTCCCTGACTAATTTCCCCTCACTCTAGACTCCAGTTACTTTCCTCCTCCTTGCTCTCATTTGTATTTACAATGCTGCAATGCCACAATATAAGTGACTCAAAACCTGTACAACAAAAAGACATGTTCCAGCCACATGCAGTATAGCCTTTTGATATAAATTAGGTGTCAGTAATTTACCTTATGATTTGGTACAGTTTTTAAATTAATCTGTGTTTGTAAATGATTCCCAAATGGCTTTACACACAACTTGTTCCAAAATGCATCAAATTACAAGGTGGCTTAATAGCAATTGTGTTGTTTTGGCTCTATTAGGCATATATCAATTAATCAATATATCAATTTTCTATGAATCTTAAGCTTGTCCAAAGTGCTGCTCATTAATTGATCCCAACTGCCAACTGTTGTCAGATTGGTTCATAGAAGGTTTATATTTTGATACTTGTGGATTGAACATGTCAGATCCTTTGTAATTAGTGAAGGAGCTCAGGTTTGCTGATACCATGGGTTCGCAACAAATCCTGTGGTTCTACATTTTCATCCCCAGAATGTTTTTAAAAGCACATTTTCAAAACATAAAGCCAACACAGTTAGATAGGCCAAAAAGGGGGAAGGTTGAAAGAGCCAACCTCCTCAATATTAAAGCGGAGCTTAGAGCAGCCATATTCTCAGTGTACTGGAAGCTGCTCTTGGGGGAGGGGATAGAGAGCTATAATAAATTGCACAGGTTGAGATTTTTTTTTAATTTATCACTAATACATATCCTCATGGCAGTCGCTGGCATCACATGCCATTTGTTGGATCATAGCTTGCCTTTTAGCTCTACAACTGGCCAGAATTGAAACTAACAAGTCATCCCTCTCCCTTTAGACCAGGGGTCTCCAAACTATGGCCCTCCAGTTGTTCAGGAACTACAATTCCCATCATGCCTAGTCATATTTGTGAATTTCAGAGTTTTACAATGCCTCATGGGTTGTGTAGTTCCGCAAAAGCTGGAGGGCCGTAGTATGGAGATCCCTGTAATGGGGTTCAATCAAACTTTGAGCAATATTCACAATACAAAGCCCAGAAGCTGGTTTATGAGAACACATTCAGTCATCCAGTTGCTAGTTCTGGTTTTGCAAACTTGGAATATGCATCACCTGAGTGGTTGTTAGCATTTTTGCTGCACATAACGAGCATGGGCGTTGCTGTATTTTGGAACAGACTCTTTATGCACTGTGAATATTAGGTAAATGTGTATAACATTTACAAATACAAAGAGTATATAGGAAGCTAGATACAAGTTTCATGCACAGTTTACTTTGGAAGTGCTAATAAACAAACAGCAATATTGCGGCAATAGGTTTTTATGCAATGGTAACAAAGACAGATGATGGGTGGTGTGATTAAGTCAAACCGCAGAAACTGTACAGGCTGCTGTAGTGTTTGCCATTATATTGATAAGGGGCAAAAATAAGATCCACCAACCCAATGGATCTTACAACAGTAAATGTTCTCAGATACAGCATAGCTTTTGATAGATATCAGGTTTTCCAGGTGCCTGATTCCTTGTGTGAAGGGGATTATATTCATATACAATAAATAATTATTTTTTACCAAGCACATAAACTTGTGTAAAGGGTGTTTATGTCATATCTATAGTACCTGTTTTTACGTAAAAAGAAAATCACCTTAAGCAATGGATTTAAAAAAAAGGTACACAGTGCTGAAAAAAGTCAGCTTCCACTTGGAATGCTTTCAGTTCTTCAGCCCTCCAGGATAGAGCGCTGTTCATGTGATTAGTGCCTGAGGGTAAATTGCAAGCATTCCAAAACAACAAAAAGTATTTTAGCATTATCTATGCCCTTTAAACATCACTCATGTTTTTTTTTAATATGTTTGTGAGAGCTTTGGTCCACCATGAATAATGGTTATACTTACACTGGATGCTTGTTATACATCACTGGAAGAAACTCGTCCACCGGCAGCATTTTGTTTAATGGTTCTGCAGCAACAAGTTTCCGAGCTCCTTGCTGGGAGATGGCATATGCAAGTGTCCAGTATGAATAATCAGCTTCAACTAAATTCATTACATTGGGAACAGCTTTCTCAGGGCGTTGCACTTGCATTCTTTTCCTGCCAATGTAGCTTTAAGGATCAAAAACAAATATACATTAAAACAATTACTAAAATTGCTTCTTATATTGCATGTGGAATAATTTCTTACATGGTTGCATAAACATATAACTTAGATAGCAGACTTTCTTTCCTGTATGATGAAATTAAATTAACATCTAAACTATACTAGGCATGTTTATTGAATTCAGTGTCCTTCTGTTCTACCAAGAAAATCAGGTCTTAGTGATTTCTTAAAGCCTAATTTTACTTAAAAAATCAACACAAGGGACATTACTTACTATCAATGTGATTTGTCCCTTATGCTGTTGTCTCCTGGCCTATTTGAAATCATCCTTCTTCGATTCTTCCCAGCTATGCCACTGTAATCTTCTGGTGTGCATAGGCGTGCGCACAGGGTGTGCCAGGTGTGCTTGGGCACATCCTAATAACCCTGTGTGGAGCAGATTCCCCCTGTTTGAACCCCTGATATTTCAGCAAAGCCCCCTAATGGCTCCTACAATTTTATAAAAAATGCTAAAATTGTAAGATATAATAAAAAATAAAAACTACTGACACCATCCACTGCCCTGACACCATTCTCTGCCCTACTGACAGCGTCCACTGCTCTACTGACACCATCAGTATATATACACATGTATGTGTTTGAGCTTTGAGGTGCACACCCTAATGCAATAGGCTGTGCACACCTATGCTGGTGGTGGGAGTTATTAAAGCTGAGGGAACTGGGACAGGCACTCCCCACCCCTGCCCACCCTTTCCAGCCACCTGTACTATTTCTTCTATGAATAAAAAACAATCTATGAATGGAGGATGGGTGAATGAATGAAAGGTTTGCCTTCTCCATTCATAGATATTTTTTTCATTAAAGTAGTACTAACAGAGCTGCATTTCTGAAAGGACCAGAAGGAAGGAAAACCCCCAAAGGTTTGCAGCATCTTCTGGTTTATCCAACACGGCTTATTGTTTTCTTCTCTTGATCCTACAACCTGATAATTCTGCTTCTTGTCTTATGTATACTGCTTTTTCTGTTTT
Organism: Pelophylax lessonae; assembly: GCF_965119305.1. Lineage (NCBI taxonomy): Eukaryota > Metazoa > Chordata > Amphibia > Anura > Ranidae > Pelophylax > Pelophylax lessonae. Next base: position 149,892,425 of record NC_138775.1, read on the forward strand.
GTACACGTGGACTTCATTGTCAGCGCGGTTCAGTCTCAAATTACTTAAAATATTTCTTTCTTCTCTTTCTCTTCCCTTCCTTCTTTAACTGCTTTTCATTCTTTGGTCATATATACATGGCATCGGGAGCAAGTGGTTATACCAGGATAATGGCGGCGGCTGCAGCTGCAGCAATGAGCCTGGTATTGATTTTTAGAGACGGTGATCAGCTTTCATGTAAAAGTGATCTGAGTGGCTCTACAGCCACCTAATCACTTTTACCTGACTTGGAAGGGGGCCTTCCTCCATCCGCCATTCCCAGGCTCTCCTGTTCCACTAGGGAGCGCAGAATTGCTATAAACAGTGTTTCAATGGCTGGTACAGCAAGTGAAGCAGTCAATCAAACAGATCTAACAGTTGGAGGGTTGATAAGGAATCAGATATCTAACAGACCCCAGGTCTCTCCATAAAGAATACCTGTAACCGCCCAAAGTTATCACAAGGGGAAGGAGTGTTGTTCATCCCTTGTGGGAGCAATAAAGTTGAATAAAAACAATTTTAAAAAGTATTAAAAAATTAATTTAAATTAAAAAAAGTAAAGCACCCCATTCATATGCAAATGCAAAGGCACACATAGCTCCCACACATAAACTGTAATTGAACCATACATGTGAGATATCACAATGAATATCACAGAGCAATAATTCCTATGCCAGAGCTCACATTTAACTGGTAACCTGTAAAAGCTTTTAAAGAGCCATCTTTGGATAATTTTAGGTAATGTAGTTTGCTGCCATTTCACAGGTATGCACAATTTTAAATCATCAGAGGTATATCTTTTTACTTAATGCAACATCATCTTTTATATTTTACAAAAAAAAATGGGTATTATATTGTGTTTGTGTGCAATACAATTAATTTGGGTGTATTCATTCTTGGTTTGAAATTTGGTTTGATAAACAACTGTGCAAATATCATGTGACATAAAAAATTGCAACAGCCCCCATTTTATTCTGCAGGGTCTTTTTTTTTTTTTTCAGAAAACATACAATGCTTGGGGATCTAAGCAGTTTTCTAGCAAAAACATGTATGTGAGACAGCAAGTGGTTAAGCAGCCCCCCCCCCCCCCCCCAAAAAAAAAAGGAAAATATACATGAAGGAAAATTGTAAAGGTGCAGCAGTTCCAATAAAGAGAAACACAATAATGTACTATAACTGAAGTGTATAATAATAAACAAAAGGGCTCAGACATGTCCATGAGTTTATGGACCAAAACTGCTTATTGCACATTCAAAATCAAACTATTACTCTCCTACTTTAGTGAGTATTTTGCTACGTCTAAATCTTGATAATCTTTTATATGCTCTGCTAGGTCTTTTTACATTTATTTATTTTTTGTGTTTTTCTATGTTGTCTGATTTATGAAAACCTGTACCGTATATTGAACTGTATTCACTGCTCTCTTTGTATTATGTTTCATTTCTTCTGAGGCATTTGAATTATTTATATTTCCACCACATCCTCTAAGACAATTATATTTACCTCTTACTGTGCCTGGTATTTTATGGGTCATTACATACTGTATGCTACAGTAACAGATCTGTTTATATCTTAGTAATTCAATCTCTGCTAGTGCATTTGCTTCTTTACAATGTATCTGTTCTACTGCAGAATTGTATGTGTATGCTCATTTCAAGCGAGGCCTCTTGCACAGTGTACTGATGTATGAACATCAGACATTTCTGGCAGAAAAAAACAAAAGTATGGGCTGTATATGACCTGCGCGTATTTGCAAGTTTGCACACACACAAACAGGAAGGATGTCATTTGTGCTTATTTGTGCATATATGAGCGTGTTTGTGAGGATACACACAAAAAAACTGACCAACAACTCTGATTTCTGGATTTTTTTTTCTTTTTACTGATCCGTACGCAGCACATGTTTACACGCCTGTGTATAAAGGCACAATAAAAACAATGGGCTGCGCCTGCCAGAAGCCACAGCTCCCAGAGATATCATTCCAACTCTGATGGCCATATTTAGGGAAATACTGGAGCTCCCGCATACAGCTCCCATCGAGATTGATCGTTCTCATAGGGCACTTAGACCTCCTTCTCAAGATTTGAACAATCCTAGATATGTCATCTGTAAGCTACACAAATACACGCTTAAAGAGGAAGTAAACCCTCCTCTGACACTTTTACCTATAGGTAAGCCTATATTAAGGCTTACCTATAGGTACTGTAAATATCTCCTAAACATGCACCGTTTAGGAGATATTTACCTAACATGCAGCCAGTGACGTCACTGGCGCATGCGCTCTGAAGGAACGGCCGCTGGTGCCGTAAATTCAGAGCCCCGTACCGTGACCGTTGGCTCCCGCGAGCGTGCGCGGGAGTGACGTCACCGCGGCTCCGGACAATCAGATGGCCGGATGCCGCGATCCCGTCATACAGGTGAGCGGGCGGCACGGCGGGGGCTCGTTCTTAGTTAAGTATTTCATAATGAGCTAGTATGCGATGCATACTAGCTCATTATGAGTTTCTCTTTCAGGTTGCAGAAAAATAAAAAAGTTTCGAGGGTTTACAACCTCTTTAAGGATCGCAATATGCAAAAAATGCGTGGGAAACCGTACTTTGACTTTGATAAGGCACACCTTATCTTCTATCAGGACATATCTAGGCACACTCTCAGGCAACGCCAGGCACTCCACCTCCTACCGGCCGCTATCCAAGAGGCAGGCCTCACTTACCGTTGGGGTTTTCCATTTTACCTACAGGTAACTAAGATGGCAGACAGGTTTCGTTGTGTACTAAAGATGATCTTCCTCATTTCTTGTCCACTCACGGGCTGGATCCAGTCAACTTCCCAGATTGGAGAGCATCGTTGGGCTTTCCTACTATCGAGCCCCTCCCAACCCTGGCTGCCTGCTAAGCGCCGAAGCCGCAAAAGGGGTCGACAGCGCCCTGCTTTGGGCTCGTCTCCAGGCCCATCCACTCCAAGGGACTGACTGGCTATGTTCTCCCTCTGCTGGGGAAAGAACCTAAGCCCTAAAGGTAACCCCCACAACTTGGACTAAGTCGGTACTCATGCTTATCGAGAACTGGTAAGATTGCTCCTAAAAGAGCTCATGAATATGCACAGTGAACAAGGATCCAGCTTACCGGGACTTTATGTTAATGTTGCTTGAGCTCCTATTTAATGTGCCCCAGACTCGCTGCTAAAGCCCAGGACTGGAACATTTGGGTACTCCGCAAGGATCTCTCCCACCCCTGAGTATGCAACTCATAAGATGAACTGGGCATGAGCACCCCCACCGCCCCTCTCACGTTGGCACATACCTATACGGATTTAGATCCCTATTGGGACCGTTGGTTGAGGCTTTGGGACTTCTCCCTCGGGAGCGCTGCCCTGCGCCTAGCCTATAGACATTTTGAATTTTGGTGTGGTTATTACCACTCGGTTATGTTTCTCATACTACTCATGTTAATTTTCCATGGTTATATAGGAATTCATGTAATGGGACTTTATGAGCACTGTATCCGCACTTAATGGTTTTTATGAGGAATTTATGTTATGGGACTATGAGCACTGTGCTTTTTTCACATAGTGGTTTTTATCATTTTAATAAATTTTGCTTTATTAAGCGCGGTCAACCTTATATATATATATATATATATATATATATATATATATATATATATATATATATATATACATATACATATACAGTACATATACAGTATCTCACAAAAGTGAGTACACCCCTCACATTTTTGTAAATATTTTATTATATTTTTTCATGTGACAACACTGAAGAAATGACACTTTGCTACAATGTAAAATAGTGAGTGTACAGCTTGTATAACAGTGTAAATTTGCTGTCCCCTCAAAATAACTCAACACACAGCCATTGATGTCTAAACCCCTGGCAACAAAAGTCAGTACACCCCTAAGTCAAAATGTCCAAATTGGGCCCAACGTGTCAATATTTTGTGCGGCCACCATTATTTTTCAGCACAACCTTAACCCTCTTGAGCATGGAGTTCACCAGAGCTTCACAGGTTGCCACTGGAGTCCTCTTCTACTCTTCCATTATAACATCATGGAGCTGGTGGATGTTAGAGACCTCGTGCTCCTCCACCTTCCATTTGAGGATGCCCCACAGATGCTCAATAGGGGTTAGGTCTGGAGACATGCTAGGCCAGTACATGACCTTTACCCTCAGCTTCTTTAGCAAGGCAGTGGTAATCTTGGAGGTGTGTTTGGGGTCCTTATACTGCCCTGCGGCCCAGTCTCCAAAGGGAGGGGATCATGCTCTGCTTCAGTATGTCACAGTATATGTTGGCATTCATGGTTCCCTCAATGAACTGTAGCTCCCCAGTGCCGGCAGCACTCATGCAGCCCCACTCCCATCACCATGCTTGACTGTAGGCAAGACACACTTGTCTTTGTACTCCTCACCTGGTTGCTGCCACACATGATTGACACCATCTGAACCAATTAAGTTTATCTTGGTCTCATCAGACCACAGTACATGGTTCCAGTAATCCATGTCCTTAGCCTGCTTGTCTTCAGCAAACTGTTTGCGTGCTTTCTTGTGCATCATCTTTAGAAAAGGCTTTCTTCTGGGATGACAGCCATGCAGACCAATTCGATGCAGGGTGCGGCGTATGGTCTGAGCACTAACAGGCTGATACCCCCAACCCCTTCAACCTCTGCAGAAATGCTGGCAGCACTCATACGTTTATTTCCCAAAGACAACCTCTGGATGTGACGCTGAGCATGTGCACTTATCTTCTTTGGTCAACTATGACGAGGAATGTTTTAAGTGGAACCTGTACTGGTAAACCACTGTATTGTTTTGGCCACCGTGCTTCAGCTCAGTTATAGGGTCTTGGCAATCTTCTCATAGCCCTAAGCCATCCTTATGTAGAGCAACAAATATTTTTTTCAGATCCTCAGAGAGTTCTGTGCCATGAGGTGCCATGTTGAACTTCCAGTGACCAGTATGAGAGAGTGAGAGCGATAACACCAAATGTAACACACCTGCTCCCCATTCACACCTGAGACCTTGTAACACTAACGAGTCAAATTACACCGGTGAGGGAAAATGGCTAATTGGGCCCAATTTGGACATTTTCACTTAGGGGTGTACTCACTTTTGTTGCCAGGGGTTTAGACATTATTGGCTGTGTGTTGAGTTATTTTGAGGGGACAGCAAATTTACACAGTTTTATAAGCTGTACACTCACTTCTTTACATTGTAGCAAAGTGTCATTTCTTCAGTGTTGTCACATGAAAGGATATAATAAAATATTTACAAAAATGTGAGGGGTGTACTCACTTTTTTGAGGTACTGTATATTGTTTTTCATCTTTGGCAAAGTATTTGCTTTATGACAGGCTGCTTGTGAGTTATATACAGTACCTTGTATATTCATTCACACTTTTTTTTTTACATTATTGCTTTGGTCCTGTGCGCAGGTGCAGGAGTGTGTATGCACTCTATATATTTCTAGCTTCTTAATAATGCACTAGCATGACGGGCAGTTCCAGTAGTTCATCTAGCACTCTCATTAGGATATGCTGGCCTAGTGCCAGCCATTTGGTCTCCTTGTGAAGACTTTTTCTTATTTTTGGATTCATGTATATACACACTAGTTGGTGATGGATTCAGGGGGTCTACTCATGATTCCCCGGGGGGAGAGCCCCATGGTTATTCTGTTATTCAACTGTTGTTCCTCCTTTTATTCTCATGTTTACTCACATTTTATACATGTCCTTGAAACTTATGTTTTTGTATCATTGGAAATGTTACTTTGTCTTAAATAAAGATTATAAAAAAAATAGAAAACAATGGGTTGCATTTAGATTTTTTTAGAAAAAAAATGCCTTTCAGGCCTAAAAGTGATCTCATCTACTATCTTGGAAATCCCTGTATACATGTTAGGGCCCTTTCACACTGCTCTGTAGCATATCCGTTTTTAACCGTGATTTTGCTGTGTTTCAGATGCTTTTCCATTGTATTTCTGGTGCGTTTTTTAGTTGCCTGAACCTGTGGAAAATTGCAAAGAGGTGCATTTTTACGACAATTTACATTCATTTAAACGAGAAGCTGTGGTTTTTGATGCGGTTTTTCTAAAGCCCCGTACACATGATCAGATTATCGAACGATCTGTTGTCCGTTTTTTGTGGCATGCTAGTCTGATGTGGAAAGTGAAGAGGTTATTTTCATACGAATTTTCCCGTACGACAGAATTCTACTTCAGAAGTGATGTCTTGTGTTGGATTGTTTTGTATGTGTTCTTTCGTCTCTGAGCATGCCTAGTCTTGCTCTTAAGATTTTTTTCCGTCTAAATCTGTACTAATGAGATGAAAATCGGACGTTGTATTACGGACGACAAAAATTTTATAGCCTGCACATCAGGATTTTGTCAGCCAAAAAGTCGGAGTTGGCTGTCGAAAGCACCATACTAACAATCCGAAAATCGGCAGATCAGTCGTCGGACGAATTTTCCCTACAGATATTCTTATCGTGTGTACGGGCCTTAACCACTTTAACTCCGCTCACATTGCTGCTACTGCAGCAATGTGGCTCGTTATCGTCCAGCGACATAGACCTACGTCGCTGGACTCCGCCCCTTTTGGCTCGCTCCCGCTGTGTTCAGTCACAGCGGGAGTCGGGCCAGGGGAGGAGCGGCGGCAATCGCCGCTGCTCTTCCCCGATCGTCGGGGAATCTAGTTTGGAGATCCGCCCGCTTGTGTAAACAGAGCGGGCGGATCTCCTAAGTGACAGGCAGGGACAGATAGCATGGTTCAGCATAGCTGAACATCCGATCCGTCCCTGACTCACTCAGTCACCCCCCCCCCCAGTACCAGGCATACATTAACCCCTCCCTCTCCAATAAAATTAACCCCTTCCCTGCCAGTGTCATTTTTACAGTAACAGTGCATATATATATAGCACTGATTACTGCAGTAATGTCACTGATAACCCCAAAAGTGTCAAAAATGTCAGTCAAGGGTCCGATCTGTCCGCCGCAATGTCGCAGTCCCGCAAAAAAAAATGCAGATCGCCGCCATTACGCGTTAAAAAAAAACACCAAAAATGACAGAAATCTTTCCCTTAGTTAGTAAACGCAATAACTTTTGCGCAAACCAATCAAAATATGCTTATTGTGATTTTTTTACCAAACATAGGTAGCAGAAAACAAATTGGCCAAAAATTTAAAAAAACTTTGATTTTTACATTTTTTTGGGGGGGAATTTCATATAAAAAAATTGAAAAAACATTGTTATTTTTTCAAAATAAACGCTCTTTTTTTGTTTATAGCGCAAAAAGTAAAAATCGCACAGGTGATCAAATACCACCAAAAGAAAGCTCTGTTTGTGGGAAAAAAAGGACGTAAATTTTGTTTCGGTACGGCGTTGCACGACCGCGCAATTGTCAGTTAAAGTCGCACAGCGCCGAATCGCAAAAAGTGGCCTGGACGTAAGACAGCAAAATCCTCCGGTAGTAAAGTGGTTAAACCACACCAAAGCAGCAGAATGCAGGACTTTGTAACGCAGTGGTGTGAAGAGTCCCATAGGATTTAAAGGTAAACATTTATCGTCCCCGTCACTTCCAGGTGCCTGATCATGAACATCAAGATATTGCCTGCATGAAACTGCTATAGTACCCAGCCAGTACAACTAAGTTTCCATTTTCCATTTTTAGTTTTGTCTTGTGTTATCTGAGACTTGGATGATCACATTAGGAGAATCACTGATTTGATCATTTTTGATTTTCTGATTTGAAAAATTTGTTTTGTCGTCTAGACAGGTGATAAATTGGCACAGAAGCTCTCAAAGCATAACACCCACAAATTTTCTCAAAGGCAGCTGTGTCAACACATAAACCAAAAGCATATGTTGGTAACACCTAAGTGTGCAAGTTTTTTTTTTTAATTCCTCTTAAAGTAACTCTGTCACTTTGACAGCAGAATTAAGCAAGCACAGAGTGTAAAAGCAGATGCTTTATATTTACCCTTCTGGCAGTTCATGTATTGAAACTGCTATTGCTTTTCTTTGGCTACTGCAGGTACCCAACACCAGCAGGCAGCGCCGGGACAAGGTCATCCAGTGCCCAGGGCAAGGATGTCAATCTGCGCCCCCCCCCCTTCCCTTAGGGTTAGGGTCAAGGCACCCTCCCATCCCTGCAATAAACCATTGCGCCCAGGGCAACCGTCCCTCCTGCCCACCCATTGTCCCGGCCCTGCCAGCAGGTGTGTGAAATACCTGCTCTCCAGCCATACAGACCATGCCTATTTCTGAGATTGGTTGCTTACAAGTTAAATCAGTATCTTTTTCTAGAAAATTACTTAGAACCCCCAAACAGTATATATATATATATATATATATATATATTTTAGCAGAGACTCTGGGGAAGAGAATGGCGGTTGTTACAATATTTTATGTCACACAGTATTTGCGCAGCGGTCTTTCAAACTCATTTTTTTGGGGAAAAGACACACTTCACTGAATGTAAAAAAAACTAAACAGTAAAGGTAGCCCAATTTTTTTGTATATTGTAAAAGATGATGTTATGCCTAGTAAATAGAAACCTAACATGTTACGCTTTAAAATTGCACGCACTTGTGGAATGGCGACAAACTACGGTACTTAAAAATCTCCATTGGCGTCGCTTTAAAATTTTTACCAGTTATCTGTTACAGTGGAGGTCTTTTGCTAGAATTATTGCTCTTGGCTCTAACAGTTGTGGTGATACCTCACATGTGTGATTTAAATTTAGGGGCCCAATTTACGCATGTGTTTTCTTTGGCACGCGGGGACGGGGTCGCTTTAAAAAATGTTTTTTTTCTTATTTATTTTATTTTTTTACACTGTCTCTTTAAAAAAAAAAAATAAAAAAAAATCTGATCACTTTTATTGCTTTTACAAGGAATGTAAACATCCCTTGTGACAGTAATAGGCAGTGACAGATACTCTTTATGGAGGGTACTGGAGGGAAGACCCCCAAACCCCTTCTCTCACTTCAAAGAATTTAAAACACCTAGATCAGCGTTTTTGAATATTGTGGATTTTTTAAAATCTGCGCCGGTGGCTACCGAGTAAACCAGAAGTGACCTCGTTTTTAGGTTACTACATCAGGGACCCGATCGGGTCTATGGCTAGCCGGCGGATGTTCCGGCTGCTCGTTCGGGTCTCCCATGGGGATGGGAGACCTGGGCGGAGAGGTAGAAGGTGGCAGGGAGAGATGTTCCCCTCCCGCTGCTTGTGATAATGGCCGAGCAGCTGCTTAGCCAGATCGTTTGTTATTACATGAAAGCCAACTGTCTGCTCTAAAAGAACGGTACCCGGGTGATGCCTCTAGCTGCAAGCATCACCCCGGTACAACCCCTTCCTCAAAATGCCGTACAGGTACGTGATTTTGTGGGAAGCAGTTAAAGCAGTTTAAACTGAAATCCTTTTCAGATCGACTTTAGAAAAGATTATTGCCCCCACTGATAGACCTTTAACTCTGAAATTAGCAGAAGAGGGCATTTGTACTGGTCTGTCATTGTATTTCATTTGTGGTAATCAATACCACCCAGTCTTTCTGAACTTTTCTATACAGTCCTTTTTAATGGAAGATGAGGAGCTCATGTCTACTAAATAGGCTTTCCATTCCACTGATTCCATTACAGCTCTCAAAGCAAACACTAGAAGTATTTTCCACCTTCATCCAAGTTTCCAGTGGCATCCACACCATTTCAGGACATAGTACTGATATAGAGGTCGGCAGGAGGAAGCACTGTGACAAGTAGGGATCAAGGAAATTGAAGAAATGCTTTCTTAGGAGACTTTGAAATGGTTCTAAAGGCAGAAGGGTTTTTTTTTTTTTTTATCTTAATGCATTCTATAAAAATACAGCCCCCCCCCCCCCCAACACTTAACTGAGCTCAATTTTGATCCAGCAATGTTGCACAAGAGTCTCGGCTGTCCAGGGACTCTCCCTCATTGGCTGAGACAGCAGTCAGCACCATTGCTGTCAAAGTTAGTGAACCAATGAGGAGAGAGAGGGGGCGGGGCCAAGCCATGGCTCTGTGTCTGAATGGACACACAAAGCAGCGGCTGGGGTGCCCCCATAGCAAGCTGCTTGCTATGGGGGCACTTAGCAGGAGGGAGGGGCCAGGAGCGCCATAGAGGGAACCAAGAAGAAGAGGATCTGGGCTGCTCTTTGCAAAACCACTGCACAGAGCAAGTAAGTATAACATGTTTGTTATTTAAAAAAAAAAAAACAAGACTTTAATATCACTACAAAGCACCAGGGGTGGGACAGGTAATATTTACTCTCTTTTTTGGGCATTTTCTTCCTGGCAAGGTCATTCTAAACTCTACCATCTATTACTGGCCCCTATTTATGAAAATGCTTCTGTGCCTTACTTTCATACGGCTGTTTTATTTTAATACTTTCTAGGTCCCCTCTAACCTATGTGGACCTGGAACAAGTATAAATATATGGAATTTTGCCTTTTCCCTGACTTTTATTTGATGTATGCCTGTTTCAGGTCTCTATTGAAGTCAGATATGCAATCAACTAGCATCTTCAAAAGCTCCACCATTGGCAGCTCTAATATTTCGCTCATAACAAGTGAACTTTATAACATTGTAGTCGATACTAGGCCCACATGACATTCTCATTACAATATAACTTAGCTTTAATAACAACCTAAATAAATATACTTACATTAGGTCCCAATCCAACTCAGTCATTGCAACATCATGCATGACCTTTAGCAGTTTGCTTCTAAACTGGTACTCAAACCGGACATCATCTTCTATTATAAGAGCTTGCTCTAGTCCCCTTTCAATCACCTAAACATGTAAACAAAATCAAGTCAAGAACGTTTTTTAAGATTAGACTCCCTCACTTAAAGGTTACCCTAACCATTTTCTCACATTTTTTTTTGTTTCATTAGATTTTAATTGAATATCCTTTTGTCTTTATCTGATATGTAAAGATATGAGTTTATGGGTTTTTAATAGAAATACATAATTTAAAGTACAGTTTCCCCTGATTCCCCTACAGCTATTTTCCATGAAACCTAGTGTAGCACCTCCCTGACCTCCTGAGGTGTGGTGGTGGCCCCCAGAGAAAGGGAGGGCTGACATTTCCCCTCAGGGTGCAGGTTACTAGGCATGGTGGTTGGTGTACAAGGTAGAAAAGATGGGCGCCAGTAACTTTTATGCTGAACAAAGGTGAGTTTATTGCTCAAGATAACAGACATTTCAGGGAGAAAGGGGTAGGGCACTGGACACCTTTAGTCAAATACAACCAACAGACTAGGAGACCAGCAGATTCCTTAGACAAAAAGTAGAAAGGATAGACAGCTGTACAGAAAAAGAGCCTTTAAGCTGTAACCATCAATCTGTACTTTTCTAGCAATGGATATTTCCTATAGCAACTGGAAAATAACTCAAAAAAAGGAGGGCAGTAATTCTCTGGATGATTCCATCTTGACACTTTTCCAGGCTCTCCACGGTTTCCCGGTCCATTGCAGAGTAACTTCTGGTACTTAATCTCAGGTCTCCATCCTTTCCTTCATGCCTTCAGTCCATAGGCAGGCTCTCCCTTGCAGAGCCTCAAGCACATGGTTAGGCTTTAGGCTTCAGACCTACCCAGAACAGCAGCTGTTCCTCACACATCCACACCAGACCAAGGTCTGGGTGGAAGGACCCTGATCATTTGATCTCCCCAAATATTTATATCATTCCCCAGCATGCTCAGCGGCCACGAGAAACTCATACTGCTTGGCTGAGAAAATTATGCATATTCATAACCTAACTTCCCTATATCTCATCATACTAATACCAAAGGTAACAGTGCCACCTACTGACAGAAGGGAGGAACCACAGCTATACAAGGCTTAGGAGAAAATCCAAGTGATCATAAAGCCTACAAATCAGCTAGGTTAACTACTACCCAGCAAAGCTAAATTTACCAGTAGCCCTGTTTAAGACAAGGGTGCTACTTTAGGAAGTAGCCAAAACTGTCTATTTCTCCCATGTATTAGGGTACCTTGTACTTGTGTTTTATGCAATATAGCAAAGCCCAAAATTAATGGTTCCATTTTAGTTTAGGAGAGTCTTTTTTATTTTTTATTTTTTGCTGTGTCATAATGCAAATAATCTATGCACATAAATGTTCTAAGAATCTTTTATAATGCATAACATTATGGCTGTTCACTTCTACAAACCGGGTCATTTGTAGAATATTGAAAGGTAGTAAATAGCTATAAAACAGTTACAACGGTAAACACCTTCGAAAAATAAAACAACTAAGATACAATTGATTTCAAACCAGTTTAGTTTTACATTAAAAAACTTAAAGTGAACCATACCATTCTTCTTGCCATCCTGTCTAACAGTTCTGTATATACAGGCAACTGTTTGCTCTTTATTACACCTTCTATTTCTTAATAGCGCTCTAATAAATACCTAGATAACAGCTGTAAAAAAAATGTCCTTTCCTTTAGAAGCCTACCTGAATACAAATCATCCCTCCTTCCCTGATTGGTTGCATGGTGCATGGGCATTCTACCTGAAGGAGATATGTTTCCGCTTATTGATGAGCCTGATTTTACCATCCCTTGTGAGTTGCTAATTACTATTGCTGTATCTTGCTAATAAAAGTATACACTTAGAGGCGCTTCTCTGTTTCTTATATAAAATCTCCCACTGGTAGCTATTGTATTTTGCCAACCAGCACCTACGACTGTCAGAATACCAAAAGAGTGACTGCAGTCAATTGGCTACTGTCACATTTTGGAAAACTTCTTTACACCTGGTTCCTTCAACTTTTCAGTTGGAGATCATCAAGCCAGTTGCAGGGCCATCCATGCCTCAAACTTTGCCCGATCCAAAGGAACCACCTATATTTGAGTCATGTTTGGCAGCTTTAGATGGGATACAAAATGAATAGCAAGATTTACTAAACGATTACCTCTTTCCATATATAATAATGACTAAGGAAGCATCCAATCTCGCCTCTTGTTAGTGTTCTCCCTGAATACGGGTCATGATATCCCGGTACCATATCTATATTCAGAGCTTTAAGTTGGCTTGTATTAAGGGCCCTGCGAGGGTAGGAAAATCAATGTTTAGTAACTATAACCAAGGTAACAATAACAAAGCAACTTATTGAATACACAGTACTGTACTTTGAACTATGGAGATGAATTATAACAGACTGCTATGACTGCACAAAAAAAACTCAGCTGTAATATAATCTAAAGATATTTGTATGTACACAAGTGAAGTAGGGACCTTAGATTGTAAGCTCCTTGGGGGCAGGGGTTGATGTGAATGTACAATATGTAAAGTGCTGCTTTAAATTGCTGGCGTTAAAAAAAAATACCTGTAATAAATAAATAAATAAATAATGACACTCCACAGGAAAATTCTCACTATCAAAGCATTCTCCATTTTCCCAGCATTATTTAATTAAAATATGTAAAAATCCCACTCACATTAAATGTGTACAAAGTTAGTGCACTTCAGGAAAAAAGCACTGGCTCCCCCATAAGGTGCAGTTTAAGATGGCAGCTCGCTCACTTCCAGTATTGCGGCATGACGTCATCAGCTCCTGCCGTAATACCATAAATGAGCAGGCCGCCATATTGTGAGTGACCAGAGATATTGCACCTTAAAAGAGAATTTTTTATTTTTTTTTTCCAGAATTATACTTACCTAGGTTGATGCAGCAAAGCCCGATGCTGCATCTGTCCCCTGACGCATCTATGATGAGAACTGAGTGATCGAACATCGCTGATCGTTCGGTTCTGACAGCTCCCTGAGCAGAGAGCTGCTGACTGTCAGTCAGCAGCTCTCTGCTCTGCCCCCTTCTCGCTCATTGGAGCGCTGAGCTGTGGAGGAGCGGGGAGCGGCGGGCTCAGCCTCTCAGCAGCTCGCTGATTAGCTGAGCAGAGTATTGGTCCAGGCACCTGGCAGGTATCGACTTCCATTGTTTTGATGACGAGGTGCCTGGACCGACTTCTGTGACGTCAGCAGAGATGGGACTTCAGACCTCTCTCTGCTGAAAACGGGCCACAGGACTAAAACTAAACTAAACTAAATACACTCCTGTGATCCATTGAAGAAGTATAGCCAAACGAGCTTTGGCTGTAACTCTCCTTTAACGGGTTTTTATCTAAAGTGCACAAGATTTGTGCATTTTTTTATTTGAGTGACATTTTTAAGTATTTTCATAAAATATTGATGGTAAAACAGAGAACACAATAATAGTATACTCTTTTTGAAACTTGAGTTAGTCTTTCCCTATGGGGTGGCAAGGATGGATGAATATTGAAACATCTGGAGACTACTGAGAGGGAGACTAGTCGTGAGGATGAAGTCATCACACTGTGCTCACTTCGTGTAAGCACATATTTTCCTACTTCGAGTGTTTCTCTTCCTTTTCCCAGTCCCTGTACTGCTATACAGGGCACTACAAGAGGATTATATTATGACAAATTCAGGTACTAAAACTAGTTGCATTTAGTAATACAGTTTGTATTTCTGAATGAGTATATTAAATTGCTTTTAATAACTGCATGAAGTCCAGCTTTAAAGTGGGAGTAAACTCCTATGCATGAATTGTACCTATAGGTAAGCCTATCATAACTCTTATCTACAGGTATTGTAAATATCTCCCAAACGGGCACTGTTTAGGAGATAATTACTGTACATGCAGCCAGTGATGTCTGCCTAGGCCAATCCTTCAGAGTCCTGTGCTGTAAACGGCAGCACGTGGGAGTGACATCATTGTGGTTCCAGTCACTCACACAGTCCGCGAACCTGGAAGAAAGACCGAGTGAAAATGAAAGCCATGTCAGCGGTGACAGTTCGCCACTGGAGGGCTTCATTCTAAGGTAAGTTTCACATAATGTGCTAGTATGTGATACATACTAGCACATTCTAACTTTGCCTTGCAAGTTAAAAAAAAAATCCCAGGTTTACTACTGCTTTAATTTTAGTCAGTCAATTAAAAAATACAGGTAAAAAAGTACAGGTAAAAATTATTACAACGGAAAATGTTTCTTTATATGTGTATAAGTTTAGGTGTCATTCACATGGGGCATACTAAAGTGTATGCCCATGGAGGGCTGTGTTTCCATGCACTGGTGTCAATTGGGACGCAGAGGATGCACAGATAAAGACGCTGCTCTCACTCTGACATCTGTGTGGGTTCACGGCCCTGAACGCATACTGTCTTCCTTACAGGCTGTACACTCACAGCTGCAAAGATGTCAGATTGGGAGCTGCGTCTGTGTCATGCAGCTGCTGCATCTCAATTGACATGAATGGGACCGCCTGCACAGGGATGTACATAACACCTGTGCAGGTAAACACGGCCCTCCATGGAGGCGTCCGCTTTATTACACCCAATGTGATTGAGGTATTATAATATGGTTTTCCCAAAGTTGGATAAAGATATTGTGTCATAGATAAGCTCCCCTTATATGGCAAAATGACGTGGAATGTGACACTATTGTACACTTTCATATATGCAACTGTAACGGAACCGCAACCCACACTGTACTTGTGGACTTCCGTCAGTATACGGCTTCCTCCCAGTCGTGAACATAGATATCAGATTTTCCAGCCACCCCCATACAAAGCTAGCCGACAACTTAGCTTATACTGGAATATTCTGTTTATTTAACAGTCACACAGAATTTATATACAGCATGGACTTCCGCCTTCTGATCAGATTACCATACACAGGTCAGGGATTACCTGATTACATTATCATATGCAGATTAAATTGTATATAGAACTATAATTTACCTGAACTGATTATCTAGCCATCTGGACAGGAACAATATGTTCATTGACATTTAACAATGGGATACACAGGCTTAACAGAATCCACATCACATCTCAATACATAAACAAAAGGAAAAGCCTGTCTCTGCCATTGAAGTACAATACACATTAGCATAAGTGTAAATACACTACTGATCACTTGATTCTCAGGGCTACCTGAGCAGAGAACTGCTGACTGTCAGTCACCAGCTTTCTACTCCCCCCCCCCCCCTGCTCACTGGAGCGCTGGGCTGTGGAGGGGGCGGGAGCAGGTGGCTCAGACTCTCAGCGGCACGCTGGTCCGGTCCAGGCATGTGGGTGGATCCCGATATGGTCCGATCCTTCCCAAGCCTGGACCAGCTCTGTAATGTCAGCCAACAGCGGTTCACAGGTTGAAAATGGTTCACAGGGGGTGCAGAACGATCTGCACTCCTGTGATCCACGGTGAAAGTACAGCCAAATGAACTTTGGCTGTACTTCTTCTTTAAACATTGGAAATATTGAGGAATGTCTTTTTGATAATGACATTGTCACTATGCCTTTTTATGATTCGTCATATACTATATGTAGCTTGTATTGTAGTATTTTCTTTATTACTATATAGGCGTGCTGTGTCACAGCCTTTTTGTTAAGCATCCTTCGCTTTTATTGTAATACACTGCTTGACCTTCAATAAAAATGTATTGGAAAATAAATACTTACTTGCCATCTACAGCATCAAATATTTTTGCTTGAATTTTTAGCTCATAAAGGCTACGCAGCATCCGAACACGCCGATCTTGGCGACGTTTTAAATTAATCATGTAAACCTATTTATAAGAAATGAAAGATAAAAAAAAGTTATATAGATATTTTCTGTAAACAGGCTTTCTAACATATACTGTACATACACTTAGTATTATTTTTAATTTAATGTAAGTGATATATGTAAGTGTCAGGAAGCTTAGCTACAGCAGCCATTTCTATGTGTACAGTGATACACAATTATTACAACAGAGGCCTAGTGACTAAAAGTATGACAACAGATGAGCAGGTCTCCACTGTAACCAAGGCTGCCCATAGGATGTAAGCAAATGTTGTGTGAATGAGTAGGAGAAATATAAATATTGTAGTAGCAGACTCCCTATGGCTTGGAAAAAGGTTTTCAGGACTGCATGTTAATAACCATCTTACAGTGGGTACAGAAAGTATTCAGACCCCCTTAAATTTTTCACTCTTTGTTATATTGCAGCCATTTGCTAAAATCATTTAGGTTCATTCTTCTTCCTCATGAATGTACACATAGCACCCCATACTGACAGAAAAACACAGAATTGTTGACATTGTTGCAGATTTATTAAAAAAGAAAAACTGAAATATCACATGGTCCTAAGTATTCAGACCCTTTGCTCAGTATTTAGTAGAAGCCCCCTTTTGATCTAATACAGCCAGGAGTCTTTTTGGGAAAGATGCAACAAGTCTTTCACACCTGGATTTGGGGATCCTCTGCCATTCTTGCAGATCCTCTCCAGTTCTGTCAGGTTGGATGGTAAACGTTGGTGGACAGCCATTTTTAGGTCTCTCCAGAGATGCTCAATTGGGTTTAAGTCAGGGCTCTGGCTGGGCCATTCAAGAACAGTCACGGAGTTGTTGTGAAGCCACTCCTTCGCTATTTTAGCTGTGTGCTTAGGGTCATTGTCTTGTTGGAAGGTAAACCTTCGGCCCAGTCTGAGGTCCAGAGCACTCTGGAGAAGGTTTTTGTCCAGGATATCCCTGTACTTGGCCGCATTCATCTTTCCCTCGATTGCAAGCAGTCGTCCTGTCCCTGCAGCTGAAAAACACCCCCACAGCATGATGCTGTCACCACCATGCTTCACTACTTTGACTGTATTGGACAGGTGATGAGCAGTGCCTGGTTTTCTCCACACATAACGCTTAGAATTAAGGCCAAAAAGTTCTATTTTGGTCTCATCAGACCAGAGAATCTTATTTCTCACCATCTTGGAGTCCTTCAGGTGTTTTTTAGCAAACTCCATGCGGGCTTTCATGTGTCTTACACTGAGGAGAGGCTTCCGTCGAGCCACTCTGCCATAAAGCCCCGACTGGTGGAGGGCTGCAGTGATGGTTGACTTTCTACAACTTTCTCCCATCTCCTGACTGCATCTCTGGAGCTCACAGTGATCTTTGGGTTCTTCTTTACCTCTCTCACCAAGGCTCTTCTCCCCCGATAGCTCAGTTTGGCCGGACGGCCAGCTCTAGGAAGGGTTCTGGTCGTCCCAAACGTCTTCCATTTGAGGATTATGGAGGCCACTGTGCTCTTAGGAACCTTAAGTGCAGCAGAAATCTTTTTGTAACCTTGGCCAGATCTGTGCCTTGCCACAATTCTGTCTCTAAGCTCTTCAGGCAGTTCCTTTGACCTCATGATTCTCATTTGCTCTGACATGCATTGTGATCTGGAAGGTCTTATAAAGACAGGTGTGTGGCTTTCCTAATCAAGTCCAATCAGTATAATCAAACACAGCTGGACTCAAATGAAGGTGTAGAACCATCTCAAGGATGATCAGAAGAAATGGAAAGCACCTGAGTTAAATATATGAGTGTCACAGCAAAGGGTCTGAATACTTAGGACCATGTGATATTTCAGTTTTTCTTTTTTAATAAATCTGCAACAATGTCAACAATTCTGTGTTTTTCTGTCAGTGGGGTGCTATGTGTACATTCATGAGGAAGAAGAATGAACCTAAATGATTTTAGCAAATGGCTGCAATATAACAAATAGTGAAAAATTTAAGGAGGTCTGAATACTTTCCGTACCCACTGTACCTATATTATCCTGGTCAAAGACTAGGCCTTGTTTCGTAGCTCTATTCCAAATGTTACATGCATTTCTATTGCATACCTCCCAACTTTCCCTGATTTTGAGGGACTGTCCCTCATTCGGAACAAAGTCCCTCTGTCCCTCTTTCATCCTTATTTTGCTCTGATCTATATAGTTGTATATAAAATACACTATTATCCACTATACAAAAGTGTTTCCCAGTGCTAAACCTTTCATCCAATTTCTACATTTCTGCATTTGTAAATTTCAAAAGCCAATATAAAGGAATAGTAGTGCTAAAAAAAAAAAAAAAAACAACACTTATTTATTTCAGGTACTTATATAGCGCTGTCAATTTACGCAGCGCTTTTACATATACATTTCACATTCACATCAGTCCCTGCCCTCAAGGAGTTTACAATCTAAGGTCCCTAACTCACATTCATACACAGTAGGGCCAAATGTTTTATACAGGATCCAATTAATCTACCAGCATGTCTTTGGAGTGTGGGAGGAAACCCACGCAGGCACAGGGAGAACATGCAAACTCCAGGCAGGTAGTGTCGTGGTTGGGATTCGAACCAGCAATCCTCTTGCTGCTAGGTGAAAGTGCTAACCACTACACCACTGTGCCGTGTTTAACCTCCCTGGCAGTGATCCCGAACGTGATTCGGGGATAATTTTTTCTGTCAGGAGCGGTAACCTCGGAGTCAAGCTCGGGGTAGCATTGCAGAGTGCCAGCGGAGCCCCCTTAGCTGCCAGTGAAGTCCACTTACCTTGTCCCGGCGATCCAGCGATGTCCTTCACTCTGATCGTCAGCTGACCGACGTCTGACTTCCTGGTTCCGTTCCCTGCGAGCAGAGGCGGCGCACAGGAGCGGAACTGGGCGGGAATTTCAAAAGTGGAAAAATAAATAAAAGAGGTGATACAATGTAATCTGAGAGGATTACACTGTATTACCTCAGATTACTTCAGATCTGACATTAGATACATTACAGTGCCCCTTGCCTGACATTATACTGTCATTTGTGCCCAAAAAAAATATAACATGGCGTCAAAAAAGCGCCACTTTACTAAAGCGCTTTTGGACCAGTTGAATGACAGCGGCAGTGAGAGCGACACGGAGGTGCTCGCAGAACCGAGCGATAGCGAGTCGCGGGGTGATTTGTCATCTGACACTGATCTGGCAAGTGACAATGGCGATGATCCTGCACCTGACCTCAGCGATGTGCGCACTTGGTGCGCTATTGACTGCGATGCGGACCAGGTAGTGCCCCCAAGATTACCGTTCACTGGATCACCTGGGATGAAGGTAGATGTCGAGCGTGACAACCCTTTGGCATACCTGCAATTATTCCTCACTGAGGAGGTAATTGAAAAAATTGTCACGGAGACGAATCGCTACCAAGAGCAGCAATCCACATGCCAGGTTTTCCAGAAGCAGAAAGTGGGAACCGTTGACGCAAGAGGACATCTGGCAGTTTCTAGGACTCATCATTCTTCAGGGGTTGGTGGGGAAACCGTTCCAGAAATGGTACTGGACCACCAACAAGTTACTGGCCACTCTGTTTTTTGGCACCGTGATGTCTGAATACCGCTTTTCCCTGATTATGAAGTATTTCCACTTCACAAACAATGACGAGTTTGATGAGGCCACGCATCCTGCGCCCAAACTAAAAATAATCTGGGAGGTATGGCAAATTATTGCGGCCAACTTCCAGCGGACCTACGTGCCAGAAAGGGATGTCAGCGTGGATGAAAGTTTGATGGCCTACAAGTGACGCCTAAGCTGGATACAGTACATTGGCATCAAATCCTATATGCTCTGCGAGTCATCCACTGGGTACATCTGGAATTCGGTAATTTACACCGGTAAAGGCACAAAGTTCAACCCCAGGTACAGCGGCTATGGGATGGCCACATCATCTGTCCTTGCACTTCTGGAGCCATTGCTGAACCAGGGATATTGTGTGACCAAGGACAATTTCTACACGTCCCCGGAACTATATGAGGTTTTGCTACAAAACAAAACTGACGCATATGGTACCGTTAGGCCTAACCGAAGAGACATGCCATCTTTGTTTGCCAAAAAATAAAAAAAAAACAGAGAAATGGTTGCCTGGCAGAAAGGTAAGATGATGGCAATGCAATGGCGAGACAAGAAGGACGTGTGTCTCATGAGCACTGTGCACAATACCTCCACTGCCATGGTCCACACAAAAAGTGGGAAAGATGTGCTGAAGCCACAAGTCGTGATAGACTATAACAAAACCATGGGAGGTATCGACAGAGCCGATCAGGCAATGACATTTTATCCGGCTATGCGCAAACAGCAAAAAAAATTATAAGAAAATATTCAGACATCTTCTGGAACAATGCCTTTGGAATGCATATATCCTGCACAGAGCAAAGAGTGACAAGCCTCTTGTTCATTCTGAGTTTTTCTGTAAGGTGGCTGAGCGGATTTTTGTCAAGCACCAGACGCCATCAGTAATTGTAAATAGACCTGGACATCGCGCTGTTGACGTTGTCAACCCAGAACGCCTGACCGGTCGTCACTTTGCAGACTTTCTCCCGCCAACCGCAAAAAAGGCAGCACCTATCAGGATGTGCATAGTTTGCTGCTCAAAGAGAGATGGCAATGGAAAGAAAGTCAATGGAAAGAGAAGAAACCAGGTTCCATTGTCCTGATTGGGACTGATTGTGATTGTGATTGTTTCAAAATTTATCACACTCAGGATGTTTATTGAATTTTCTTTGTTTGACAAATTTCATTATTTATTACATTATTGAACAAAATTATATTATTTATTAGATTATAATTCTTGATTTTGTGTTTCAAACTTTATCACATCTGGGATGTCTACTAGAGTCTTGTTTGGTAAGGTTTAAGTCAGTAATTACTAAGAATTGTAGGCCTATAATACATAACGCCAAATGTCCATGCAAAAAATTGTACCGCTTTTGGTAGAAAGTTCCAGACATAATCATACCGCCAGGGAGGTTAACCAATCATTTTGTGTAT
Source organism: Pelophylax lessonae (assembly GCF_965119305.1). Taxonomy (NCBI): domain Eukaryota; kingdom Metazoa; phylum Chordata; class Amphibia; order Anura; family Ranidae; genus Pelophylax; species Pelophylax lessonae. Next base: position 149,914,078 of record NC_138775.1, read on the forward strand.
AATTCTCCTTTAAGGGGGCATGGCAGGGGTGTGTGTCCTATGCCTACATACGTTTGCCAAAAGGTGTCCCTCATTCCCATCTTACCAAGTTGGGAGGTATGCTATTGTAGTAACATACACTGAAAAGAAGACATCTCTAATAAGCTAAAAAAAAAAAAAAAAAAAAAAAAAACTATCATTAAACATATGTCACTTTGCTTCAGTGGAAGAGGGGAATCCGTCCTGACTACTTTTTTAAACTTTTATAAACAATACTTTATATTTTTTCTTTTAGGTGTGCTTTACTCCCACTTATCTCCAACTTAAATCCTCAGTCAGGTCTAGATCAGCTGGTATGTAAACCTACAGGGCTTTGAGTTGTTGCTGGAGTCCTTTAGTAGTCTTCAATCTTGTGTTCTTTATACCAACTTGCACAGGCTTTGGTCAGATACCCACATGACAGTGCTCAGTCCTAGTGATCCGTACTGTCAAATGGCCTTTTCTCGCTATACCTGACAAGGCAGGGTACTTTGGTAGGTTCCAACCATGCTGATAGAATATTCTAACAATGGTATGATTTATTTTTCTTGCCTCATTTACCTTTCAGCCTACCTTTGGGCAAAAATTCTGCCTTTTTTTCGCACTGTCTAACTTTTTCCTGTCCTTATTTTTCTTTTTAAGTGACTGGTGCAGTCTACATATGAATGAGTCCACATTCTATAAGCCTGGTGTAGCCTTCAGATTACTAGCATGTGCTTCTGCGTGATCATGGTACCCTAATCTAGTTGTTATTGATCATAGTATCCTGTCCTCAGGGTGTTCCTAGCTACTCTGTCAAGCTGCATTTACACCTGAGCGAAGTGTCTTTGGGTGTTTTATGCACGTTTTTGCAGTTACACGGCGGCAAGTCAGCAGGTTCCCGCAAAATGCCATATCTGTGCCTGCCCACTCGTCAGCAGAGAAGACAATCGACGGGGCCAGCGGCCGTGATTCCCGTCTGTCACCGGTGATCGCTTCCCGTGGAGAGAGAAAGGTGGTCTGCTGTTGTAAACACAGCAGACCGTTGTTCTCTCTGGAATCAATACAGAGCTCCTGTGATCTTCCAATTTAGGAACACAGGTCTCTGTGTTGAGTTCTCAAGCCCATCCCTCCCACAGTTAGAAAACACCCCCTAGGCTCACATTTAACCCTTTGATCGCCCCTGGGTTAACCCCTTCCCTGCCAGTGTCATTATTACAGTAACAGTGCATATTTTTAGCACTGATTACTGTAGTAATGTCACTGGTCCCCCCAAAAGTGTCAAAAATGTCAGTTAGGGGTCCGATCTGTCCGCCACATTGTTGCAGTCCCGGTTAAAAATCGCAGATCGCAACCATTACTAGTAAAAAAAATAATAATAATAATAATAAAAATTACATAAATAAATCTTTCCCCTAGTTTGTAGACGCAATAACTTTTGCGCAAACCACTTAAAATACACTTATTGGGATTTTTTTTTGATCAAAAATATGTAGCAGAATACAAATTTGCCTAAAATGAATAAAAAGCTTGATTTTTAAATTTTGTTTTTTTATTGGGAATAATATATAGCAGAAAGTGAAAAATATTGTTTTTTTTTTCAGAATTGTCAAACTTTTTTGTTTATAGCGCAAAAAATAAAAATCGCATAGGTGATCAAATACCACCAAAAGAAAGCTCTATTTGTGGGAAAAAAGGACATCAATTTTTATTTGGGTACAGCGTCGCACGACCGCGCAATTGTCTGTTAAAGTAACGTAGCGCTGAATTGCAAAAAAAGGCCTAGTCATTAAGGGGGAAAATCTTCCGGACCAGAACTGGTTAAACAGTGTTTTTGAGCTTTGGCATTTTTTTATTATTCAATCGAATAAAACTATTATCTTGCTTCATTTGTTTTTCAGCTTTTCCGTCAGCTTTTATTTCTTTTTTTTATTATTATTATTATTTGCTTAGTTAAGTTTTTTTGTTTGTTAGGGTAAGGGGTTAGAGTTAAGCTTAAGTTAGTGTTAGGATTAGGGGTTGGGGTTAGGGTAAGGATTAGGGGTTAAAATTGTATTTATTGTTTTATCATTATTATTATGTATTTATTTATTTATTTATCTTTGTTAGGTTAGGATATTAATACTACTACTAATAATAAATGTAAAATAAATACACAAATTAATAAAATAATCATAAATGAATAAATACAATAAATGAATACTATGTAATAATATATACATAAATACCCCCTAACCTTAACTCCTAACCCTGAAAAAAAAATAATAAAAATAATAATAATAAAATAATAATATACAAACACTGTAAAACAAAATAAAGAAATAAATTATTATCATAAATAATAATAATAACAATAATAATAATAACAACTTATTATTATTATTATGATTATTAATATTATATTTTTTGTTTGGGTTTGGGTGTTTAATTATTATTGTGCTGTTATTATTATTATTATTATTATTAATTTATATAATTTTTGTTAGGGTTAGGGGTTAATTATTATTTATTTATTTATTATTACATAGTATTCATTTTATTTATTAATTATTTATGATACATTTTAGTTATTTGTGTATTTATTTTACATTCATTTATTCATATACTATTACGATTTTTTTTTTTTTCATTTGAGCAGAAAATCACATAAAAACGTGAAACAAAACAAGCAAAAGTGAACTGGCATACCAGTTGATGTGCTTTATGCCAATTCTTGCTGGTCTATAACACTTGGTTGCATATTTATCTTTAACAACCATCAACATTTAGGATTCTGATCCTTCATACACCTTCCCTGTTGGCTACTAACTAAGCCTTTTATCTACATCGTCATTGCCTATTGAATTATACAGAATACTGATCCATTAGCTCCCAGAGAAAGCATAGGGCGAAACATGTAGAGCAATATAGCTCAACGGAATTGTACGATCTACTGCTAATATACATCGTTCGATCTTCCTGGGAAGACAGTACCATTCCCTGTCACCTGCGGCTATGATCGTCTCCATGTGAAGTATTATTACTGATATACTATACTGTGTTTGTATAATTGTCCAGCATTACCACCAGTGTAATCACCTATTTGTCAACTTTGTATTTTATATTTCCCGTATATGGGATATTACTGTTATATGTTTTTTGTGTTTTTTTTCTTTGATGATTTTAAATGCATTATACAATAAAATGTGATTTTTAAATACCCAGTGCCTGCAAAGTCCATGTTTCCTCCTTTTTCTTTTTTTTTTGACTAGTAAAAATGTGTACCAATAAAGAAGTTTCTCTTCCGCTTGCACTAAAGTAGCACCTACCTCTATTTAACCCGATCTGTAAGCTGGCTATTTGGTTGGGTTTCTACACATTTACAAAGCCTCATCAGTTAGAGATGTTTGGGAACAAGTCTAAGATTTTGGATGCATCCCCCCATCCAAACGATGTATTTCTCAGTTGTGGTCATTGAGGACAGGTCAAAAAAAAATGGAACAGACTAGTAATTATATTTTCCTAATGTTGCTGAAAGCCCACAGTATTCCCTCCTTGTATTTCTATATGTAAGCCATATTTTTCACCTTCTCACATTTTTGGCAGACTGTTAATATTCCTCTTATGCAAAAAGAAATGTCGGGAGGAGTTGAAAATCTAACTTTTTCTGTCTCTGTTTCTTTCAAGGGAATGTTCTCACGGATGTGCTGTTTGGACAATGTATGTATTGTATGAAAAAAGCCAGTAGAGCTATGCATTTAGCACCTGTAAGGTATGGTTGAGTTAAATACTTAAAGTTGATATAAACCCTAAAACTGTAAAACATTTAAATTGCTAATGAATAGTGTATCATAAATAATGATTATGCTTTATTTTCATAAAATATTGTCACAACAGTTGATAATGCCTGTGTAAAGTGCATCAGCATGGGCACTTGCAGTCTTTAAGAGAGGAGTGTGGACCAAACAGACCACTCAAGTGACAGGACATGCCTGAAAAAGGTCTTATTCTAAAAAAAGTTGCATATCTAAGAAACATTAAAACAATGAACATATTTAAGTTTACTTTAATCAAATTCCAATACTTTATTCAGAGCCCCTCCCACTATTAAAAAAAAAAAAAAAGCTTTTTTTATTCCCGATTTAGTAATTTGAGAATCAATGTCATTTAAAAAAAAAAAAAAATTGCATGTGTATTATTTTATAGCCATGGAGACTCCATAAAAAGTGTTTTTATTTTAGGAAAAGCCACTGCACACCTGAGGGTTATCATTCAAGACTGTAAACAGAAACTAGACAATTAGAACAATGTTCTCAATCTTTGGCATGTATCCCGCTCATTAATTTTAACAACTTTTGGCTGTTAACCTCGAAGAGGCCCCTCTAACCTACATAGATCTTGAAGTCTTGTGTTTTCAAAATTCCAGTTAACTAGTAGACACAGCAGATCCTTGTTCTTGCATTGTACTTATAATTACAAAACTGCTTTTTTAAACGCAATGCCTGCAACCCTAATATAAACTGTGTACAAAACAATACAATGAACATTATATTACATTAGGGAACTATTGAACCCTTTTGTGAAGAGGACTGAATGAGCTCCAACCAGTTCTTGTAAAATACATCTTTACTACTTTACAACAAAGAACCCCTTTTAACAGTTGGAGATTAAGCTTCTTCTCCTCTATGTGGAAGGGGTACCATTTTATTATTACACCAGTAAGAATGATCTAGTGATTGTAACAAACAGATCCATTTACTTAGGATTCAGGAAGGAGGAAGGGACAGGAATGCACATAGCACATAACTGAGCTGAAGATTTTTTTGTAATTTTACTCAATACTAGGAAAGTTTTACAAATACCTAAACTTTAAATTCCCCCTAACCTGCATCCTAATTCTTAAACTATTACCTAACCTCATAAACACTAACCCTAATCTTAACCCTAACCTTAACCCCCTGACACTTGACCGTATCACTAAACCTAACCTTCCGCCTACCCCCAACAATAAATTTACCCTTAGACCACCAGGTTCCTGAATCACTGGGACTTAAACTTATCAATCTTGTAATAAGACACTCTTAAAGTGGTTGTAAACCCTCACATATACCCAGTGAAGTGAAGAGCCTCAGATGATACACAGAGATGAAACAAATCTTCCTACATAGATTTTACTTGTTTATCTGCGTCCCTCTCTTCCCTACACCGCTTCAAATGGGCGTAAAAATGTTAAAATCCTTTTGCATCTGTCAGGAGCACAAAGGAGGTGGCGGAGAGACTGCAATTACAGTGTGTGAGAGCTGATTGGAGGAAAGGCACCCCCCCCTCAACACAGCAGACGAACTGTGTTGTGAATAGACAAACTCAGTGCTTATCTCCCTCCCCGACACAAATTTTATCTCATGTGTCAGGAAAACTTCCCACAAGTGACTCATGCTGATAAAAGAAGAACAAAGCACCAGAGAGAAACGACACTTAGAGAGAGGAGAGAGATAAGTTAACATTACAGATATATGTACTTTGCTCTGATTCCAAGACTGAGGTTTACAACCACTTTAAGCTTGATTCACACATCTGGCCGCTGTTTTCCTGTATTTTTTAAATGGAGTCTGGTACAGTTTTGTTCACAGGTTCACATTTTGCCCAGTTTTTTAATCTTTTGTTTTGCTTGTTTTTCTTTAAGCTGAGAGGCCAACAATTTCCCGGCCTTGTTGCCGTATCTATAGGTTTGGGCCTTTAGGAATCTAAGATTGCGGCCATGGTTGTCAATTAGTAGTAGACGAAGGTCGTGTCTGGCTTTGAATAATTTATCTGCAACTGGAGCAGATGGGGACGTTTGGTGCCGTTTTTCCAAGTCATGGATTACTGCAAGGAGGTCATTTAAAGTTTTGGTTTTCTGTTTCCTCACCCTGCTGCTAATTTAGATAAGGACGCCTCTGAGAACTGCCTTATGAGAGTTTCAGAGGACAAAGGGGTCCTGTACGGAGGGGTCATTTAAAGAAAAATATTCAGTGATGGCAGAGGAAATATCTTGAAAGTATTGGGGGTTCAAAAGTATAGAAAGATCATTGCGCCATCTGTTAGCTCGTGTTTCGGTCTGGGATACGCCTACCGAGATAGAAATAGGGGCGTGACTCGACCACGTGATATTGTGGACCACAGATTTAGAGATTTTTTTAAGGAGAAACTTATCTACTAAAAACATATCTATCCTGGAGTAGGTCTGGTGGACTTGGGAGTAATGGGTAAAATCCTTTTCTGTGGCATGATGGCATCTCCAAACGCCAAGGAGGGCTGAGTCTAAAATAAATTTTTTAAGGGTCGGCTTTCATTTCTTGGCCGCACTGGAGGCCGTACTATCCAAATCCAAATCATGGATAACATTGAAATCTCCACATAGTATTAAGTATCCTTGACGCATGGAGATTACCCGTTTCCATATTTTTTTCAAATAAGTAAGGTGTCGGCTATTAGGTAAGTATACATTGACTAGGGTGTATAAGCTGTTGTTAATTTCACATATTAGGACAACATATCTACCTCCAGGGTCACAGTAGGTGTCTATCTGCCGAAAGGAGACTGTGTCTCTGATAGCTATTGCAGTGCCTCCCCTTTTCTTAGGTGAATTAGAACAATAAATGTGAGGAAATTTGGAGTTCTGGAATGGAGGGGGGTCGCGAGACCGGAAATGAGTCTCCTGTAGGCAGATGACATCGCAGTTTAAGCGTTTGGTTTCATGCCATACCATACTACGTTCAGCCGGACTATTCAAGCCCTTCACGTTCATAGAAGAGACAGTAAAGGCCATTTGTGCAGCAATAATATATCAGAGCAACAAGTAGTTAATACCTGACCACAAGAGGACCCGTATTATATTCACAAGTAATATGACATTTTGCCCAGTTTTATTTACCTTGCCATATCCTGTTTCAGATTCAGCAATATTGACTAGTAAGGCCCCTTTCACATGGGACAGATTACGTTCTGATCAGCAGAGGATCTGTAAGCTGATCCCCTGCAGATCGGAGTAGAGTGGGCCCCTTCATAGAATCCATGTATACAATTCTCCCCTTACTAATAACCCCTGGCTCTACTATGTAATGCTAGTGATATTGGGATTGATTTAATGAAGGCAAAAAGGCTGTTCACTTTGCAAGGGAATTTTGTCTTAGCTTAGTGAATGTGGTGAAAATTTGGTTATAGTAAAAAACCACAGTGTGTTTAATAGCTATTGTTAGCAGATTGGTATTCAATTATCTCAAAGCTCAGACATTTTTTTAATGTGAGAACAGCTGTGGGGGGCATGCCCAACATATAGATAGGAGAGGGTGCACATTAAAAAGTCTCTGCATGCCAGACCCAATTGTCCTTTATCCTGCAGTATTTTGAAACTGTTCTGTCTCATCCCTCTGTATCTCCTCCGTTCCTCCCTGGGAGCCCGGTCCAAAGGCAGCGGGCTCCTCTGCGGCCCAGCGGGAGTCACTGCTGAACCCCAAGACCTGTAGAGATCACAGGCGGTTTCGCCATCTAAGTTAGTGAGGCAGCGTGCATATTACAACTAAGCGGGAGCCACTGCTGCACTTTGGGACTTGCGGGGCTCACAGGCAGCTGCACTAGCTTGGCCAGTAACACAGAGTGCTTATTACAACACTCTGTTATTTGTCCCTGGTCTCCTGTCGTGGGGCTATAACCAGGTTGAAGAGTGTGCCGCAAAGCAGCCACAAAGGAGCTAGTGTGACACAAGAATCAGTAAAAGTTCCTAGCAGCTGCACCATTTCTGTAAACATGGCCACACATGGACTGATTCTCAGGGTCTGCAGCAGCAGCTTAAATCGACAATTTCACTGTGGTTATGGCAGCCATCTCCACGTGTCTAATGGGTCTGACTACCAAAATGGAGCACCTCCAATAGGACATCGGTCTGATAAGAATGGGCTTAAATTCATGCCGTGACCACATTACCAAAGTTGAGAAATGCATTTTCATGACTGAAGATAGACAACAGGACCATACAGCTGATCTCCATTGGCCTTAAAACCGAGGTCCGCTACTTAGAGGCATGGGCTGGAGATGCAGAGAATCACAATCACAGAAACAACTTAAACATTCTGGGTATTCCCAGTGCTATATATAAGTACCTGAAATAAATAATAAAATAATAAATAATAAAAAATAAAATAAACATTCTGGGCATTCCAGAGGGTGTAGAGAGCTCAGACCCAACAACCTTCATTGAAAAGCTGCTGGTGCAACTGCTTCTGAACGCCAAGTTTTCTCACTTTTTGTACTGCAGAGCGGACATATGGTATCCCCATGGCCAGGGGGCTGCCTTGGGCACCGCCTCACACCTTCATTTTTAAATTGTTACACTTTAAAGACCGTGATTTGGTCCTTTGCGAAGCCTACTCTCAAGAAGACCTTGTTTATTGTAACGCAAAGCTGCTTATATTCCGTGACTACTCAAATGAGAACAGCTGTATTGCGCAAACTGCCAGGAAGCACGACTCCGCTTTCCCTGTGTTCTGCATCATGTTACAGAAAGTTGACCATCACATGATAAGAAACTGTGTCCCACTTCCGGGTAGCTTACACAGTACAGCAGGTTGTGTTTCGACATCCTGAGTGTGAGAGCTCATGGGCATGAAGGCTTGGTTACCAGGGAACTATGGCGACCATGTGCAGCCCTGATGAAGCCAAATGTGAAAAATACCAGTACACCATGGGGATATCTAAATCATGCTAGAAACATTACAACCAAATATATTATGAGTTATAAGACTAAATATATAAGACAAATTATTAAAATGGTCTCTATCCAGCTCCAACTCCCACTACCGAAGAAGGATCTAATGCTCATTTTCTGTCATGCACGAGTAATACACACTAATACTCCCTTTAGTCCACAGTCTTAAAGCGGCGTTCCACCCATTTTTAATAGGTTGGAATGCATAGATCTATGTAATCCCCTTTAAAATGGCTTTTACCAATGGAAACTTTTTTTTTTGCTAGTAAATACCTTAATTTCTGCTTTATTCCTCCTCTCCTCACTTCCGGGTCCGATCGGCGATGACGTCATTCGGCAATTCGCAGTGTCTGCTGGGATGTATTCTATTCCAGAAATCTTGCAGTAGCTGACCTGTACTGAGCCATGCCTGCCCCGCCTCCGCCCCGCCTCCTCTCATTGAGTGAGGAGAGGAGGAATAAAGCAGAAATTAAGGTATTTACTAGCAAAAAAAAAAAGTTTCCATTGCTAAAAGCCGTTTTAAAGGGGATTACATAGATCTAAAGTTCCAAAAATGGGTGGAACTCCACTTTAAGATATTCCTCCTCTCCAGTTCTTAGTTATGATGACTGGGCCTCTCCTTCAGCAACCTCCCTCTTCTTGTCACTTCATTCCATTATGTACAGTGCAGAACAACTGCAGGGGAACATGAAATATACACAGGTAGGAGTATCCACCCATATTTCAGTGCTGAAGAGAAGAGGACCTTAGTACTAGGCTGGAGAGTAAGGTAAGTACTAGTGTGTGTTATGCATACCCTAGAAAAAAATGAGAACTGGATCCTTCTAAATCAAGGTGGGTAAAACCACTTTAATTATTCCTGTGCTGCCGGGTACTGCCTCTACTGAATTAGGCTTTAAGTTCCTATAAGTTGCCAAATGCAGTCCTTGTACAATAAATATATTAAGCACCACAAATCCCTTGGCTGTGACAGTGATTTATAACATACAGTTGCTTATTGCATATCAACTCTCCCTGAGAGATATAGTGCATGTGGAAAAAAAACAGTTACCTTGCTTTTGGTCTAATTTAATTAAGTTAATTTTCTTGACATTGTATTTAATCTTAAAGTGTCAACAGCTAACCTCATCAAATCCCATCTTGTCTGGAAGTTTAGGTGGCACGTAGACATATCGTGATGTTTCCAGGGGTGGTCGATCAACTAGAAGACAATAAGGGCCAGTTTACAAAATAGAATTAGAATAAAGATATGCATCTATCATCATTTAAAAAGCAATACAATCATTGATTCCCCATTTATTAAACGCAGCATAAAGTTTAATCCCCCTAAACTGGAAAAAAAAGGAACCTCCATCATATAAAGAATGGTTCCTACGAGTGGAAAAACGATAAAGTTAGAATCTCTAACAATGTGGGTAGAAGAGCAATATGAGAATAGGGTAGAGATATGGGGGTTATGGCAAAATTTTAAAGAAACAAGGGATTACTTACTGATTTAAGAAAGGGGGAGGGCGGGGGAAATAGGGAAAAGGAGGGGGGAGGGAAGGAAGGGGGGGTTGCTATCGGTAAAAATGTTCTGAAAAATGAAACGGTACTGTATGTATTAAAATGTTTTGTATGTTGAAATTATTTAATAAAGAAATTAAAAAAAAAAATAAAAAGCAATACAACTCATAAGACTTGTTATTCAGATTTGGTTATTATGCTTAGCAAATGAAAAACAACCTGTATCTTCCATTTTGTCCTTAGCAATCCTCAACACTTATTGCCCCATGGAGGAACCAACAGCTGAGTGAATACCCTTACAGGGGAAGTTCGCTGATAGACCTAAATGCTTGTTAAGGAAACTGTTGGAGGTGAGGGCAATACCTACATGGTGGTAGAGGTCACTAAAGAGGTAGAAATTGTTTTAAAAGGCAATTTTTTTTGTTAAAAAAGGAGGCACTGATGGTGTGCACAAGAAAATAATTAATAGTTCATGCAAATATTAGGACTTTTCTCAATTTATGGTGGATATTGAATGCATCAATATATACTCAACTGCCACTTTATTAGGTACACCTGTTCAATTGCTTGGTAACACAAATTGCTAATCAGCCAATCACATGGCAGCAACTCAGTGCATTTAGGCATCTAGACATGGAGAAGATGACTTACTGAAGTTCAAACCGAGCATCAGAACGGGGAAGAAAGGGGATTTAAGTGACTTTGAACATGGCATACGTTGTTGGTGCCAGAAGGGCTGCTCTGAGTGTTTTAAAAACTGCTGATCTACTGGGATTTTCACACACAACCATCTCTAGGGTTTACAGAGAATGGTCCAAAAAAGAGAAAATATCCAGTGAGCGGCAGTTGTGTGGACAAAAATGCCTTGTTGATGTCAGAGGGGAATGGGCAGACTGGTTTGAGATGACAGAAAGGAAACAGTAACTCAAATAACCACTCGTTACAACCAAGGTATGCAGAATACCATCTCTGAATGCATAACACTTTAAACCTTGAAGCAGATGGGCTACAGCACCAGAAGACCACACAGGGTGCCACTCCTGTCAAATAGGAACAGAAAACTGAGGCTAGAAATCGCACAAGCTCACCAAAATTGGACAATTGAAGATTGGAAAAACATTGCCTGGTCTGATGAATCTCCATTTCAACTGCGACATTCAGATGGTAGGGTCAGAATTTGGCGTAAACAACATGAAGACATGGATCCATCCGGCCTTGTATCAATGGTTCAGGCTGGTGGTGTAATGGTGTGGGGGATATTTTCTTGGCACACTTTGGGCCCCTTAGTACCAACTGAGGATTGTTTAAATGCCACGGCCTATCTGACTATTGTTGCTGACCATGTCCACCCCTTTATGACTACAGTGTACTCATTTTATGATGGCTCCTTCCAGCAGGATAATGCACCATGTCACAAAGCTCAAATCATGCCAAACTGGTTTCTTAAACATGACACTGAGTTCACTGTACTCCAATGGCCTCCACAGTCACCAGATCTCAAGCCAATAGAGCACCCTTGGGATGTGGTGGAAAGGAAGATTCGTATCATGGATGTGCAGCTGACAAATCTGCAGCAACTGCGCGATGCTATCATGTCAATATGAACCAAAATCTCTGAGGAATGTTTCCAACACCTTGTTAAATCTATAAATCTATGCTATGAAGAATTAGGGCAGTTCTGAAGGCAAAAGGGGGTTCAACCCAGTACTAGCAAGGAGTACCTAATAAAGTGGCCGGTAAGTTTGTATATATGTTTTTGCATATGATTATGCACATTATTTTGGATATTTACCAAAGCACATGATATTGGATATATGGTATAATTGTATGGCACCATATATTTTATATTTTGTGATTGTCAGCACAGATAAAGCAAATACTAATTAGTGTGGCATCCTTGTATTTATCATCCAATCAAGTATGATTTTTTTTTTTTTTTTTATTGCCAGCTGGTTGGGTATTCTTTACAAACTTAGGCTTTACCACATTCACTAAGTTCTGGGAAAAATGACTGCAACTGCACTTGCAAACTGTACGGTCTATTTACCGTTAGTAAATCAACCCTGATGTAATAAATAAATATGCCTTTAACAGGGTTTACAGTCCATCTCCTGCAGCACCAACACTTGTGCAAAGGCGTAAACCACACATAATATTTAATTTGGTGGGGCTGCTTGATATTACCAAGTGCATAAAAATGCTTCATGTACAGTGAATCCCGAAAGTATTCATAGCTCTTAACTTTTTCCACATTTTGTTATGTTACAGCTTTTTTCCAAAATGGATTAAATTCATTATTTTCCTCTAAATTCTACAAACAATATCACATAATGACATTGTGAAAGAGGTTTGTTTGAAATCTTTTCAAATGTATTAAAAATAAAAAACAAAAAAAAATCACAGCCCTTGCCTAATACATTGTTGAAGCACCTTTGGCACCAATTACAGCCTGAAGTCTTTTTGGAGTATGATGCCACATGCTTGGCACACCTATTTTTTGGCAGTTTCTCCCATTCTTCTATGCAGGACCTCTCAAGCTCCATCAGGTTGGATGGGGAGCAAGGTGCATAGCTGTTTACAGATCTCTCCAGAGATATTCAATCAGGTTCAAGTCTGGGCTTTGGCTGGGCCACTCAAGGACATTCACAGAGTTGTCCTATAGCTACTCCTTTGTTATCTTGGCTGTGTGCTTAGGGTCGTTGTCCTGTTAGAAGATGAATCTTCGCCCCAGTCTGAGGTCCAGAGTGCTCTGGAGCAGGTTTTCTTTAAGCATGTCTCTGTACATTGCTGCATTCATCTTTCCCTCAATCTTGACTAGTCTCCCAGTTCCTGCCACTGAAAAACATCCCCACAGCATGATCCTGCCACCGCCATGCTTCACTGTAGGGATGGTATTGGCCAGGTGATGAGCGGTGCCTCGTTTCCTCCAAACATGATGCTTGCCATTCAGGCCAAAAAGCTCAATCTCTGTTTCATCAGACCAGAGAATTTTGTTTCTCATGGCCTAAGAGTCCTTTGGGTGCCTTTTGTCAGACTCCAGGCGGGCTGCCATGTGCCTTTTACTGAAGAGTGGCTTCCGTCTGGCCACTCTACCATACAGGCCTGGTTGGTGGAGTGCTGCAGAGATTGTTGTTCTTCTGGAAGTTTCTCCTCTCTCCACAGAGAATCGCTGGAGCTCTGTCAGAGTGACCATTGGGTTCTTGGTCATCTCCCTGATTAAGGCCCTTCTCTCACAAACACTTAGTTTGGCTGGGCACAAGAGGGTCATTGTCCTGCTGGAAGGTGAACCTCCGCCCCAGTATCAAGTCTATTGCAGACTCTAACAGGTTTTCTTCTAAGATTGCCCTGTATTTGGCTCCATTCATCTTCCCATAATCTCTGAGCAACTTCCCTGTCCCTGCTGAAGAAAAGCATCCTCACAACATGATGCTGCCACCACAATGTTTCATGGTGAGGATGGTGTGTTCAGGGTGATGTGCAGTGTTAGTTTCCCGCCACACAGAGCGTTTTGCTTTCAGGCCAAAAAGTTAAATTTTGGTCTCATCTGACCAGAGCACCTTCTTCCACATGTTTACTGTGTCCCCCAAATGTCTTCTCGCAAACTAAAAAAGGGGCTTCTTATGGCTTTCTTTGAACAATGGCTTTCTTGCCACTCTTCCATAAAGGCCAGATTTGTGGAGTGCACCACTAATAGTTGTCCTGTGGACAGATTCTCCCACCTGAGCTGTGTATCTCTGCAGCTCCTCCAGAGTTACCATGGGTCTCTTGGCTGCTTCTCTGATTAATGCTCTCCTTGCCCGGCCTGTCAGTTTAGGTGGACAGCAATATCTTGGTAGGTTTGCAGTTGTGTCATACTCTTTCTATTTTCGGATGATGGATTGAACAGTGCTCAATGAGATGCTCAAAGTTTGGGATATTTTTTTATAACCGAACTCTGCTTTAAACTTCTCCACAACTTTATCCCTGGCGTGTCTGGTGTGTTCCTTGGCCTTGATGATGCTGTTTGTTCCCTAAGATTCTCTAAAAAACCTCTGAGGGCTTCACAGAACAGCTGTATTTATACTTTTTAAATTAAATTACTTAAATTAAATAACACACAGGTGGACTCTATTTACTAATTAGGTGACTTCTAAAGGCAATTAGTTCCACTAGATTTTAGTTAGAGGTATCAGAGTACAAGGAGCTGAATACAAATGCACCCCACACTTTTTAGATATTTATTTGTAAAAAAAAAAATTGAAAACCATTTATCATTTTCCTTCCACTTCACAATTATGTGCCACTTTGTGTTGGTCGATCACATAAAATCTCAACAAAATAAATTTATGCTTTTAGTTTTAACATGACAAATGTGGGAAATTTTAAGGGGTATGATACTTTTTCAAGGCATTGTATCCTTTAACAGTATCAATACCATCCTGCACCTTGTAGTGTGTGATCCTCTGACTCTCACCTCCACCATAAGCAAAGTGCTCGCTTAGCAGCTCCTAGCACGGAAGATCAGTGACACTTGTGGCTTTAAACCCGTCCAGGGCTTTTACACTATCCCAGGAACCTCTTTGGGCATGTAGACCCACCATCCAGGAGGCGTTACTCACCATAGCATAAAATCCTTAAAACTTTATTCAGCGTATTCAAAGTATTGCACAAATGAAATGTATATTCAACTTAAAAACAAACAAGCCAGCCAGCCGAATTAGCAGCAACCCGTCCTTTCCGGGACTCGAGGATCACTGTGACGTCAACATGTCACTCCACCCTACCTGTTTCATCATAAGATAACATCATCTTATGACAAAATGCATAGGAAGGAGCGATGTGCTGACATCACTTCCATCCTCGAGTCCAGGAAGGATGGTTTGTTGCTATTTCGGCCAGCCAGCTTGTCTGTTTTTAGGGCGAATATACATTTCCTTTGATGTAAGTACAATACTTTGAATACTCTGAATAAAGTTAAGGATTTTTTGCAATGGTGAGCCTTTTATATCTTGGGGATCTCATGCGATATCGCCTCCTGGATAGTTGGTCTGCATGTCCAGAGAGGTGTCTCGAATGGTGTAAGGGCCCTGGCTGGGTTTAAAGCCAAAACTGTCACTGACCTTCCGTGATAGGTCTGTGCAAGCTGGTAAGCGATTGTGGAGGTGATAGTCAAAGGATCACACATTACAAGGCGGTGCATGGTGTTGATACTGTTAAAGAATATTTTAATCACATTCGGACTTCATCATATCACTGGTGTTTGGAGCATTAAGTTTCAATCCTGTTAACAGCGCAATTCTGTATATGAATACAGGTTGTTCTTTACTGCTCCTTCTAACCATGCAAGCTTATGAGTCAGTTAACACTGAAAATAATGCATTCTGTGTGTGGCTGATATTTTATCCCAGAAGGGCAACAGGGTAGTTTACAGAGTGAAACTTCCTTCTGTCGACTAAACTACTAATCTCCTTATGCATTGTCATAACTTAAATTGAGTAAAAACGTTGACGAAGGCGCCTAGCTCTTTCTAAAGATATTAAAACCTGCTGCCCCTTTAATTGTTTGAAACAATAAATAGATATAAAAATGGGTAAAGAGGCGCTGGTGATCTTTTAGCTGGATATAAATCTTAGTTGGTTACGTATAAAAATCATATATAAAAAAATATATAGACAATATAGTATATGAGACACGTGCATAAAAAATATACTTATTAAGGTGCTTATTAATATTAATATTTATGTCCCAAATTTTTAATAGTGTATAAATTATATAAATACGGTATTGGTATTTTAGGTGTAACAAACAAAAAAATTTTGTGCTTATAGTGCATAAACTTAATTAAAGTGCAAATGCTGACCTTGATTTTCCAATAAATTATTACGTATTATAAAAGTGCTTAATATCTCCACCAATAAGTTATATTCACATATAATAAATATAAAAAAATTAATAGTGCTCAAAAATTTGTGAAAAAAGTCTCTATGTTTCTGGATTTTTCATGCAACCAAATTGTGCGTTTTTTGTGATCTTTAATTCTTTCTTTAAAAAGTGCTCCAAGTGCTGGGGTGTGTCACACGTGGCCTCTTACCAGCTTTCCACAGGTCACAAGGACCTCCAGCGCATGTGATCCCTTTAAATTGGGTGGATCAAACCTCTCCTCGGTACTTTGTATATCCTGCTCCTACGTTACTCGAGGTGGACAATATAGTCCATACATATAAAGATAGGAAAAAAGCCTCCAATAGTGAAATATTGTTTATTTAATAAAAAACACACACTAAGGATAACAATTTGCCTCTTACTCTTTGTTGTGCCCTCCTGGCACTGGGCAATTAAGCAGTATGGGTCACGGGTGTTGGGAAGATATCCTCAGGGGATCTGCAGCTCCCTCATGTATCTCTCTCCCTGTTCCGTTTATGCCGATCGGCTTGCGTCCCAGCCACTGCCTCGAATGCCTCTGTTAGTTCCGGGTTTAGCATTAACCACAATGCATTTCGCTCATTGTGACGCACATATTGTCCACCTCGAGTAACGTAGGAGCAGGATATACAAAGTACCGAGGAGAGGTTTGATCCACCCAATTTAAAGGGATCACATGCGCTGGAGGTCCTTGTGACCTGTGGAAAGCTGGTAAGAGGCCACGTGTGACACACCCCAGCACTTGGAGCACTTTTTAAAGAAAGAATTAAAGATCACAAAAAACGCACAATTTGGTTGCATGAAAAATCCAGAAACATAGAGACTTTTTTCACAAATTTTTGAGCACTATTAATTTTTTTATATTTATTATATGTGAATATAACTTATTGGTGGAGATATTAAGCACTTTTATAATACGTAATAATTTATTGGAAAATCAAGGTCAGCATTTGCACTTTAATTAAGTTTATGCACTATAAGCACAAAATTTTTTTGTTTGTTACACCTAAAATACCAATACCGTATTTATATAATTTATACACTATTAAAAATTTGGGACATAAATATTAATATTAATAAGCACCTTAATAAGTATATTTTTTATGCACGTGTCTCATATACTATATTGTCTATATATTTTTTTATATATGATTTTTATACGTAACCAACTAAGATTTATATCCAGCTAAAAGATCACCAGCGCCTCTTTACCCTTTTTTATAACTTAAATTGAACTTTGCACTATGCTAAGGGCATAAGACTAAGGGCCTCCTACCGCATGCTAAAATGCTGTATTAAAATTTAAGAACAAAAAGACTGTCGTACTGCAAGGGTTGACATCCGCATGCATCCAGCCAGTTCCTGGGGAATGGCCAGTGGCCAAGTAGCCCAGTTGCAGACCCTTATCTGAGTATGCAGCCCAACAAGTCAGGAAAGGGGGGAGCGAGCGAGTGCCCCCCCCTCTTGGACCATACCAGGCCACACGCTCTCAACATAGGGGGTGTGGGTGCTTTGGAGCAGGGCAGAGTCTCATGGTGACGTCACTGGTTGGCAACGCCCCATGGCTATATAAGAACTGTCATAGAGTGGAGCTGGCACAAACGACGGGTGACAGCTTCAGAGGAGGACCAGGTCGGCGGTGGAGAAGACAGTAGCGGATGAGAAGAACGGAGGAAGAACACCGGAGGGAGAAGACCAGAGAAATATTTTTAATAATGGACTTGCCAAAACCGTCTCTTGTTTCTATTTATACCACACTGTCTTATTTTGGGGTGATTGGGTAGGAGAACAATGTACCCCATACTAATTTACATGGGGGGGGGGGCTGGATCTGGGTGCAGATTTCCCACAACCACCACCTAGGGTAGTCCGGAAGAGGCCCTTGTCCCCTTGGCACAGTGCCCCCAGACCCAAAGCACCCACCCCCCATATTGAGGGCGTGTGGCCTGGTATGGTCCGGGGAGGAGCTGGCTCGCCCCCCCCCCTTAAGTAAGCTGCCAGGCTGCATGCTCAGATAAGAGTCTGGTATGGATTTGGGGGGGGCCTTAAGCCGTTTTTTTTTTTTTTTTTTAATATGAGGGTTTGGTATGATCCTGGGGGGAACATACCAGACTTAAATGGCCTGCAATGGATCTTGGGGTTGGAACACTCGCCATTTTGTTTTATTTTGGTGTGGGGTTTCCCTTCAAAATCCCCAGAGCACAAGTCGCACCAAAAGTCGGATCACGATGATCTGAGTTGGATGCGACTTCTATTTAAATCAATGGACTGAAAGTCATTTCAGTTAAGATGGCTCTCATAGGGAGCTATTGATCTTGAACAGAGGCAGAGAAACGCTGCTAAAAGCTAATGCGGCTAAACACGCATTAACGCCAATGCAAAAAGGTACTAAAAGTGTGCTTTACAGCCGCTTTTTTCTGCCGTTGGTAGTGGCTTTGCAGCTCGTTTTTACTAGTGCCCTGTGTTCATGAGGCCTTACACGGTAATGAAGGACCTGCATGATGCACAAATCTCCTAACAAACATATTAATTAATTTAAATTATTTTAAAAATGCATATTAATGTTGGCACACATACATTAAAATGCATCATAAAATCATATTCTTCAGCCGTTGGCAAAAATGGGATGTTCTGTAAACCCTGCTAACTGCCTAACATTCTCCAAGTGGTCCCTGACCCCCAGGATAGGAAGCATGTTCTGCATTGTATGAGGCAACACAGAAGCATTTATTTATTTCACTGCAAAAAAAAATAGATGTCACGGACTATACCATATGTCAGCAATGCTGTTGCAGCATTTCCCACCTTGAGGAAAATAAAAAGTTAGAAGTTTACTATATTCCTCATGCTTACAAGTAAAAGTCCCACAGATACACTTATATTCATAAGCCTAATGCACCTAAAATGATGGAAATGAAGTTATATACCATATTTTCTCCAAGAAGGCATGTCACTTTCATGTGAAACTGTTTAGTACATAAGACAAAAGTAATTTAACATGTATGTGGTTATATAAACATTCCCAGTAGAGATGCAACCACACAGTCATAGGCCAAATGGCAAGATATGGTTTCAATATTGCGTCTCTGGTATACAATTACATTAAATGCATACCCTCCTGGAATTAGATTTCCATGGATTCTAATTACCTCATTGAGTTTTGTTGGACAAATGTTCCTGTTCCTGGAAGAAGAAATACCCCCTATACTTACAGATAATGCTTGGCATTGCATTTTCATTAAACAGAAAAACATTGATTAAAATATTTTTTACTGAATTAATGAAAAAGTATAGTGTATTTTTGGTGAACAAATATTTTATCGTTACAGTGTTTACATTAAGGTGCAACTGCACTTTTAGTGCACTTACACTCACGGGGGCATGCCTCCTCATCATATACTGTATTCACCTGTACCCGGTCTGTTGAGATCTGCATTGTGTGGTCATTTTAATGTAAATTTTTGATATTACATTTTCATTTTTATAATTGCATTAAATATTTGTTTTTAGGAAATTTGTAATAAATATAGAGATGCATAGCTTAGCTAATATAAATGGGACTGCAAGTGTTGTAATAACTGAAATAAGATATCAGCCATTTGACTTGGCTTCTTAACCACTTGCCGACCAGTCACTGGGACTGTACTGCGGCAAAGTGGCACGATTCCGTCCAGTGAGGTAGACCTACGTCGCTGGACTCCTCCCCCTGTAGGCGGCGCTCGTGCGCCGTCGGAGGCGCGCTCCCGCTGTTTTCAGTCACAGCGGGAGTCGGGCCAGGGGAGGAGCGGTGGCGATCGCCGCTGCTCTTCCCCGATCGTCGGGGAATCTAGTTTGGAGATCCGCCCGCTTGTGTAAACAGAGCGGGCAGATCTCCTAAGTGACAGACAGTGACAGATTACAGCGATCTGTCCCTGTGTCACTCAGTCACCTCCCCCCCCCCCCCACACGTTAGTAAGCACCAGGCATACATTAACCCCTCCCTCTCCAATAAAATTAACCCCTTCCCTGCCAGTGTCATTTTTACAGTAACAGTGCATATTTATAGCACTGATTACTGTAGAAATGTCACTGGTACCCCCAAAAGTGTCAAAAATGTCAGTCAAGGGTCCGATCTGTCCGCCGCAATGTCGCAGTACCGCAAAAAAAACGCAGATCGACGCCATTACGCTTTAAAAAAAAACACCAAAAATGACAAAAATCTTTCCCTTAGTTAGTAAACGCAATAACTTTTGCGCAAACCAATCAAAATACGCTTATTGTGATTTTTTTTTTACCAAACATAGGTAGCAGAAAACAAATTGGCCAAAAATTTAAAAAAATTTTGATTTTTACATTTTTTTGGGGGGGGAATTTCATATAAAAAATTTTTAAAAATATTGTTATTTTTTCAAAATAAACGCTCTTTTTTTGTTTATAGAGCAAAAAGTAAAAATCGCACAGGTGATCAAATACCACCAAAAGAAAGCTCTGTTTGTGGGGAAAAAAAGGACGTAAATTTAGTTTGGGTACAGCATCGCACGACCGCGCAATTGTCAGTTAAAGTCGCATATCGCCGAATCGCAAAAAGTGGCCTGGACGTAAGACAGCAAAATCCTCTGGTGGTAAAGTGGTTAAGGACTTGGATTGTGAGAATTTGAGTTTCATTAGAGTTACCATTTTAAGGATGTTTATATATTATGCAAAAATGGCTGTACATACAGAATTCAAAATTATCCACATAAATGAGGATTTGAAAACATTAATGCACATTGAAAAGATTTTTTGTATGAAACATCTGTTTTACACATACAATATATCTAACAATATAAAAACGAACACAGAAAGCACTGAAAATAGTTTTCTCAAAAGGGGAAAAATAATATATTTTATAAAAGAGAAGAAGGTTCCTGTTTGCCAGAGACAGAGGTTTCAACCTGGCTGCCATTAAAAAACCTAGGAGGAAAGGCTGCGGCCAGTGATGAAGTTGTGTTTTTAGGGGAGAAGACAGACTATTTTTCTTCAATCCCTTGAAGCACCTGACAACGACCAAAGGACTTAGAAACTCTTATCAGCATGCATCAGCATCAATATTTTCTAAGAATTCCGCTGATAAGCCCTGTTTATAGCAGTACTCACAGAGGGGACTTTCCATTTAGACAGATATCTGGAGTTTCTAATGTACAGACGTGGACAAATTTGTTGGCACCCTTCCAGGTAAAAGAAGAACCCACAATTTTCTCTGGAATAAGCTTAACCGCTTGCTGACCGCCGCACGACTATTTACTGCGGCGGTCTAGGGAGCGAGCGCGCGCCCCCGGAGGTGCACTCCCGCGCGGTCACGGACCCCCCCCCCCCACGCACATGTGACCGGCGGACCCGCGATCATCCATTAGAGCAGGAGAAAGGCAGGCCGAAATGTAAACAATCCGCCTGTCATTCTCCCCTGTGTAAGAATAGTGATCATACAGTTCTACTATGTAGGACCGTTGATCATTGTTCCTACACCTCAAGCCACAGGCAATCACAGTTAAAACCACGCCCCTAGGGATACACATAACCCCTCCCTCTCAAAAAAAGTTAACCCCTTCACTGCCAGTGTCATTTTACAGTAACAGTGCATATATATATATATATATAGCACTGATTACTGTAGTAATGTCACTGGTAACCCCAAAAGTGTCAAAAATGTCAGTCAAGGGTCCCATCTGTCCGCCGCAATGTTGAAGTACCACAAAAAAATCGCAGATCGCCGCCATTATGCGTTAAAAAAAAAAACAACAAAAATGACAAACATCTTTCCCTTTGTTAGTAAATGCGATAACTTTTGTGCAAACCAATCAAAATCCGCTTTTTGCGATTTTTTTTACCAAACATATGTAGCATAAAACAAATTGGCCGAAAATGTTAAAAAATTTTGATTTTTAATTTTTTTGGGGGGAATTTCATATAAAAAAAATGTGAAAAATATTGTTATTTTTGCAAAATTGACGCTCTTTTTTTGTTTATAGCGGATGATCAAAAAATCGCACAGGTGATCAAATACCACCAAAATAAAGCTCTGTTTGTGGGAAAAAAAGGACATCAAATTCATTTAAGTACAGTGTCGCACGACCGCGCAATTGTCCGTTAAAGTCACGCAGTGCTAAATCGCAAAATAGGCCCTGGTCAGGAAGGGGGTAAAATCTTCTGGGGCTTAAGTGGTTAAACTGACCAAAGCAATTGGATTCCATTATTGTTTACTGCACATTAAATAAAAATCCAATTTTTTTTTTATTTTTAAATCAACAGAATACTTTAAACAAAAAATGACATGGACAAAAATGAGAACCTAAAGCTAATAATTTGTTGCACAACCTTTGGGGATGATCATTTGCTATAGCTCCTGATGAGATTTCTGAACCTGCTGACAGATATTTTGGCCCATAGTTCCTGAGAAAACTGTTCTAGCTATCTCAGGTTTAAAGTCTGCCCCTTCCAGATCGCATGTTTTTACCTTTTTTCATATATGTGCAATCAGATTCAGATCAGGACTCCATAGGAAGCCACTTCAGGATAGTCAAATATTTTGTTCCTTGCCATTCTTGGGTGCTTTTATCCTGTTGGAGAACCCATGACCTGTGACTGAGACAGAGCTTTCTGAAACTGGGGAGTATGGTTCACTCCAGAATTACTTGATAGTCTAGAGACTTCACTGTGCCCTGCAAAGATTTAAGGCACCTTGTGCTAGATGCCATCAAGCAGCCCAAAACATAACAACGTTCTTCTATATTTCATAATTACAGTTTTCTTTTTTCGGAAAGCCTTTTTTTTTCTGTGAACATAGAGCTTGTATGACTTACTTTAGAGTTCCAGTTTTTCACCCTAAAGCACTGTGGCTTGTCAATATAAATTTTGGCTATTTAGAGTCTGGCTTTTTTATTTCTTTCAACAGTAGCATCCTCCTGGTTCTTCTTCCTTTAAACCCACCGTCTTGACCTTGGAGTTTGGCTTGTATCTCTATGGAAGCTTTCCTTGTCTCTTTGCCTACCATTTGCACTATCCTTCTGTTTACTCAGGTGCCGATGTTCTTCCTGCGACCATGTCTATGGAGGTTGGCTTTACTACCATAGACCTTAAACCTCTTAATAATATATTTGCAACTGTAGTCACAGGAACATCAAGATGCTTGGAGATGGTCTTGTAACCTTAACCTTTGACAAGTTAGTCTTAATTTTGTCTCTCTCTCTCTCTCCATTTTTTTTTCTCCCTTTATATAGGCTGACTGTCTGATTAGAGACTGTAGCCCTGTGTGATACTAATTACAGAAATGAGTTAGTTAATATGGTTCAATAATTTATAATTGTTTCTACTCTAGATCATTTAGACTATGCAATAATATATCTCTTGTCTCACTTTCTTTGCTTTTCTCTATGAAGTACTGAAAGTAAGCAGGTATATATGAGACAATTGTTTTTACTTTTATCACTTTCAGTTGGAATGAAGCGTTCAATGAGCTGTTTAGGTACCATAAATGGTGTCTTGTAGCCAACAGTTTTACATAAATAAGTGGTCACTTTTCCCCTGTGAGTTACCCTAGAGCTGGAACTCAGCAGGTATTCTCCTGATCATTATATCCACAAATAATTTATGTCACACTACTGCTCATCAGAAATAGATGAGTTTTACTTATATTCTACTCATTCACTCTTCACTTACTCATTGCTTCTGTAAGGACATGAGCAAAGCTCTCAATGTCATCTTCTAAATTTTGTTGTGGTTTAAGAGGTACAGGAAGATATCCATAATGCTCCTTATTGCATATATACATCTGAATTCCTAAAAAAAGACAGAAAATCTGTATCAAATGGTATACAGTTTTAAATATGTAAACTTTTGTCCACAAATTATTACATTCCCCTTCAAAATGATACCATTTAGTGCATTGCAAATGGTAAATGTTCATGCTAAGGGGACACAATTTTACAGGTGCCACAACATGGTATAGTCCTGCAACTCTAATAAAAACCTATCCCAGCTATTGCTTGAACACATTTATTCCCTAGCTGCTCTTGGGGGGATATTTTGACATTGTATTTTTTTTTTCCAATACAAGTTCAGATCAATGTAGCCAATTTTATTCTTTTTGCAAATTCTGGCAGGCATCAATATAGATTTTTAGAATTCTGTTGCACAATTTCCCTCATACAGCTTACACATTAATGGTCACCATGCTGGAAAAATGTTTTTTTATTTTTTTATTTTAAAGATCATAACACCAGTTATACTACAATCATATAGTGCTCCTTTTAGCTTGTTATTTGTTTCATCATACCATGGGAATCTGAGGCTAGACAAGAGTAGACTTTATGAAATTCTCACATTACTGAGGGACTCTTCAACCAACTTAACATTTTAATTTGTTATTGCATTAAGTTATTACAAATCATTAGGATTAGTCAATAAAGCAGTGCAAGTTTGGATAGATCATCTGTGTTGCTAAGGGGTGGACTTAAGCTGCCACCATGGTACAAATTTTAAGGAGTGCCTCCCAGTTTTTAGCACTACCATTGACAAAAAAAACTAGGTAGGATTGCCCCCTTGACCCTTACTGGCATAATAATGTCATAGCTGGACTTTTTAGCAGTGGTGTGGCAATCAATATATACTTTTGTTACATTACACTCAATGAACCCTGTATCGGCAATGTAACTTCCTTTGCTACCTACGGAGAACCCAATACCTCTTCAGCTGGGGCACTCTATTATATTGTAAGTCCACTGCAAGGCAGTGAAGTGGGGAGCTCAATAAGCAGAAGGGGTTCCTGTCAAGGGAAAGAAAGGAGTTCTAACTCAAAATTTGCAATGGAATCCCTTTGTCTGTTGCTAAACCCTGATTACTCCATTTGTTTTTTCTATGCATTCATATATACAGTACGTGCTGTTTAATTTATTTTTATTGACTTCATTATCACATTCAGCCTATATGCACACTATTAATAATATTGTAATATTAATATTAATATACTTGCAGTAGCATGTAACGACTATAAACATACACAAGGTGGCAGTACATTTCAGATAAATATGTGAAATAGGATAGGATAGGAAATTACATGCATTTAAGGTGACACTAAACAATATTCTTATTCTCCAAAAATAATCCATATACAATCACTGCCTAATGGCCCTGTAATCTATATTTTTATGAAATCATCTCTTACTGTATTTTTCTGCCCTTTTTTCCCCCCACTTCTGTTTGCTTGGAACGAGCAGTGCATGTTAGTGCACACTACAGATCCCAATGGTTCATAATCAAGAGTCCCTAAGACTTGGAGGAAGTTTGCAGATTTGTTGGGAGTTGAGAGCAATAGAAAGTACTTTTTGAGTTAAAAAAAAAAAATACACACTTGAATAGAATTAACTTTTTTTTTTTTTTTTTAAACCAGAGTTTAGTGTCACAATGGCTTGTGAACATAAAAATTACAATTCAATGCAGGCAAAAGCATCCCCTGTTTAGTAAAGCATATTTGTCAGGTTGTGATTATGATGTGTTTAAAAAGATGCATTGATAAGAGATGTTATTAGTGATAAACCCAATATAAAGTTAGTAAAATAAAAGGCAAGGTAAGCTAAGGGACACACAAATCACAACATCAGCACATGAAGGATTAATTACAAAGATTGGGTTTCTAAAAATACAGCAATTCACAATACACATGGTTAGATACCAGAAAAATCCTTCAGTTGGCATGCAGACACCTTCAGTGATTGGCCTTCTTCCAGGTTTGGGGCACGTGTGCGTGCACTCGCTGCCGACCCGTGTTGTGGCTGGATGTGTCCAGTCACTATTACATAGAGTTCTGTGTTTACAAAAACACAGAACTCGGGTTAATTTACTAAAACTAGAGAGTGCAAAATCTGGCGCAGCTGTACATGGTAGCCAATCCGTTTCTTGCTTGTTCAATTTAGCTTTGACAATAAAACCTGGACACCAGATTCTGCACTCTCCATTTTTAGTAAATCAACCCCTATGTGTACTGTGAATAGCAATCTGGCTGTTTCTTCTTCTTGAAAAGCAGGTAGAAAAAACATCCAGATAGTAAAGTAAAAGCAGCACACATTACACATTGTTAGGCACATAGTTAACTCCCTGATTGCCCCTAGATATTACCCTTCCTAGCCAGTGTTATTAGTACATTGTCAGTGTAAAGTATTATCACTGATCTCTGTATTATTGTCACTAGTATGATTCTTTCCGATTTTAGGTGCTGAAAGTGGTACCATTATTTTGCAAGTCATTCTTAAGAATGAGCAGCCCAAACCAACTATTTACATATGATTTTTTTTACTGTGTGTTCTTCTGTATAACATCTCGGGTATGATAAAGTTTGAAACACAAAATCATAAATTATAATATAATAAATACCTATAAATAAGGTAAAGTATGTATGTGTATATATACTGTATATATATATATACATATATTATATACATGTGTATATATATATATACACATAAAAAGTACAGTAAAACTGCAGGAAAGGGCACTGGGGGGCAAACTAATGTGAATTTTTTTTTTTTGTAATGTATCAGTGTGTTTGGTGTGTTACTATTTGAATTTGCTGCCGGTTCCACCCCCCCCTGCGATCGTCACGTCGCAGGAGACGAAAGCCGGGGCACAGAGCATCGGGAGGAAGACATCACTGGATCCCGGGGACAAGGTGAGTACCCTCTCTTCCAGGATCCAGCGATCTTCCTAGCGGTACCCCGAGTGTGGCCCGGGTTACCGCTTTTGGCACTGAAATTTAACCCCAAGTCACACTCGGGAATACCGCTAGGAGGGTTAATAGGTGTACCTGTTGACCTTACTGTGCCCTTAGTTTTTTCCATTGACTTATTGATTAGGCCTACATATGTGTCAAACTATTGCTGTGTAAACACATACCTGCTTGCCTGCAGGAGAAGGCAAATATAATGATGTCATCAAATGACCAAGTAAAATCTGGATGTGGAGGATAAAACTGAAGATTTTGAGATGCTTCTTTTCGAAGGTCAATGAGCATTGTTGAATGGATCATTGGTACAGGGTAACAGCCTGCTTTCTTCCATTCTCTTATGAGAGCATACTCAGGAGTCCTTTTATAATAACCCTTAAAACAGATTACAATAGGAATACAAAATTACAAAACGTAGGCCAGAGAAAACAAAAGATTTTAGTTACATTTATACACTAAAATAAGTTTATCTTTTATAAAAAAATAATAAAGCCAATATTCTGTCTTTAACAGTGTTTTTCCAATATGACATTAGAAGGTACTTGCGCTACACACAGTGGAATAGGCAAATATGAGTTTTAAATTGCAATCACAGATATGTAATACCTTTGTTATAGTACACCAGCTACAGAATGTTTGACTCAACCGGGATGGTTTACTGTCTAATAGAGACTGTTGATTTAGCCAAGTGAATGTTTAATTTAGAAAGTATAAATGGTGAAGCAGTGTTCACTTCAGTAATCCGATTACATGCAAGCAAATATTTTTTGGTCACACAGTATTTTGCTATTCTGAAATGTTTCTTTCCTGGGTCTTCTTTCCTGTTATGTATACATCTGTTTCCTACTATGTATATGTATGTCCATTGTGCCTAAATATTATATGTATATTTTTAGTTGGTCTGGGAAAACAATGTCACATCCTTCTTATGAACTGTATATAAGCTGTCCTGACCTGAATCCAGTCGAGAACAGACTGAAAGACCATACCTGGCGTGCTTGATGTTTAATTTCCGAGTACCCATAAATTCTTAACAGGTTAAAGGGAGGCTGACCAGAAGAAGTATACCTAGCAAGGGGTATTACCTTTCAGAACAGGTGATACAAAAAAATGGGCTAACTTTACTGTTTAGTTTTTTTAAATGCAGTAAAATATATATTTTTTTTAAAAAAATGGCGTTTGAAAGATCGCTGTGCAAATACCGCATGACAAAAAAAATTGCAACATTTTATTCTCCAGAGTCTTTGCTAAAACAATATATATAATGTTTGGGGTTCTAAGTAATTTTTTAGCTAAAAATACAGATTTTCACTTGTAAACAACATGTGTCAGAAATGGGCTTGATCCAGAAGTGGTTAACCAATTTATTCCTCCCGCCATCATATATTTTCTATCCCATCCTGGAACAGGGTCAAACCATGGAAAGCTTCCCTGGCTTCCAGGCACAGACGCTTCACCATATTCATATTCATCCGTTTAAGTCAGGAGACCAATGGTTAAAGCAATCCACAAGCACAAGGTTAAAGATCCACCGTATGGGGAGCTAACTGTGATGACTGCTGTAACAAGAACCACAATCCTAACGGCTGATTCTCAAGCCTGGATTCATGATTCAAGGGTGAAAAAGGTCCCAGAGGATTGTAGGAATACAAGGCACAGACAAAGAGGGTGAAGTAGGTGTAGAAATCCCTGAAGTAGACAAACAAAAGAGTGAAGCAGGTGCACAAGTCTCTGAAACAGTGGAATCAGAAGA
Source organism: Pelophylax lessonae (assembly GCF_965119305.1). Classification (NCBI taxonomy): domain Eukaryota; kingdom Metazoa; phylum Chordata; class Amphibia; order Anura; family Ranidae; genus Pelophylax; species Pelophylax lessonae. The sequence continues at coordinate 149,942,689 of NC_138775.1, forward strand.
CACGGGGCCAGATGTTGATTCTCAGTCCCCAGACATCTTGGAGGTTCTTCCTATTGATAGGCTTTCTCTCACTGACAGTTTTCTTGCCGGTATGGGTGATTAGTACCTGTTACTATTATCCACAGGACTTACCTTTCTGTCTAAGAACTGTGCAACACAACGGGACTCACTATTGGCCAGCAAGAGACTTAACGACAGTAGATACCACATCTCTTACTGATAAGATGTTGTTATTACAATTCAAATATAGCTATGCACAAAAGTCAGGGTATGATAAATGATGGGTTTGCAGTAAATTACACCCTAGTACAATGAGGATTCCTTTATTGGCTGTTCCAGCGAACATCACTTATTTTTTGAATGGCACCCCAGCAGTAAGTATAGAAGACATATCATGAGTCCAGGGAAATTAATACATTTCCTTTTCTATAATCACTTAAATTTACCTACCAAGCTGATGTTTTAGACTAGGAATTGAGTCAAATAGGAGAGAGGAAAGGTGTCAGAGAAGCCACAGTTCAAAATATGTTTAAGCCCGGACCTATCTTCTTTGTTTAATATTTCTAGAAAGACTTAAATGACATAATTTGGTCCATAATCAATGAAACACATCCACTACATAATTTAACTGGTAAGGTTTTGTCAATATTTACTTTATCTAGTTATTCTGACCAAGTAAAAAAGGCACTGGGCTTGCGCCCTTTCACATTAGGCAAAAGTTTGTTCATCTGTTGTGATAAGGTATGTTACCCTATACAAGAGAGAGGATGGTGCTATCTGGCCTCTCTGTTTCCAGTCATGGAGATAATTGGGAGTAGGGGTCCTCGCCATGTATTACAAGCAAGTAAACATCCAAATTATCCCTGTTAACCATGTAAATAGGAGAGAACTCTTTATTAAAGGGGGCATGGCATGGGCATGGTTCCCATCGTGGACATGATTGGGGATTTAGTTAATGAAAAGATTACGCAAGTATTCAGTTATAATGGATGAGGTATTAAATAACACAAAACAAAGATGACATTGCCCTACTTAATCTGGATCAAAGGGCCTTACGGAAACAGTTAATGTTACATGAGCTGGCAAATGAATCTATGGGAGCTGCACTTCGGGGTTTCTGTGAAGTAACAGAAGATTATGAGTGTTGTACATGGACTCATAATACAAGCATGGAAGTGCCTGATTAATATGAAGTATTGATCAACATCAAAAGAAGGTAGCAGGGCTTCAGGCAGAAGCCAGGAAAATTGTTAATGATGGGTGGAATCCTTTTAAGAGATTGGAAAGTTTTGGAGATTTTTTTGGATCTGTACTATCATGGTTTAGACAAGTCGGAATGTTAATTTTAATGTGTTTATTGCTTTTTCTCTTTATATATTTGCTGTTAAAGATAGGCCAATGCATTTACAGGCAACACAAGATGATGCATATTGGAGACAAGATTTATAGTTGTCACTTATGTCACAAATAGGAGGGAATGTTGGGATTATGTTTTATTTAAATGTTATATAGTCATGCTTAATTGAATGATTGGAGTTTTGCTTTAACTTTTTAATTTTACTGAAAATCTCTCTCTCTCTTTGTAACTTAGACTTTTTTTCTGTTGAGGATGTAAGTTTCCTCCCATTGTTTCTGAGCTGTGAGAATATTTTTTGGTTGCACAGTGTTTTGCTATTCTAAGATGTTTCTTTCCTGAGTTTGCTTTCCTGTTATGTATACATCTGTTTCCCATTATGTATATGTTATGTCCAGTGTGCTTAAATATTATATGCATATTTTTAGTTGGTCTGGGGAAATAATGTCACATCCCCTTTATGAACTGTATATAAGCTGTCCTGACCTGAATCCAGTCAAATACAGACTGAAAGACCATACCTATCTGGATGTCTTATTTCCGAGTGCTCGTAAATTCTTTACAGGTTGAAGGGAGGCTGGCCAGCAGAAGTACTCCTACCAAGGGTTATTACCTTTCAATGGCCTTTCTTCCTCCCACTTAACGTTAATTGTGATCCACATGTTTAGAAGTCCTCAAAGCGAATTAAGCTCCAAGCAAATTTGTAAAGCACACTGTGATGCTTTATAAATGTGCACTTTGTTTTTTCTTTTTTTCTTTTTTTAAGTAGCTGTATGGCTGTGGTAAGGCCATACTGCTGCTATATACTTTATATGGGGCCCTATGTCTCTAAGTGTACATTCTTTGTGCTAAGTAAACAATCTTTATTCCATTAGTTAAACCTTCCCCAGTGCATTTTTTCAAAATACTGATGACCCCATTAGCAGGATATAGTAGTATGGCAGGGTCTGTAAATTCAACAACTCAAGTATCTTAGCACATTTCTATTAATGTGATGTGTATAGGTCACTAAATATTTTTCTCTAGCTCAATCATACCTATAACTGCTTCCATTAAAGGAAATCTATAAAACATGCTTCACTACTGTTGAGTAAGTTGAGTCACAAATCAGCTGTCATTTTAGCTAAATGTTAATATCTCATTTTTTGCATGCTGCATTATCGTGCATGGAAGTGTAGATTAAGTCACCTAGATTTTTGCTACAGATGGCTTCTGTAGCAAGACCCTTTATAATACCCTTGCACAATCTACACCAGGAGGTAGTCAAGCTTATATGAAATATTGGGAACCATTTTATAAATGTGCTGATTTCATACCACTGCAAAGTCATTTTCATGACCACAGAAAGTCTAATTAAAATTAGTACTATTCTTTTTACAAATTTCAAACCCAGTCTTTTTCAACCAGGGTGCCCAGGCACCATGGGGTGTCTTGAGGTTTCTTCAGGGGTGCCTTGCTGAAATGCCTAAAAATTGATCAAATATGTAAGTCAGCAGGTGAATCAACCCTGCCTTTAAGTTATACAAAGCCACAGGTTTTCATGATTCACCATTACTACTTTCTAGATACTGACATCCTAACAACAAATGACATCATCAGTTAATAAGGAGGATGTCTGTTGCCTCTACAACATCCTTGTTTGACCCTCCTGTGCCCCTCTCCGTCAGCACTGGTGTGACATTAGCTGACTGATGGAGAGAACTTGAGGGAGAATAGAAATATTGGAATACTATTCAGTACCAGTGTGCAAAACTGTATCTGCTTTGGAAGAATAAATCACCTCTAACGTTGGGTGTCCTACACGTAGATGTTGCTGCATTATGTAACACTATAAAAATATTTTTTAACGTTTATTTTTTTTAGAGTGGGGTGCCTCAAGGCTGTTTATAATTTTAAAGGGTGCCTTGAGATGGTAACTTTAAAGGGTGACTTGACTGAAAAAAGGTTGAGAGACACTGGTCTAACCTGTAGGATGGAAAATTATTTTTGCTTAGGATCTCTTAACAATATCCATTTTTATTTAGGAATAGTAACAGGGTGATTTACAGCTGAAAGTATAAAGATCACACTTCATCGCTGTATAACATAGAAACCAATTTATTTACAGTAAAACCTTCACATATTATAACAGTTCTTAACAGAATTTTGTTTCAAAATATTTGAAAAATTTTATACAGTGCAGTGGTCAGCCATATTTTTTTAATAATTTGATACTTGCCTGAGGTGTCATACCACACCAGAAATTGGAGTATAATGTCCGAGATTCCAGCATAGGGGCCACAACTGTTTGATTTTCTTCAATCAGAAGATTCAATGTTTGAGGATTAGTTAGAAAGTTGTCTACATCAATGTACTATAAAAAAAATAAAAGTATGCATGAAAATAAACAAAAACACACATTACATGGATTTAATAAAAATGTATTTTAAATTGTATAAATACATTTTAAGTTAGCTTATACTAAGAGTTTATCAATGTTTTTAATTACTATAACTGATGATAGCAAAGGTTAGAAATTGTATAATATGAAACTCCAATAATGTAAATGCCAATTGGATTCTATGACTCATCCCTAAAATAAAGTCCATGGGGGACAACATTTTCCTTACAGATAATTCCCATTTGGGGTAGGCGGATTTGGGCTACCAATTCATGTATTACAATGTATCCTTGCAGTTCTTTATATGTTCTTAATTGTTTGTTTGTTGTATTCTGAACTAAGCAATGTGTTAAGCAGTTGCAAATAACTGCAATTATTATTGTTGAAATCTGTGAATTTTAAATCCTAAGAAAAAGTTTAAAGATAAAAAAAAAAACATTTTTTATAATATTAAACTTTGCCAGACAAAACTGATTTATAGTTGGTTCCAAACAAAACCAAAAGGAACCAAAAAATGTAATAATCTTAAATGACACATGTTCAATAACTGACTTACTAAAATATAATCAGACCATTTTTCTCTTGCAGTTCGCAGTGCTGCCTGGCGAAGTTTCATCACATGGACAAATCTGGAAGATGGCCAGTGCTTTGGTCCAAATTCATCAGTATAAGATCTACAGAAAGAGAAAATATGGGATTCCAAGATTCACTTTCTGATAAATATTAGGTTCACAATAAATTAAAAATGAGTTGTGTACAAGTATATATAGTATATTTGCAAATTGCAGCTGTGAGCAACAGTCATGTGAGAATTCCCAGCAATTCTCCTGAGCCTTATCCTTTTCATTTATGGGCTACACTTGTTCTTGGAGAACACCTGGCCATGTAATCATTAAACAAACCAAATATATAGGAATATTGTATTATTTATTACCGAATTTCTCCAGGCCTGAACACAGCATTTAATAATAAAGTCCCAGCAAAGTATCTATGTCTGGATTTTGCGCTGAAAACCAATCATTATTAAATATATACATAGTTACATAGTTACATAGTTAGTGAGGTTGAAAAAAGACACAAGTTCATCCAGTTCAACCCATGATGCGTGTGTGTGTTTGCTTTTAACCGTACATTGTGTACCCCTGTATGTTGTGGTCTTTAAGGTGTACATCTAATAGTTTTTTGAAACTATCTATGCTCCCCGCTGATACGACTGCTTGTGGAAGAGAATTCCACATCCTTACCGCTCTTACAGTGAAGAACCCCTTACGCACTTTAAGGTTAAACCGCCTTTCCTCAAGTTTTAGTGAGTGGCCACGTGTCTTATTGTATTCCCTTTCTCTGAATAGTTTGTTCCTTATGCTAGGGTCGCCAGTACAGTATTTGTACATTGATATCATATCCCCCCTCAATCGTCTCTTCTCCAGAGAGAATAGGTTCAGTGCTTGTAGTCTTTCCTCATAGCCGATGTCCTCCATTCCCCTAATTATTTTTGTTGCCCTCCTCTGGACTTTCTCCAGTTCCAGCACATCCTTCCTGCGGACCGGTGCCCAGAACTGGACAGCATACTCCAGATGTGGCCGGACCAGAGTCTTGTAGAGCGGGAGAATAATCTCTTTATTTCTGGAGTGAATCCCCTTTTTTATACATCCCAGTATTCTGTTGGCTTTGCTTGCGGCGGCTTGGCATTGCATGCCACTGCCAAGCCTGTTGTCTACCAGTACCCCCAAGTCCTTTTCCATCCTAGACTCACCCAGAGGTTCACCCCCTAGTGAATAGCTTGCTTTCTGGTTTCTGGCACCCAAGTGCATTACTTTACATTTTTCTACATTAAACCTCATCTGCCATGTGGTTGCCCACCCCGTTATTTTGTTCAGGTCTGCTTGCAAGATTTCCACATCCTGCATAGAAGATATTGGCATGCCTAATTTAGTATCATCTGCAAATACTGAGATTGTACTAGATATCCCCTCCTCTAGATCATTTATGAATAAATTAAACAGGATTGGTCCCAGGACAGAACCCTGGGGGACCCCACTTTCCACACCCGCCCAATCCGAGTACTCCCCATTAATCACCACCCTCTGTACTCTCCCCTGGAGCCAGGTCTCTATCCAGGTACTCACCTTATGATCCATACCTACCTTCCTTAGTATGTACAGTAAGCGTTTGTGAGGAACGGTGTCAAAGGCCTTTGCGAAGTCCAGATACACCACATCCACAGGCTTACCTTTATCTAGGTGGCAGCTCACTTCATCGTAGAAGGTTAACAGATTGGTTTGGCACGAACGATTTTTCATGAATCCATGCTGATTTCTACTTATAATACCATTTTCATTACTAAAGTCTTGTATGTGGTCCCTTATCATCCCCTCCAAAATTTTGCAGACTACTGATGTTAGGCTGACCGGCCTATAGTTACCCGGGATATATCTCGGCCCCTTTTTAAATATTGGTACCACGTTGGCTTTTTTCCAATCAGCTGGCACCATACCCGTCTGTAAACTATCCTTAAAGATCAAGAATAATGGTCTGGCAATCACCTGGCTGAGCTCATTAAGAACCCTCGGGTGCAAGCCATCCGGTCCCGGGGATTTATTTATGTTAAGTTTCTCTAGTTTAGCTCTAAGTCTATCCTCTGTTAGCCATGGCGGCACTTCCTGAGGTGTATTATTTAGTTCGGCCTTACAAGCGGGTTTCGTGTAGCCCCCCGATTCCTTTGTGAAGACTGAAGAAAAGAAATTATTTAACACTTCCGCCTTTTCTCTGTCCTCAGTGGCCATTTTTCCTTTATCATCTTTTATGGGGCCAATGTGCTCTGGCCTGGCTTTCTTACTGTTTATATACTTAAAGAACTTCTTGGGGTTCTTTTTGCTCTCCTCCGCTATATGTCTCTCGTGTTCTATTTTAGCCGCCCTGATTTCATCTTTACATTTCTTATTACACTCTTTGTAGTGCTTAAATGCTGCCAATGACCCCTCAGTCTTGTATTTTTTGAAGGCCTTTTCTTTAGCTCTAATATACATTTTAATGTTGGAGTTTAGCCACCCAGGGTTTAGTTTTGCTCTTTTAAATTTATTTCCCTGTGGAATGCACTGGCCCACTCCCTTGTTAAGTATGCTCTTGAAGCACTCCCATTTTTCCTCCGTGTTCTTTGTTCCCAGGGTTCTATCCCATTTGATATTTTCTAGCAGCGAGCGCAGTTTAGGGAAATTGGCTCTTGTGAAATTCAGCGTCCTTATATTACCCTTGTGTTTCCTATTACTGTAATTAATACTGAAACCAATTGACCTATGGTCACTGTTCCCTAAGTTGTCCCGTATTTCTATATCCGTGATCAGGTCTGTATTGTTGGTAATCAGTAGGTCAAGTACCGCATTGCTTCTTGTCGGTGCATTCACCATCTGACCCATGAAATTGTCCTGCAAAACATTTAGGAACAGCCGAGCCTTGGCTGAGTGTGCGGTTCCTTCTGCCCAGTCTATATCTGGATAATTAAAGTCCCCCATTATAATGACATTTCCCATCCTTGCTGCCAATCCTATCTGTAACATGAGGTCCGCCTCACCCTCCTCCCTCTGGTTGGGGGGCCTATAGCATACGCCCAATATTACCTTCCCCGCCGTGCCTTCCCTTTGAAGCTCTACCCATAGGGATTCTGCCTCATCCATAGCTCCATTATTAATATCATCCCTCATATTTACCTGTATACTGTTCTTAATATACAAACATACCCCTTCCCCTTTTTTACTTTCTCTATCTCTGCGATAAAGGGAATACCCCTGAATGGACGCCATCCAGTCATGAGAGCTGTCAAACCAAGTCTCAGTTATCCCCACAAAATCTAAGTCCTCCTCAAATATCAGCAGCTCCAGCTCTCCCATCTTGTTGGCCAGGCTTCTGGCATTGGTATACAAACCTCGTAATTTTGATCGGTTATATTTATCCTCTTTTGATGTTTTTAGGCTGCTCTCTTGATTTTTCCCCGTACCCACCCTGGGTATAGGAGCTCCGCACACCCTATCGCTAATGCCCCCATTTCTGCCCTCTGAAACTTGCTTTCCACTGGGTAATTCTACATCTGTACCCTCCCCCCCATTCCCTAGTTTAAAAGCCCCTCTAACTTTTTGGCCATCCTCGCACCCAGTACGGCTGCACCCACCCCATTTAGGTGCAATCCGTCCCTACCAAAGAGCCGGTGACTGACTGAGAAGTCGGCCCAGTTCTCCAGGAACCCGAAACCCTCCTTACTACACCAGCTCCTCAGCCACTCGTTAACTTCCCTAATCTCCCGCTGCCTCTCTGGTGTGGCTCGAGGTACAGGTAGTATTTTGGAAAATATTACCTTGGAGGTCCTAGTCCTCAACTTAGCGCCTAAGTCCCTGAAATCGTTTAGGACTCTCCGTCTTCCTCTGCCTATGTCATTGGTACCCACGTGTACCATGACAGCTGGGTCTTCCCCAGCCCCACCCAATAATCTGTCCACCCGATCCGCGATGTGCCGAACCCGAGCGCCCGGCAAACAGCAGACTGTTCGGCGCACACGGTCTTGGTCACAGATTACACTGTCTGCCCTTCTAATAATTGAGTCCCCTACCACCAGCACCTGTCTTTCCTTTCCCTTTCTCCCAGCCTCACTGGAGGAGTTCTTCCCCTGGCAGCTAGGGGCGTCGCTCTGCTCCAGCAATGCTGGTCCCTGACTGGTTTCCCCAACATCACACAACGGGGCGTATCTATTGGGGTGCTCCAGCCCAGGATCAGCCTCCTTGCCTTGTTCCCTTCTACCCCTCCTAACTGTCACCCCTCTACTCTGCTCTGATGCCTGCACCTCCGATACTCCGCCCACCTCTGTGCAGACCCCTGCCTGCACCTGATTGGTACAATCCTGGCTCTCCTCCGGCATGGACATTCGTCTCAGTGTTGCCAGCTGCTTCCCTAGATTCAGGACCTGAGCTTCCAGGGAAGCAACGTGCTCACATTTTGCACATTTGTATTCGCCTTCGATCACATGACCGAGGAACGCATACATATCACAAGATGTACACCGAGTCGCATCTCCACACCCGCCGGGCATTGTACCTACTATCTAATCTAATGGGGATTCAGTAATTTAAGCCTATCCTATGTGGCTATTTCCTAGCTTCCTAACGCTACCTTCTCACCCTCTGGTATTCCGCTACACTCACTTGACACTCAGTTGCACAACACTCACAATCTCACAGCCAGGTCAGACGCACAACACTGAGTCGCACCGCCCGGTCAGACGCACAACCCTCAGTCGCACAGCCCGGTCAGACGCACAACACTAAGTCGCACAGCCCAGTCAGACGCACAACACTAAGTCGCACAGCCCGGTCAGACGCACAACACTAAGTCGCACAGCCCGGTCAGACGCACAACACTAAGTCGCACAGCCCGGTCAGACGCACAACACCGAGTCGCACAGCCCGGTCAGACGCACAACACCAAGTCGCACAGCCCGGTCAGACGCACAACACCGAGTCGCACAGCCCGGTCAGATGCACAACACCGAGTCGCACAGCCCAGTCAGATGCACAACGCTGAGTCGCACAGCCCGGTCAGACGCACAACGCTGAGTCGCACAGCCCGGTCAGACGCACAACACCAAGTCGCACAGCCCGGTCAGACGCACAACACTGAGTCGCACAGCCCGGTCAGACGCACAACGCTCAGGCAGTAACAGGTACTCCCAGATACTCAGGTACTCACAGATACTCAGGTACTCACAGGTACTCACAGATACTCAGGTACTCACAGGTACTCCCAGATACTCAGGTACTCACAGGTACTCAGGTACTCACAGGTACTCAGGTACTCACAGGTACTCACAGATACTCAGGTACTCACAGGTACTCACAGATACTCAGGTACTCACAGATACTCACAGATACTCAGGTACTCACAGATACTCACAGATACTCAGGTACTCACAGATACTCCCAGGTACTCACAGGTACTCACAGGTACTCACAGATACTCAGGTACTCACAGATACTCAGGTACTCACAGATACTCCCAGATACTCACAGATACTCCCAGATACTCACAGATACTCACAGATACTCAGGTACTCACAGGTACTCACAGATACTCAGGTACTCACAGATACTTACAGATTCTCAGGTACTCACAGGTACTCACAGATACTCACAGATACTCAGGTACTCGCAGATACTCAGGTACTCACAGATACTCCCAGATACTCACAGATACTCCCAGATACTCACAGATACTCACAGATACTCACAGATACTCAGGTACTCACAGGTACTCACAGATACTCAGGTACTCACAGGTACTCAGGTACTCACAGATACTCACAGATTCTCAGGTACTCACAGGTACTCACAGATACTCACAGATACTCAGGTACTCACAGGTACTCACAGATACTCAGGTACTCACAGGTACTCAGGTACTCACAGATACTCACAGATTCTCAGGTACTCACAGGTACTCACAGATACTCACAGATACTCAGGTACTCGCAGATACTCAGGTAGTAACAGGTACTCACAGGTACTCAGGTACTACACTACACCCTCAGTCAGTGTACAATCTCAGTCACCAGTCTTACTTACCTAGTGTATGTCCCTTTAAGTCTGACTCTAGCAGTTCCTGGCTTTTTTTTTTTTTCCCTCAGACGGTCAGTCTGAGGGAAAAAATCATATGATTTATATGTAACCACTGGTTTGGCTTGTCGTTTGATTGAAGTTGAACATCATGAAAATAGCTAAATACACAGATGAAATACATTAAAAAATGGGCTGTTTTATATGACAAAGGATTTGTATTTTTATTCATTCAGTTCCAAAATGTACAACTAAAAGTACTCTTAGAATAATCTCTCTTGCGGTTTTTTTATTCCTCTTTTTCTCCTGGTCTCTGCTCACCTGAAGCACTGACTCATATGGTCGGGTCAGTGTTGACTCTTACAACTCTGCCAAAAAGTACAGCCAGGCAGATGATACTACTTTACTTCCTCTATTACAGTTGTAGAGTGTGTAAGAGATACAGTGGTGTTCTCTACTAATTCCCATCCTGCTGACTGGACAACGAAGGAGCACCAGGAGACTGAAGTGGTCACCCTGCTCTTCACTCCTATCAGCATATTCCTTGTTAGCACATTTGAATGCAGCACACATGATTGGCTCATAGTTCTGTCTCTCTTACTATTGGGCAGATGGCTACTTTTATAGGGTATATCATGTCGAATTCAAGAACAATATTTGCATTTTAAAAATACATTTAACCCTTTCACAACCAAGGTCAAAACAAACCTTAAGGCTCCGTTCACATGTCAGCGTATGGATCGCGGGCAGAACCACCCCGTTTCCGCCCGCGATCCGGAGATTATTGCAAATCGCGGGACGCCTGTGCGTTGCCCGTTGATTTGCAATAGCCCCCCAAACGCTGAGCGATGTTGCCGCGATTTCCGCCTGCTGAATCGCGGTAACATCGCGCAAAAAAAATTGCGGGACGCAATACGCTCCAAAGAAGCTCTTGTACTTTTTGGGCGTAATGCGTCCCGCGATTTTTTTGCGCAATGTTACCGCAGGCGGAAATCGCGGCAACATCGCTCAGCGTTTGGGGGGCTATTGCAAATCAACAGGCAACGCACAGGCGTCCCGCGATTTGCAATAATCTCCGGATCGCGGGCGGAACCGCGGCGGTTCTGCCCGCGATCCATACGCTGACATGTGAACGGAACCTTATTGCCCAAACCCAATTTTGCAACTTTGACATGTGTTAGTAAAACTGTACTTATTATCGCAACTACTTAGTGTATACAGGTGGATTATGCCTTGTTTTTTCAGGACAGATTGGCCTTTTATTTGGTAGTAACTGGTAAATGGTAATGGATGTCTCCTAATTTTGATTTATTATGAACAGAAAACTGGCCCAAAATTGTATAAAAAATGTTTTTAAAATGTTAGCCTTATATTTTTATGCCATTACCATGTCCAAAAACCCTACAAAATTAGTTCTTTTAATTCTGAGAATCACAGTGATACCACATATGTGTCTGACTTTTTATTTCTACTCACAGTAGTGTAGGGCCAAGAAACAATAGTATACATTGTGGGTTTTTTTTACCTAAAATACACTGCCACTAACTGCCAACAACACTGGCTGACACACTGACACTAACTGAAACACTAACACTGACTGAGATTTAGACTAACAATAACAGACACACTGCCACTAACTGCCACTAACCCTGACACCTACAGGAAGACTCACTACTTTTATTTTTTTTAACAGGCATGTAAGTAAGGCAAGGAGGAAAATATACAATGTGTGTTGTTTATCCTCTTCACCAAGGAAAAAGAACAGTGTGAATGATCACTGTGATAGCCAATCAGAGGCTATCATAGCAATCATGCGATCAGAATCCGATTCCCCCGAGTCCTGACCGTTAGTAAAGTCTCTCTGTGCCGGGCACACAGACGAGCATACTTCCAGCACAAACACAAGAACACATAGGTGCAGCTCCCAAATTTAAAGACCATTCCCCGTATGCATCATATAGGTTAGGCAGTCGTGAAGGGGTTAAAGATTAAAGCTGACTATACACTTGACGATTTTCCATTGAAATTTTTCATCTTAATGCAGAGCTCCAGGCTCTTTCAGAAAAAAACTAAAAGTCAGCAACTACAAATACTGTAGCTGCTAACCTTTAATATTAGCACATTTACCTGTCCAGGAATCTAGCGATGTCCTCATCCATGCCAATTTTTCAATCAGCTATTGGGTGCTGCCACCAACTCCACTAAGGGAAACTGGCAGTGAAGCCTTGTGGCTTTACAGCTGGTTCCCTACTGCACATGCGCGAAGCACACTGTGCTCTGTGAATGGGCTGGCTGCAGGGGAATGAGGAGGGGGCCAAACTATTGAGTTTCATGGCAAACTTAGCCGGAAGTGGAAGAGAGTACCTGTCAAAAGCAGGTATCCGCTCAGCCCCCCCCCCCAAAAGGTGCCAAAAGTGGCAGTGAAGCGGAGTTTCCCTTTAAGTGGAACTTTGCTTTACGAATGCTCATTCTATGCTAGCATGGTTAGTCGGCTCGAATCAATATTTTCAACCATAGTGGTCATTTTCAACCATAGTAATGAGAACGTTCAATGGAGCCAAATAATGGGATTATTGACTTACCGTAAAATCCATTTCTCTGATGTTCATTGATGGACACAGCTCCTGATTCTTCTTAACCATTGGGTTATACTGCCCCCTTCAGGAGTAGGAAAAAGGCAGGAAAAAGCTTGACTACACCTATGGGCAGTCCCAGGGGGTATACACCCACTCTCAGCTATAGGCAGTTTTGTTACAAGCAGTGTCAAAAGAAAGCCAACTCCACAGAGGGGTGGGTGCTGTGTCCGTCAATGAACATCAGAGAAATGGATTTTACGGTAAGTAAGAAATGCCATTTTCTCTTTTGTTCATTGACGGACAAAGCTTCAGATTCTTCTTAACCATAGGGATGTCCCAAAGCAGTGTTAAACATGAGGGGTGGGAAAAAAATCAGAAAAAAATCAGAAAAAAATTCCCAAGCCTAACCATAGCCAACCAGGTAACACAGAGCTTAACCAAAACAACTGGAGCTCACCTGAAAAACAATACACCCTCAAAGAGGACCAAAAGAAGCATCTGCAGATGCCAATACAACCATTTAAAAAAAACTTTGTAAAAGTATGCACCGACGACCAGGTGGCTGCCTTGCAAACCTGTGTCACTGACGCTTGAAGATGGAGGAGACACTAAGCGCTCTAGTAGAGTGCGCCTAAACACGGAAAGGAGGAACATGACCCCTGATCCAATAGGCCTTAAGCACTGTCTGATACATATAGAAATGGTCGCAGAAGAAGCAGATAACCCTTTGTGAGGTCCGTTTGTAAACTCAAATAGAAAGGTACACCCTAATTGCCCAGACCACATCCAAGACATGCAAGGCAACTTTTTTCAGATGTTTAGGCCTGGGACACAGGGAAGGCAACACAATGTTTTCATGCAAATGATAGTCAGAGACCACCTTTAGGAAAGGAAAGAGACAGAGGCAAAGCACCACCCTTATCCTTGTGAAGCACCATAAGGTGAACGACAGGTTAACGGCGTCAGCTCCGACACCTTGCACGCAGAGGTGATAACCACTAAAGAAGGCCACCTTCTGGGGCAACGCAAGCAGGGAAACCTCCTGAATATTTTCAAAGATGAGCTTCAATAGAGCTGAAAGCACCACATTAAGATTCCAGGGCGGCAACGAAGCCCGCACTGAAGGAACCAAATTTCGGACACCCTGAAGAAAAGGTACGCACCAGGGAGTGTGTGGTCAAAGGTCATTGGAAAAAGACAGCCAAATCCCGATACCTGGATCTTGATGGTACTCAAGGCCAATTCTTGTTAAACCAGACCCCCCCCCCCCCTTTGAAGGAAGGTTAAGATCCAATCAACTGAGACGGAGCGAGGATGAACACCAAGAGACTCACAGCCCACTTTAGAATGCCGGCTACTCACCGAGCCACCAGGACACTTCTTGTGCCCCCTTGGTGATTGACATAGACCACGGCCAGGGCATTATCCAAATAAATTTGTACCGGACACCCCTGAAGACGATTGTCCAATGAGCCAGACAAAGTCTGATCACTCGGAGTTCCAGTACACTAATCGGCAGTCTGGGCTCTGCCAAAGTTCAGACCCTCTGAGTACCTCTGTGCTGAGGACGCCTCCCACATGCACAGGCTGGCATCTGTGGAGACAACAGTCCAGTACAGGGGGGAAAAGGATTTTGTCGCAGTGCCAGGGAGCGAAGCCACCTCTAGAGACCGTGAATCCTTGACCCATTTCACTAGAATCTCTTTAGCAGAGATCTTGTGTGGAACTGTGCAAACAGACCACCTCGAGGCTGGACACCATCAAGCCCAGCATGCACTTGCAAGCCCGGAGAGATGACCGTATGCTGAAAAACAGAAGCGGAATTGCCTCCTGCAATGTCTGGAGTTTTTCCAAAGGGAGAAACACTCTGGCTGAGGGCGAGTCCAGAGTCAGACCCAGATAGGCCAGTTTTTGTGGACAGAACTAAAGCAGACTCCTGAATGTTGAGGATCCCACCGAATTCCCTCAGAGTTCACAGAGCAATCTCTAGTATTCCATCACAGAAGTTGGAGACTCCACTCGCAGTACCCCAGTACCGCGATCCCCCACTGACTCAAACAATACCAGCACTGTGACCAACACTCCTGTGAAGACCCCAGGTGCAGAGGTGAGACCAAAGATCAGCGCCACAAACTGATAATGCTCCTTGTCCATGGTAAAAAGGAGGAAGCGCTAACGACCAGCACATATTAGAATGTGCAGGTAGGCGTCCTTGATGTCGATAGAAGCGAGAAGAAATCCCCCTGATGTAGGGACGCCACTACCATGTGAATGGATTCCATTTCATCCTAGAGGTCCAGAATTGGACGTACCTTGCCTTCCTTCCTGGGTACTGTAAAGAGGATTGAGTAAAAAACCCTTGAAAATATTCCGAAGTCGAAACCTGAACAATCACCCCTTGAAGTAACAAGTCTTGCACTGCCCCAAAGAGACAGCGATCTGGGGACAGGTGCAGATAGGAAGGGAAAAAAAACCTTTTTTAGAGGACAAGGCCAAACTCGATCTCGTAGCCTGACCAAATAACTTTGTAGACCCACTTGTCCTGCACCAGGGAGGTCCATGGATCCAGAAACCAATAAAGATGTCCCTCCCCCACCCCAGATACGGATGAGGGTGCTCCCTCATGCAGAGGATACCGCAAGCAAAAAACACCAAGCAACCACTGCGTTTTGGACAACCCCACAGTTTTACATAGTTAGTCAGGTTGAAAAAAGTCCATCTGGCCCAGCCAATAAAAAAAAAAAAAACAAACAGTAAAGAAAACCCAACCATACAATTCCATATACACAATCCTATACCCACAGTTGATCCAGAAAAAGCAAAGCATGATCCAATTTGCTACAGCAGGGGGAAAAAAAATCCTTCCTGAGGCAATCGGATATTCCCTGGATCAACTTCACCTATAAATATTAGTACCCATTTATATTATGTACACCCAGGAAAGAATCCAGGCCTTTTTAAAGCAATCTAGTGAGCTAGCCAGAGCCACCTCTGAAGGGAGTCTATTCCACATTTTCACAGCTCTTACGGTGAAGAAACCTTTCCGTATTTGGAGACGAAATCTGTTTTCCTCTAGACGTTAAGAGGGCCCCCTTGTCCTCTGTGTTGGCGTTAAAGTGAATAAGTCAACACCAAGTTTACTATATGGACCCCTTATGTATTTATACATGTTGATCATATCCCCCCTTAATCTTCTCTTCTCAAGAGAGAATAAATTCATTTCCTCTAATCTTTTCTCATAATCTCATAATGCACCTCTTATCAGTTTGGTTGCCCTTCTCTGTACTTTCTCCAGTTCCCCGATATCCTTTTTAAGAACTGGTGCCCAAAACTGAACTGCATATTCCAGATGAGGTCTTACTAATGATTTGTACAGGGGCAAAATATCTCTCTCTCTGGAGTCTATGCCTCTATTTATACAAGAAAGGACTTTGCTTGCTTTGGAAACCGCAGCTTGGCATTGCATGTTATTATTAAGCTTAGGATCTACTAGAACACCCAGATCCTTCTCCGCTATGGATTCCCAGAGTTCTACTCCCCCTAGTATGTATGATGCATGCATATTCTTAACCCCTAAGTGCATAACTTTACATTTATCAACATTAAACCTCATTTGCCACATAGTTGCCCAATGAAACAGTGCATTGAGGTCAGCTTGTAAGATGGAGACATCCTTTAAAGAAGTTATTTCACTGCAAAGCTTGGTGTCACTTGCAAAGACTGAAATGGTACTTTTAATCCCAGACCCAATATCATTTATAAAGATATTAAAAAGTAAGGGTCCCAAATAAGGGTAAGGGTTTTGTGACAATGTTGTCACGGTAAGCGGAAAGAGGAACAGCCTCACCGCTTTGGAGGGCCTGTGGGTGCCAAAAGGAACTGGTGCCTCTGACCCGGCATCAGCCGCAACCTCCATTTTTAAAGTTTCACGCACTGACACAAACAGTGCCTCCACCAGCACCTATTTAAGCATGCCTAGAGGAGCAGAGGAATCATCCTCACTATCTGAGCACTCAGGGTGCGTGGACACACAGTAGGGTCGCTATATACTGTGCTCACCCCAAAAACATAACAATCAAGGGAGACCGCCGACTGCGATCCCACAAAGGGGATGCCGGCCAAGGGTCCACAAATGGACCACCAATTGGATCCCGCAAAAAAGACCCACAGTGACTGAAATTTTAGAAGGGCCGGGGCAAAGGGAAGGGAACCCGGGGGTCTGACCATCCCAGGGAGGGGCCCACATCCACTCCCAAACCCTCCAGGGGGGGACAGTTACTTACCACACCAGGAACAGGATGGGCACAGCTCCGGACAGGACACCGCTTCATCATAATATGGGTGCTGTAAGCCAGGAGGAAAAGCTGCGACTTAACTCTCAGGCCAGTCCCCATCCACTGGGGTTATGTTGCGGCCGACCTAGCGTGGAGCTGTGGTCTGCACACGCTCGCTGGCCAGACCGGGGGGACCCTAGGGATCTATATTATCCATTTATTCGCCCAGTCCGGCACTTGATTATAGTTCTTAGAGGAACAAAATAATAAAAAGAGGAAAAAAAATTCCATTTAAACTGAAAAAATTGCCAGAGATCCCAGCAAGGAACTAGGTCCTTACTCCTGACTAGGCAGAAAAAACTGAGTGCTTTTAGCAGAGAGTGGGTGTATACCCCCCTGGGACTGCCCATAGGCATAGTCAAGCTTTTTCCTGTCTAGTGTTATACTCCTGTAGGGGGCAGTATACCCAATGGTTAAGAAGAATCAGGAGTTGTGTCCGTCAATGAACGAAAGAGAAAAATGATTTCTCGAAAGAACAAATTTCTAACCATGAACAAAATGGAATGTTAAGGAAATAAAAATGTGAAGTACTTTCGAACTACATTTGTCAAGTCAATAAATGTACTGAGAATTTTCATATGGACATTTGTGAAAAATCTACTGGAATGTGGCCAGCTATGTACATACCTAGTTGATTTATTTGTGTCTCTTATATCTGCCTGGAATTCAAATTTAAAAATACTTAGATTTCTCTATTTAATAATCATGTTTTATTTGGATGAAAATGTACTAGTTTAGATTAGCTTAATTTATAAGGGGAGATTTTCTAATAGGAGCATGCAAAATCTAGTGCAGCTGTGCATGGTAGCCAATCACCTTCTAACTTCAGCTTGTTCAATTAGGCTTTGACTAAAAAACCTGGAAGTTGATTGATTGGTTTCTATTCAGAGCTGATCCAGATGTTGCACTCTTCAGTCTTACTAAATCTCCCTCAAAATGTCCTCGAAAACCTGTCTGCGACAGAAAGGTTATTATGCTACTCTGGACAATACCAGCCTTTACAGACTGTGTAATCTGATACAACATTCAAAACACCCAGATGCAGGGAGATAGGTTATACATTTCATTAAAATTACCCTGCAGGTCACGTCTAAACCTTTTATAGACACAACATTCACCTGTTGTTTTAATTCTGTGTTTTTAGCTGCACATTGCTGCTGACACAATTTACAAATTGACTCCTTGCAACAAAGGGTAAAAGGCTGTGTAGGGATCATTTCTTAAAAAACTTGCATTGTATTTAATCACTAGTTTATTGCCCAGAAGCCAAGGGAGCAGGTTGTTATCTGGGTTCAATTTCTGCTACAGGCACATCAATTTATGGAGGAAAAAAAAAAAACTCAGAGTCAGTAAATAGTTGTACACTGCAAATTTATGACTCAAGTTTTCATTTTGCCTGGGGACACTGAGGATGAAACAATATATTTTTACCTTGTGCTTTTGGAGCTCTTAATACTTCAATCACTATGTACAGGCCATGGCACATGCTAAACAATCCAGTTCGAAAGCATTAAAAGTGAATATCTTGTCAACCGAGAAAAAGGAGCTGTATGGTGGTGTGGTTTTATAGATTCATACGAGGCTTTGTACACTATATGGCCAAAGTTTGTGGAACAGACCATCTCACCTACAGTGAGGAAAAAAAGTATTTGATCCCCTGCTGATTTTGTACGTTTGCCTGCTAACAAAGAAATGATCAGTCTATAATTTTAATGGTAGGTTTATTTTAACAGTGAGAGACAGAATAACAACAGAAATATCCAAAAAAAACGCATTTCAAAAACGTTGAAATTGATTTGCATTTTAATGAGCGAAATAAGTATTTAATCCCCTTTTAATCAGGTTTCCTCTATACAGGTAACAAGCTTAAATTAGGAGCACTCTCTTAAAGGAAGTGCTCCTAATCTCAGCTTGTTACCTGTATAAAAGACACCTGTCTACAGAAGCAATCCCTGAGCCCACATTCACATTGGGCATGTCAAATCGCATGTCAAATTGGAGCCTATTGCTGGCAATGGCACCGTCTGAATCAGTGCGACGCTGACTTTGCGCCCCTCATCGATTCCCAAAAGTAGTTTCTACACTACTTTTGGCAACTTCGGGGGGGGGGGAGGGGAGATTTCAATAGACATCTATGCAGGAACCCACACAGCCCACACAGATATCTGTGAAATCATCCCCCAACGTCGGACTGAAAATGCCGGTTTGAAATCATGCGAGTTCAGCTGAATTTGCATGATTTCAAACCCGCCTCAGTGTGAACCTAGGCTAAGATTCCAATCTCTCCACCATGGCCAAGACCAAAGAGCTGTCCAAGGATGTCAGGGACAAGATAGTAGACCTACGCAAGGCTGGAATGGGCTACAAGACCACCACTAAGCAACTTGGTGAGAGGGAATGTGTCTGTGTGCACATTCAACCGAAAGAACATTTGCAAAGTCATGCACTAATTTTGGACCCAGCTTAAATCTGGTGTTTCCATTCATCCCAAAGGTCTTACTTTAGGTTAACCACTTGCCGACTGCCTAACGACGATTTACATCGGCAGTCAGCCCCTCACAGGCAAAGTGACGTAGGTCTACGTCGCTAGCCTGTGAGGGTCTAGGGAGTGAGCGCGCGCCGCTGGAGGCGCGCTCCTGCTCCCGCTCGCTCACAGACCCCCCCCCGCGTGAGTGACCGGCGGATTCGATGTCCGCCGGTCACTCACGATCGACGGTTACAGAGGGAGAAAGGCGGGCGGCTAATGTAAACAAAGTTGCCTGTCATTCTCCCCTGTGTAACAGCACAGATCATACGGTCCTGCTATGTAGGACCGTTGATCTGTGCTGTTACACCACTAGCCACATCCAATCACAGTAAGAAACGCCCCTAGGGACACACATAACCCCTCCCTCTCAAATAAAGTTAACCCCTTCACTGCCAGTGTCATTTTTACAGTAACAGTGCATATGTATAGCACTGATTACTGTAGTAATGTCACTGGTAACCCCAAAAGTGTCAAAAATGTCAGTCAAGGGTCCGATCTGTCCGCCGCAATGTCGCAGTCCCGCAAAAAAAATCGCAGATCGCCGCCATTACTCGTTAAAAAAAAAAAACAATAAAAATGACAAAAATCTTTCCCTTTGTAAGTAAACGCGATAACTTTTGCCCAAACCAATCAAAATACGCTTTTTGCAAAAATTTTTACCAAACATATGTAGCAGAAAACAAATTGGCCTAAAATGTTAAAAAATTTTGATTTTTACATTTTTTTTTGGGGGGGAATTTCATATAAAAAAAATGTGAAAAATATTGTTATTTTTGCAAAATTGTCGCAATTTTTTTGTTTATAGCGCATGATCAAAAAATCGCACAGGTGATCAAATACCACCAAAAGAAAGCTCTGTTTGTGGGAAAAAAAGAACGTCAATTTCATTTGGGTACAGCGTCGCACGACTGCGCAATTGTCCATTAAAGTCACGCAGTGCCGAATCGCAAAATAGGCCCTGGTCAGGAAGGGGGTAAAATCTTCCGGGGCTTAAGTGGTTAAGGTCAGAGGTCTGTGCTGGCCACTGGAGTTTCTCCACACCAACCTCATCATGGAGTTGACACTGAGTACAGGAGCACAGTCATGCCAAAACAAAAAAAAGCCTTCCCAAAACTGTTGCCACAAGGTAGGAAGCACACAGTTGTCATAATCTCATAATCCTTAATATTTTTTGAACAATAACACGATACTTACTGAGGTTCTGACATAGGTCTCCACTCCACAAAATGGTACAGTTTCTGCACATTCTTTAACCATTCCCGTAATATGGCTGTAGTGTTATCAATATTGTGATCTGTTGCTGCCCTAGGAAAAAAGAAATACATCATTTTATATAGGATTGCACGTTTCAGGTTGTATGTTTTCTTGATACTTTGTATTATGTTTACTATCCACATCCATTTATATTTTACTTCACAGCTAAATTATTACTTCTAGCTTTCTTTAACATAATAATAAGAAAGAAGAAACAGCACTTATGTGAAATTCAATCCTGATGATATCCTAAAAATCGAAACTATATACACTATATTACCAAAAGTTTTGGGACGCCTGCCTTTACACGCACATGAACTTTATTGGCATTCCAGTCTTAGTCCGTGGGGTTCAGTTTTGAGTTGGCCCACCCTTTGCAGCTATAACAGCTTCAGTTCTGCTGGGAAGGATGTCTACAAGGTTTAGGAGTGTGTCTATGGGAATGTTTGACCATTCATCCAGAAGCGCATATGTGAGGTCAGGCACTGATGTTGGATCAGAAGGCCTGGCTCGCAGTCTCCGCTCTAATTGATCCCAAAGGTGTTGTATTGGGTTGAGGTGAAGGCCAGTCATGTTCCTCTACCCCAAACTTGCTCATCCATGTCTTTATGGATCTTGCTTTGTGCACTGGTAAAAAATAATTTGGTGGAGGGGGGATTATGGTGTGGGGTTGTTTTTCAGGGATTGGGCTTTATCCCCTTAGTTCCAGTGAAAGGAACTCTTAAGGCGTCAGCAAATGTGAGTACACCCCTAAGTAAAAATGTCTAAATTGGGCCCAAAATAGCCATTTTCCCTCCCCGGCGTTAGTGATACAAGGTCTCAGGTGTGAATGGGGAGCAGGTGCATTAAATTTGGTGTTATTGCTCTCACTATCTCATACTAGTCACTGGAAGTTCAACATGGCACCTCATGGCAAAGAACTCTCATAAAGATGGCTTAGGCTATAAGAAGACTGCCAAGACCCTGAAACTGAGCTGCAGCACGGTGGCCAACACCATACAGCGGTTTAACAGGACAGGTTCCTCTCAGAACAGGCCTCACCATGGTCGACCAAAGACGTTGAGTGCACATGCTCAGCGTCATATCCAGGAGGTTGCCTTTGGGGAATAGACATATGAGTGCTGCCAGATTTGCTGCTGAGGTTGAAGGGTGGGGGATCAGCCTGTCAGTGCTCAGACCATATGCCGCACACTGCATCAAATTGGTCTGCATGGCTGTCGTCCCAGAAGGAAGCCTCTTCTAAAGATGATGCACAAGAAAGCCTGCAAACAGTTTGCTGAAGACAAGCAGACTAAGGACATGGACTACTCTAACCATGTCCTGTGGTCTGATGAGACCAAGATAAACTTTTTTCGTTCAGATGGTGTCAAGCGTGTGTGGCGGCAACCAGGTGAGGAGTAGAAAGACAAGTGTGTCTTGTTTACAATCAAGCATGGTGGTGGGAGTGTCATGGTTTGGGGCTGCATGAGTGCTGCCAGCACTGCGGAGCTACAGTTCATTGGGGGAACCATGAATGCCTACATGTACTGTGACATAATGAATCAGAGCATGATCCCTTCCCTTCGGAGACTGGGCTGCAGGGCAGTATTTCAACATAACGATCCCAAACACACCTCCAAGATGACCACTGCCTTTCTAAAGAAGCTGAGAGTAAAGGTGATGGACTGGCCAAGCATGTCTCCAGACCTAAACCCTATTATGCATCTGTGGGGCATCCTCAAATGGAAGGTGGAGGAGCGCAAGGTCTCTAACATCCACCAGCTCCGTGATGTTGTCATGGAGGAGTGGACAAGGACTCCAGTGGAAACCTGTGAAGCTCTGGTGAACTCCATGCCCAAGAGGGTTAAGGCTGAAAAATAATGGTGGCTAAACAAAATATTGACACTTTGGGCACAATTTGGATTTTAACTTAGGGGTGTACTCACTTTTGTTGCCAGCGGTTGAGTTATTTTGAGTGGACAGCAAATTTACACTGTTATACAAGCTGTACACTCACTACTTTACATTGTAGCAAAGTATCATTTCTTCAGTGTTGTCACATGAAAAGATATAATAAAATATTTACAAAAATGTGAAGGGTGTACTCACTTTTGTGAGATACTGTGTATATTTATATATAGTATATATATATATATATATATATATATATATATTTATATGTAGTATTCTAACATACCTAATCAAAAACAGAAAAATTAAATCAATAGTCCATGTGTCAAAAAGTCCTTTTTACAGGAATCAAAAATAAAGCCACCGTGTCGACACCTGGGAAAATCCATGCATTAAAAGCTACCACCTCAATGGTATATATATATATATATATATATATATATATATATATATATATATAGGCTTATCATCTATATATGACCAAAAGGTCACAAAGGGCCTATTCAGATTGCATTGGCGTAACCATGTTTCCTTTGGTATAATCCTCGAGACGGACAGAATCCTTACAGGGATGGTCCGGACCTCCCTGCTTTGCTGACAAGTGTTGGTTTACAGAGCTCAATAGCTAAAGCAAATGATGAGGATGATGCAGCAGAGGAGAATATCACATTCTGGGTATTTCCAGCACTGCAGCCTCTTATTGTACTCTGACCAATCCAAGGATCAGATTGTGACGGACCGTTCTCTCCCTTTTTGCCATCATCAATATGTAAATTAATATTTTAAGTTAAAATGCTCTGTTTTCATTACATATCTTATGTATATTCTCTGTGCATCTCTATGCAATGCAGGCAAATTATGGCTTGTAGGAGGGGCCATCATGGTACTACATATTGCTTCCTGAAAACATGACTGCACCCTACCCCAGGACTCCTCTGAAGAACTCTTAGCCTGTTTCTCTTCACTTCTTGCTCCATAGACCAAACAGGAATTGGGAGGAATTCTTTCCAAACTGAAAGGAAACATCATCTTAAACAGTTGTCACTGGAACAGTTGTCCCCATTGAAAGATTTCACATCGCCTTTTCCACCAGTGACAACTGTTTTATGTTGCATTTCTTTCTGGAGACAATGGTCAACCTGGACAAACAGAGAGGGTGCATCTCCCCAGTGGGAACACAGACAGAAATAAAAACCTGATAGGGGCTCTTGCTGCTTTATCCAAAAATGTATTTAAAAACATCAGACATTTGTCTTTTTTATTTTATTAAAAGACTTTAGAAGAACAGAAGTTTTTTTACACATGAGAAATAGTCAGAAGTGAAGTTTTTCTAAAGGTGGACTACAATGTAACACATAATCATTATTCTCTGCATTTGGTTGTGACATTTTCCAGGCAGGTGCTATACTGCAGATTAGGTACATTCTACAAAATGTTTTCCCAAGCTCTCCTTCTAATTTATTCAGTGTTGCATTTTCCTGCCAAATGTTGTTGGCCAAAAAAATCCTTCCTGCTCTCTTTTTATTGGTTACTGAAAGGGTGGTAGAAAACATCTATTGAAACATTCATTATCTCTTTCATATAGAGTGGATTGCTCGGCCATTGCTCAGAGGATATGTAACATATAGCACAGCATACAAAGTATGGCGGTCAGGAGTACGTAATTTACAAGGTATCTTACAAAATCCTGACTACTGCACCCTGTATGGTACGACCACTGAACATTGTAAGCTTTGCTGGCCCCCAGTAAATTTCACTTTGCAAAAAAATTTCCCCCTTGCTCAAGCATCTCCCCACCCCCATAATGTTAGTATTCACTGCTCACCTTCACTTGTCCACCGCTTACCTTTGCACCCCTGTCCACAGATCACCTCTGCAGCACTCATCCATAGCTCACTTCAGTGACTCCCTCCTACTTTCCTCGTCCACAGTACCCCTCTCTGCCCTCCCAATTACAGCTCACCCATGAACCCCATATCCACAGCTCACCTCTGCAACCCCTTCCACAGCTCATCCTTGTTCCCTCCAGATTTTACTTCTGCGCCTTCAATGCGAAGCTCCCCCCCCCCCCCCCCATCCAAGCTATTATTCTACATCCCCTCCATTTATAGCTCTCACTTCTGCACACATTCCTTTTTTATTCAGGGCTCTGTACCCAACACCCCCTGATCCACAGCTCTCACCTCTGCACCCCCATATCCACAGCTCTCACCTTTGCATTGAGCTTCCCCCCTCCCAATTCACAGCTCTCACCTCTGCACCCACTCACCATGCCCATGTTTCATAGCTCTCACCCCTGCACTTTATCCCCCCGCCTTATCCACAGCTCTCGTCTCTGCACCAACCCACCATGCCCATTGTTCATAACTCTCACCCCTGCACTTTATCCCCCCGCCTTATCCACAGCTCTCGCCTCTGCACCCACCCACCATGCCCATTGTTCATAGCTCTCACCCCTGCACTTTATCTCCCCCGCCTTATCCACAGCTCTCGCCTCTGCACCCACCCCACCAAGCCCATTGTTCATAGCTCTCACCCCTGCACTTTATCCCTTCCTCCTTATCCACAGCTCTCGCCTCTGCACCCACCCCACCATGCCCATTGTTCATAGCTATCACCCCTGCACTTTATCTCCCCGCCTTATCCACAGCTCTTGCCTCTGCACCCACCCGCCATGCCCATTGTTCATAGCTCTCACCCCTGCACTTTATCCCCCCGCCTTATCTACAGCTCTCGCCTCTGCACCCACCCCACCATGCCCATTGTTCATAGCTCTCACCCCTGCACTTTATCCCCCCCACCTTATCCACAGCTCTCGCCTCTGCACCCACCCACCATGCCCATTGTTCATAGCTCTCACCCCTGCACTTTATCCCCCCGCCTTATCTACAGCTCTCGCCTCTGCACCCACCCCACCATGCCCATTGTTCATAGCTCTCACCCCTGCACTTTATCCCCCCGTCTTATCCACAGCTCTCACCTCTGCACCCACCCCACCATGCCCATTGTTCATAGCTCTCAGCCCTGCACTTTATCCCCCCACATTATCCACAGCTCTCGCCTCTGCACCCACCCCACCATGCCCATTGTTCATAGCTCTCACCCCTGCACTTTATCCCCCCGCCTTATCCACAGCTCTCAACTCTGCACCCACCCCACCATGCCCAGTGTTCATAGCTCTCACCCTTGCACTTTATCCCCCCGCCTTATCCACAGCTCTCACCTCTGCACCCACCCCACCATGCTCATTGTTCATAGCTATCACCCCTGCACTTTATCCCCCGCCTTATCCACAGCTCTCACATCTGCGCCCTCCCTTCCACAACCACAGCTGTCACATTTGCACCCCTTTCCCTATTCACAGCTTGCATTTCCACACCCCCTTTTTTTACAGCTCTCAAATCTATCTCCATCCATAACTCTCACCTCTGCACCCTCTTCCTCAATCCACAGCTCTCATCTCCACATTCCCCTCTCCATCCATAGCTCCCATCTTTGCACCCACCTTATTCCATCCACAACTCTCACCTCTGCATCCCCCTTTCCATTCACAGCGCTCACCTCTACATCCCTTACCTCATCCACATTCATAGTTCACATTACTACAAACCACCTCTATCCACAGCTCTCACCTCTGCATCCATCCTCTAATCCACAGCTTTCACCTTTGTCCACCATCTATCCATACCTCTCCCCTCCCCTTTATCTCACCTCTGCACCCCCCTTTCCATCCACAGCTCTCACCTCTGCACCCACCAGCCCCTAGTCCACAGCTCTCAAATCTCCACCCTTCACATCTACAGCTCTCACCTCCGCACCTGGCACCCCCACCC
This sequence comes from Pelophylax lessonae, assembly GCF_965119305.1. Taxonomy (NCBI): domain Eukaryota; kingdom Metazoa; phylum Chordata; class Amphibia; order Anura; family Ranidae; genus Pelophylax; species Pelophylax lessonae. The sequence goes on from NC_138775.1 coordinate 149,969,430, forward strand.
CACATTCACAACTCTTACCTCTTGAGCCCTCTCTCTATTCACAACTCTCATTTCTGCATACCCCCTCTCTATCCACGGCTCTCAAATCTGCACCCTACCTCAATTCACAACTCTTGTTTTTGCCCACTCCCCTCGATCCTATGTTCTCACCTCTGCACCCCTCCCCCCACCTCCCCTACTTAACCCACAGCTCTCACCTCTGCATTTCCACCCATTATCCACAGATCCTACCTTTGCACCCAGTGCTCAACTAAACACCCAGCTCCCTATCCCCATTGCCAGCTGCATGCACCTCCATTCAAAGATTTCACCTTCGCACCCAGCATTCTCTTATGGTTCTCACCTCTGCACCTCTTCCCCTATCCACTGCTGTAAAATTCCCCCCCCCCTCCTATCCACAGCTCTTAAATCTGCAACCCCCCCCCCAATCCACAGCTCTCACGTCTGCACCCCCACTTCTATTCACAGCTCTCATCTCTTCACCCACCTCCATTCACAGCTCTCACATCTGCAACATTCTCCATCCTTTGTTCTCACCTCTGCACTATCCACATCCACAGCTCTCAACTCAACTGATCAGTTGCTTTTCCTATTATAAAATAAAGAGAGGATTGTGACCATGAAACAAGAGACTGTGTTACGACTTAATTGACAGCCGTCACATAAAGTACATAGTCAGTACTCAAACAGGTCATGTTCCAATGGGCTAATCTTTATGAGGGGTGACCTAAATGGTCAATAGGAACATGTAGATAGACAAGTGCCAGGAAGTGAAATTAGTTGACTCCACCAACCCAAGGACACAAAGCAAGAACTAATGGAATGTGCAAGTGTCATTTTGTAGTTTTGGTACATTGTAGAGCTGAGTGCACTATAATGCCGAAGAATGTTAGTATTAATTTGGGTATAGAAAAGTGACCTGTTGACACAGCATGCTCAGACATCACTGATTTACCACCATCTGTTATGGATAAATATATATAAATATTTTAATATTAGAGAAGAACCTTTCGGATGTGCAGGTATGATAGAATATTGTAGGTCAGGAGAACAGTTATCACATTTAGCAACTTTCTTCGTTTTATTATCCAATTTTATCACTAATAGGATGTGACCTTTTTGTAATCTCATACTACTGGCACTGTATAGAAAAGGCAGGATTTTGGTGACTACTCCCCCATAGGCCACTTATAGAATACCAATCACAGTTCTTCATAGCTACACAGTTCAGTTTACCTGATTGCAATAACCTAACTCCAGACAAAACGTTTTGAAATTAATTCTGCATATACTTCAATAGTAAATACTTCTGCAATAAATATATTGCGCTACTTTAGCTCATTAGGTAGGGATCACCTTACATGCCTGCGACAGCAGCACATAGAATGGGGACAGGGGATGTCACTAGTAGAGTTGAGCGAACACCTGGATGTTCGGGTTTGGCGGGTTCGACTGAACTTGAAAAAAAAGTCTGGGTTCGTGACCCGGACTTAACCCGAACTTTGTCCCGATCCCGAACCCCATTGAAGTCAATGGAGACCCGAACTTTTGAGCACTAAAATGCCTCTAAAACAAACATGGAAAGGGCTAGAGGGCTGCAAATGGCAGCAAAATCATCTTAAGAGCATGTATTTAGCTCTGCAAACAAATGTGGATAGGGAAATAACTTAAAAGAACATAAAAAACAGAAAAATAACAAATAATCATCTTGAATGATGTAGGAGGAGGACGAGGTCCATATGGAGTAGGAGGTTGAGGTGGCGGAGGATATGGCGGTGTAGGTGGAAGCGGCGGCGGCGGTGGAGGAGGAGGACGAGGCCCATATGGAGTAGGAGTTTGAGGTGTCGGTGGATGTGGCGGTGTAGGTGGAAGCGGCGGTGGAGGAGGACGAGGTAGCCAACACTGGTTTTTGTTTTTAATTTTATTTCTTTTTAAATTAGGGTACACCCCAAAAGAGTTAAAAAGATCAAATACAACAATGGCTGGGTAAGGCCGGTATACATGTCTATTCTGCACAATGAACGTGAGCTTGTCCACATTGGCTCTGGACAGGCGGCTGCGCTTGTCTGTGATAACGCCCCCAGCCGTGCTAAATATACATTCAGATAATACACTGGCTGCCGGGCAGGCCAGCACCTCCAAGGCGTAAAGGGCAAGTTCAGGCCATGTGCCCAATTTGGAGACCCTGAAGTTGAAGGGGGTAGACCCGTCATACAGTACGTCTAGGCGTGTGCACACATACTGCTTCACCATGTTAGTGCTGGGTGGTGGTGCTCCTGTTGCAAGGAGAGGACGTGGTCGATCTGTGGCAGCTACACGCACAAGTGAAACACCTTTCTCAGCTGCGAGTAGGCGACAGAACCTTACAGCAGTATTTGGCAGGGCCTAATGCGCCTCTACAAATGTTGAGGCCAGAACAAGTACAGGCGATAGTAGATTGGGTTGCTGAGTGCCTCCAGTTCCTTCATATTGTCTCCCACCCGGTCTTCTGCTGAAAGGTCAGAGTTGCCACCTGCAGCCGATGGTCATCAATCTTTCACCTCACCCCCTTGCAAATCAGCCAAGCAGTCTGAGCCCCAAGTCATGCTCTTCTTCTTTTTGATGACTCTGTTAGCATGGTTTCCCAGGACCATCCACCTAGCCCTGCCCCAGAAGTGGAAGATATTGAGTGCACCGATGCCCAACCACTTATGTCTCAAGATGAGTACATGGGAGGACCATCGCAGCACGTCTCGGATGATGACGAAACACAGGTGCCAACTGCTGCGGAATTCCGAATTGTGGAGACCGACAAGGGTTTCAGGGGTGAAGACTGCGTGGAAGATGATGTTGAGGACGATGAGGTCCTCGACCCCACATGGAATGAACGTCATGCAGGTGACCTGAGTAGTTTGGAGGAAGAGGCGGTGGTCGCACAGAGCCACCAGCACAGCAGAAGAGGGAGCAGGGTGCAAAAGCGGAGCGGCCGTGCCCTAGACACTACGCCTGCTACTGCCCAACGCAGCAAGGGACCGAGCACACTAAAGCCAGCTCACAAGAGTTCCCTAGCATGGCAGTTCAGACAATGTGCTGATGACAGGACACGAGTGGTTTGCACCCTGTGCAATCAGAGCCTGAAGCGAGGCATAAACCTTCTCAACCTGAGCACAACCTGCATGACCAGGCATCTAAGTGCAAAGCACGAGCTGCAGTGGAGTAGACACCTCAAAAACCAAGAAAGGTCTCTGGCTCCTCCTGCTTCCTCTTCTGCTGCAGTCTCTGCCTCTTCATCCACCTCTGTAGTGACAGTGGAACCTGCCACCCCGCAAACAGAGGATCTGCCAGCAACACCACCCCCTGGGTCATCAACAACCATCTCCACAATGTCCCATGGAAGCGTTCAGCTTTCTATCTCCCAAGCACTGGAGCGGAAGAGGAAGTACCCCCCTACCCACCCGCGATTCCTGGCCCTGAATGCCAGCATTTCAAAATTCCTGGCCTTTGAAATGCTGTCATTCCGTCTGGTGGAGACGCAGAGTTTTAAAAGCCTTATGGTGGTGGCTGTCCCACAGTACGTCGTGCCCAGCCGCCACTACTTTTCCAGGCAAGCCATCCCTTCCCTGCACAACCAAGTGGGTGACAAAATCAGGTGTGCACTGCGCAACGCCATCTGTGGCAAGGTCCACCTAACTACGGATACGTGGACCAGTAAGCACGGTCAGGGACGTTATATCTCCCTAACAGCACACTGGGTAAATGCAGTGGCGGCTGGGCCTGAGGCAGATGGCAGTTTGGCGCATGTCCTTCCACCACCGAGGATTGCAGTGCGCTTCAGTTTGCCTCCTGTTCCTAACTCCTCCTACTCCGCTTCCTCATCCTCTACCGCCTCCTCATCCGGTCAGCGTAACACCTTCACCACCAACTTCAGCACAGCCAGGGGTAAACGACAGCAGGCAGTTTTAAAACTTGCCTGTTTTGGGGGAAAAACACACTGTGCAGGAGTTGTGGAGGAGCAATGAACAGCAGACCGATGAGTGGTTGGTGCCAGTGAGCCTCAAGCCCGGCCTGGTGGTGTGCGATAACGGGCAAAATCTCGTAGCAGCTCTGGGCCTAGCTGGTTTGACACACATCCCTTGCCTGGCGCATGTGCTGAATTTGGTGGTACAGAGGTTCCTTAGAAATTACCCCGATATGTCAGAGCTGCTGCAGAAAGTGCGGGCCGTCTGTGTGCACTTTCGGCGTTCTCACCCTGCTGCTGCTTGCATCTCAGCACTGCAGCGTAACTTCGGCCTCATATGTGACGTGCCCACAAGGTGGAACTCCAACTTGCACATGCTGGCCAGACTGTGCGAGCAGCAGCAGGCCATAGTGAGGTTTCAGCTGCGGCACGCACGCATAAGTCGCTATGCGGAACAGCACCACTTCACCACCAGTAACTGGGCCTCCATGCGAGGCCTGTGTGCCTTGTTGCGCTGTAACATATGCAGACTGAGGCCGCAATGTAATCTTTTTTCCCTAAATGGGTGTTTATTGAATAGCGGAATAGAACAACAGTATCCTACGAGTGTATCTCACAGTGAAATATGCAGACTAAGCCGCAATGTAATATTTTTTCCCAAAATGGGTGTTTATTGAATAGCGGACTAGAACAACAGTATACAACGGGTGTATCTCATATGTACAGATACAGACTAAGCCACAATTTATTATCTTTCTGTCCCCTAAATAGTTTTTTTATTGCAAGGCGCAATACAACAGTATGCAATGGGTGTATCTCACTGTAACATATGCAGACAGGGCAGCAATAAACTCTTTTTTTCCCTAAAAGGTTTTTTTTATTGCAAGACGCAATACAACAGAATGCAATTGGTGTATCTCACTGTAACATACGCGGACAGGGCCACAATCAACTTTTTTTTGCCCCCTAAATGTTTTTTTTTATTGCAAGGAGCAATACAACAGTATGCAATGGGTGTATCTCACTGTAACATATGCGGACAGGGCAGCAATAAACTCTTTTGTCCCCTAAATAGTTTTTTTATTGCAAGGCGCAATGCAACAGTATGCAATGGGTGTATCTCACTGTAACATATGTGGACAGGGCAGCAATAAATTCTTTTGTCCCCTAAATAGCTTTTTTTATTGCAAGGCGCAATACAACAGTATGCAATGGGTCTATCTCACTGTACCATATGTCGACAGGGCAGCAATAAACTCTTTCGTCCCCTAAATAGTTTTTTTTTGTTGCAAGGCGCAATACAACAGTATGCAATGGGTGTATCTCACTGTAACATACGCGGACAGGGCCGCAATCAACTTTTTTTGCCCATAAAGGTTTCTTTTTTATTGCAAGGCGCAATGCAACAGTATGCAATTGGTGTATCTCACTGTAACATACGCGGACAGGGCCGCAATCAACTTTTTTTGCCCCTAAATGTTTTTTTTTTATTGCAAGGCGCAATACAACAGTATGCAATGGGTGTATCGCAATGTAATGTATGAATGAAAAACTGAAAAATAATTGTCCCCTTAATTGGTGCTTGTTGAATAGCAAATTTCAAATGCAGTGTCTGTCTAAACGCTGTAAGTCACAGTAAAATATGAAGGAAAAAAGTTTTTTTCTTATTAAAATGCAGTTTAAGCAGACACATATGCACTGAGGTTGCATGAAATGTGCAGCACCGCACGCCTAACAGGTTGGATACTGTTGTTCTATTCCGCTATTGAATAAAAAAAAAAAAAAACCCATTTGAATAAAAAAACTGAAAAATATTTTTTTTACCCTAAATACTGTAAAATAATTATTTTCCCCTCACATTGGTGCTTTTTGAAGAGCAGGTTAGAAAAGCAATGTCTGTCTGACATACAGTCTTTAAAGTTAAATATGAAGGAAAAAATGTTTTTTCTTTTTTAAATGCAGATTAAGCACACACATATGCACTCAGGTTGCATGAAATGTGCAGCACCGCACGCCTAACAGATTGATAACATTTTTTTGTTTCTCCCTTCTCCTCCTCACTTGGCTCAGGTCAGGGCATAAAGATCGTTCACTGCACCCCCACACCATACAATCAATGTCAATCGCTGTCTGATTAAAGCAGATTGTTCCTATCCTATGCTTTCCCTACAAGCAATCTCTCCAGCCTTGCCCTACAGTAAACTCCTATCTCTCCCTCCGGGCAAAAACATCGTTCACTGCACCCCACAAAATCAAATCAATGTAGATCGCTGTACGATAAAGCAGATTGTTCCTCCTATGCTTTCCCTACAAGCAATCTCTCCAGCCTCGCCCTATAGTAAAGTCCTATCTCTCCCTCAGCAGCAGCAGTCAGGAACCTCTCCCTACAGTAGTTAAAGCAGAGTGACGCGCGGCGCTGTGTGACTCCAGCTTATATAGAGTCTGGGTCACATGCTGCACTGGCCTATCACAGCCGTGCCATTTGTAGACATGGCTGTGCTGTGATGGCTTCTAGGGCACACTAGTTAAACGCTTGCTGATTGGCTGTCTTGCACCTGTTGAAAGCGCGCCATTAAAACAGGGCCATAACATCAAATAACGTTACCGAACAACAGAGATGTATAGTAACTAAGTAGAATTACTTCACTACTGTACTTAAGTACTGAAAGGCGGCATTTGTACTTTCCTAGAGTAGAATTGTTTTCTCCTACTTCCACTTTTACTTCACTACATTTTTTCGATGATTTCAATACTTCTACTCCATTATTATTTTTTTTGTGCTGCATAGTTACTCGTTACTATTATAAAAATTACCACTGCCAGAACAGTAGATGGCAGGTTTCATGAAGCTCAAAACGTGTATTATCAGCGCATACGAAAATAAATGATACTGTATGTATAAATAAAAGTTGCATTTGACATAATAAAAAACAATATGATGTTCAAACTTTTGACTTCTTTCTTTAATAACTACATAACACAGTACTTGTACTTTTACTTTCAGTACTTGAGAAGCATTTTTTTTTTCAAAACTACTGGTACTTTTACTTTCAGTACTTGAGTAGCAAAATTTTTTAAAAAACTACTTGCAATACTTAAGTACATAAAATGTTGAATACTTTAGTACTTCTACTCAAGTCACTTTTTGATAGAGCACTTCCACTTCTACTCAAGTCACTTTTTGATCGAGCACTTGCACTTTTACTCAAGTATGGGTTTCGAGTACTTTATACAACTCTGCCGAACAACGGACAGTACCCAAACATACAGTGAAATGTCCGGGTTCGGTTCCGGGTACTGAATACCCAAAAGTTTGGTACGAACACGAACAATACAGTCCGGGTTCGCTCAACTCTAGTCACTAGAAGTCAGAGGAAAATCTTTTGAATTGGGGGCACAGATGGCAAATGGAAGCTTCAAAGAGTGTCTATTCTTTCCATACTCTGTCCGAAATCAAATAAAAAGCTAGTTAGTTTAGTTGGTTAGTTTAATCTCTTTAGCGCATATGAATAAGATATACTGTATACTCATCAGCCACTTTATTAGGTGCACCTTCCTAATACCGGGTTAGACCCTGTCTTGCCTTCAGAACTGCCTTAATTCTTTGTGGCGTAGATATAACAAGGTGTCTGAAAAATTCCTCAGAGGTTTTGGTCCAAATTGACATCATAGCATCATGCAGTTGCTGCAGATTTGTTGGCAGTACATCCATGATCGAAATCTCCTATTCCACCAAATCCCAAAGGTGCTCTATTTGATTGAGATCTGGTGAATGTGGAGGCCATTGGAGTGAACTCATCGTCATGTTCAACAAACCAGTTTGAAACGATTTGAGCTTTGTGACATGGTGCAATATCCTGCTGGAAGTAGCATGGTTACACTGTAGAAGATGGTTACACTGTAGAAGATGGTTACACTGTAGTCATAAAGGGATGGCTAAGAGGCCCAAAGTGTGCAAAGAAAATATCCCCCATACCATTACACTACCAGCCTAAACCGTTGATACAACAAGGCAGGATGGATCCATGCTTTCATGTTGTTTATGCCAAATTTTAATCCTACCGTCTGATTGTCGCAGCTGAATTCGAGACTTATCAGACCAGGCAACATTTTTGCGATCTTCTAATGTCCAATTTTGGTGAACCTGCGTGAATTGTAGCCTCAGTTTCCTATTCCTAGCTGACAGGAGTGGCACCAGGTGTGGTCTTCTGCTGCTGTAGCCCATCTGCTTCAAAGTTTGATGTGTTGTGTTTTCAGAGATGGTATTCTGCATACTTTGGTTGAAATGAGTGGTTATTTGAAATACTGTTGCCTTTCTATCATCTCAAACCAGTCTGCCCATTTTCCTGACATCAACAAGGCATTTTTTCATCCACACAACTGCCGCTCACAGGATATTTTCTCTTTTTTGAACCATTCTCTGCAAACCCTAAAGATGGTTGTGCGTGAAAATCCCAGGAGATCAGCAGTTTTTGAAATACTCAGACCAGCCCGTCTGGTACCAACAACCATGCCACGTTTGTAGCACCCTCTTAGGTAGGTGCTAGGTAAAAGCATTGTTTGCTCTGCCTGCTTATCAGAGGAGTCTGATTGTTAGTTTTGCCTGTTGCATGTGCCCATGTGTGATTTACCTGGTCTGAGGGAGTGTCCACACTGTATCCAATAGGGGAGCCTGTTGGACAGTGGAGGAAACCTAGCCAGTGACACACAGGCTTTTGTAGCTGTCCCAGTGGGTTGGCACAGAGAGTGGTGCATCCTGGGATTGGCTATTAAAGCCAAGGGCACATGTGACAGGGCGTATTTGGGTGGAAACCCAGGTCTCAGGAGGAGGGTGATGGCTGTCTCTCCTCCTGTTTGCTGTGGAAGAAGGTGACAGGCGGTCGGCCTAGTGAACCAGGAGTGTGGAGCTGAGACAGGAGATCCAGGAAAGCTGACAAGTGGAGTTGCGGGCAGAGCAACCTTGGGAAAAACAGTGTCTGTGGGTACCGGGAAGCTTGCCAGGGGTCTGCCCAGGAAGGGGGACCGCTCCAGTGAAGTGTCAGTGGACAGGAGTTCAGCACACACAGCAAGTGAGATAGGGGATGCCAAGTTAGACCCTGAAGAGTAATTTAAATAAGATCATACTTTCTATCTTCACTTCAGCGGCAAGGTGAAGCAGCGGCCTTGCCGCACACACTACTATAGTTCATAGTTGGAGTATCCCACTCATCCTTTCTCCTATCCCAGTTCTAAATAAAACACAAAAAAAGCAAATCCCCTGGACTGTTCATTGTCCGAGCCAAGCATTTAAAGTGATACGTTTCCACAGACTGTTGCTACGGGTAACTCAGGGGAATCCAGAAAGTGCAAATTCTCAGCAGTCCTCTAGGGGGCAGTGCTACACATCAAAGTCACTTAAAACCCCTTTTTTCCCTATTCTGGTGCTAACGTCTTTACCATGTCTATATGTCTAAATGCATCAAGTTGCTGCCATGTAATTGGTTGATTAGCAATTTGTGTCACCAAGCAATTGAACAGGTGTACCTAATTAATTTGCCGGAGAGTGTATAATCACCTACTGAAACAAGGCAGCCTGATGCCCAAGACATTTTACAAGCCCTGTCTGGGGCTTATGTTTAAAATTTTATGCCAAAAAAATGATCCAGTTTCATCGGATCTCTTAATGGCTCCACCAATGTACATGGGAAATGCATTTTCCTCCACATATCAAAAGGCAGGATAATAAATGTATTTTAATGGTAACTGAATATAAAAATCCAGCTGCTGCGCATATTGGGCAATAAAATGTAACCTCTGTCCTGCAATAGTTTACAATATGACTTCTCTAATGTGCTGCTGTTCTGCAGATGAATTCAGCAGGTGGAAAGCGTAAGTCTGTCCTGGCCTGGATTGCTGCCCATATCGGTGAGAAGGGCCCAAGAGGTAAGCCCTGCCTTGCAAAACCCTTACTCACCCTCTTTATTCACTCATGTACTGAAATATGAATGTGCGCTTTCAAAATGTTTCTGTGATTTTCCATGTTGTTCGTTCTGCTGAGTTTAGTACACAACGTGATTACAGCACAACCCCATTTGTTTTGTTCTAGCAATAAAAAAAAATAACATTGCAAACGTCTCCATTTATATTCAGATAGTGAAGAGAGCTACTGTGTTCTACAAATGGAAATGGAGAGCCTCTGCAAATAAACAGATATTTCCTGTAACCTGGACATTCAGAAAACCAAGTCTGCTCTCTCTGCAAAAGATCTTTTGTGCTCTGTGCTGACTACATTAAATAAATAAAAAAAAAAAATGCTGCATTCTGTTGAATCAATGACTTGTGGTAAGGACGTACGACAATAAAGCTGCAATAGAATTAGGGATTTAACTTTGTTTTTAAAACCATGTAAGTAAAGTTTTTCTTTAACCACTTTACCACCGGAGGATTTTGCTGTCTTACGTCTGGGCCACTTTTTGCGATTCGGCACTGTGCAAATTTAACTGACAATTGCGCGGTCGTGCGACGCCGTACCCAAACGAAATTTACGTCCTTTTTTTTACCACAAATAGAGCTTTCTTTTGGTGGTATTTGATCACCTGTGCAATTGTTTCTTTTTGCGCTATAAACAAAAACAGAGTGTAAATTTGGAAAAAATAACAATATTTTTCACAATTTTATATGAAATTCCCCCCAAAAAATGTAAAAATCTAAATTTTTTTAAATTTTTGGCCAATTTGTTTTCTGCTACCTATGTTTGGTAAAAAAAAAATCACAATAAGCGTATTTTGATTGGTTTGCGCAAAAGTTATTGCGTTTACTAACTAAGGGAAAGATTTCTGTCATTTTTGGTGTTTTTTTTTTTTAACGAGTAATGGCGGCGATCTGCGATTTTTTTTGCGGGACTGTGACATTGCGGCGGACAGATCGGACCCTTGACTGACATTTTTGACACATTTGGGGGTACCAGTGACATTACTGCAGTAATTAGTGCTATATATATATATATGCACTGTTACTGTAAAAATGACACTGGCAGGGAAGGGGTTAATTTTATTGGAGAGGGAGGGGTTAATGTATGCCTAGTGCTTACTGACATGCGTGGGGGGAGGTGACTGAGTGACACAGGGACAGATCGCATGTTCAGCTATGCTGAACCCTGCAATCTGTCACTGCCTGTCACTTAGGAGATCCGCCCGCTTGTGTTTACACAAGCAGGCGGATCTCCACACTAGATCCCGACGATCGGGGAAAAGCAGCGGCGAACGCCGCTGCTCCTCCCCTGGCCCGACTCCCGCTGTGACTGAATACAGCGGGAACGAGCCTCCGGTGGCGCGCGCGCGCCGCCGAGAAAAGGTAGTGTCTATCGACGTAGGTCTACGTCGCCAGACAATAACGAACCACTTTGTCGCAGTAGAGCTCTAGTGAGCAGACGGCAAGTGGTTAAAAATGTTAAACTGTAAACTCTAACAATATATTTCTTTTTTTGCTCCCTTTTTGTTGTCGATTCCCGAAAAAAAAATCATACTCACCTAGGTGTTCCCCGCCGGCTCCTGACTGAGAACTGATTGATCAAACACCACTGATTGCTCAGCTCTCGGTCTTCAGGCTGCTGACTGTCAGTCACAGCGCTCTGCTCTGCCCCTCCAGCACTCACTGGAGTGCTGGGCTGTGCAGGGGGAAGGAGCTGCTGGCTCAGGCTCTCAATGGCTTGCTGAGAGGATGAGCCAGCTGCCGATCCAGGCATCTGGGTGGATTCTGACCATGTGGTTGGGATCTTGTCAGAGCCTGGACTGGATCTTTGACATCAGCTGACAGCGGGCTTTAGCCCACTGTTGGCTAGAAACGGGTGACAGGAGTGCAGAAGTAACTGCACTTCTGTGATCCTAAGGGGAAATACAGCCAAAAAATGATTTGGCTATACTTGTATCAGATTGAAGACATTTTCAAACTGTTTGAAAAGTGCAAAAAAAAAGTAGCTGTTCACGCTGCAATATATCATGTAAGCTGAAAACCTTCCTGTATTCTCTACCTCTGAATCCTTTATCAATTGGCATTGTTCCCTGCTATCTCCTTGGACTACAAAATACCTCCCCTTGTTATAGAGAGTAGAGGGATGTGTTATGTAGTTTTAACATACAGTGCCTTGAAAAAGTATTCATATTCATACACCTTTGAAATTTTTGTCATGTTACAACCAAAAACGTAAATGTATTTTATTGGAATTTTATTTGATAGACCACCACAAAGTGGCACATTTTGTTACATATACATATCTGAAAAGTGTGGCATGCATTTGTATTCAGCCCCCTTTACTCCGATACCTATAACTAAAATCCAATGGAACCAATTGCCTTTAGAAGTCACCTAATTAGTAAATAGAGTCCACCTGTGTGTAATTTAATCTCAGTATAAATACAGCTGTTCTGTGAAGCCATCAGAGGTTTATTAGAGAACCTTAGTGAACAAACAGCATCATGAATGCCAAGGAACACTCTTGAAAGGTCAGAGATAAAGTTGTAGAGAAGTTCAAAGCCGGGTTAGGTTATAGAAAAATATCCCAAGTTTTGAACATTTCCCGGAGCACCATTCAATCCATCATCTGAAAATAGAAAGGGTATGGCATAACTGCAAACCTACCAAGACATGGCCATCCACCTAAACTGACAGGCCGAGCAAGAAGAGCAATAATCAGAGAAGCAGCAAAGAGGCCCATGGTAACTCTGGAAGAGCTGCAGAGATCCACAGCTCAGATGGGAGAATCTGTCCACAGGACAACTACTAGTTGCGCACTCCACAAATCTGGCAAGAAGAAAGCCATTGTTGAAAGAAAGCCAAAAGTAGTCCAGTTTGCGGGAAGCCATGTGGAGGACATAGCAAAAATGTGGAAGAAGATGCTCTGGTTAGATGAGAACAAAATAGAATTTTTTGGCCTAAAAGCAAAACGCTGTGTGTGGCGGAAAACTAACACTGCACATCACCCTCAACACACCATCTCCACCGTGAAACATGGTGGTGGCAGCATCATGTTGTTGGGATACTTTTCTTCAGCATGGACAGGGAAGCAGGGCAGAGTTGTGGGAAGATGGATGGAGCCAAATGCAGGGCAATCTTAGAAGAAAACCTGTTAGAGTCTGCAAAAGACTTGGGACTGGGGCAGAGGTTCACATTTCAGCAGGACAATGACCCTAAACATACAACCAGAGGTACAATGCAATGGTTTGGATGAAAGCATATTCATGTGTTAGAATTGCCCAGCCAAAGTCCAGACCTAAATCCAATTGAGAATCTGTGGCAAGACTTGAACATTGCTGTTCACAGACACTCTACATCCAATCTTTTTGCAAAAAAGAATGGGCAAAAATGTTTCTACCTAGATGTGCAAAGCTGGTTGAGACATACCCAAAAATACTTGCAGCTCTAACTGCAGCGAAACGTGGTTCTACAAAGTATAGACTCAGGGGGGCTGAATACAAATGCACGCCACACTTTTCAGATATTTATTTTTAAAAAATATTTGAAAACCATTTATCATTTTCCTTCCACTTCACAATTATGTGCCACTTTGTGTTGGTCTTTTACATAAAATCCCAATAAAATACATTTACGTTTTTGGTTGTAACATGACAAAATGTGGAAAATTTCAAGGGGTATAAATACTTTTTTAAGGCACTGTAGTGTTATGTAGCCCTAATAAATTAACTTATTTTCCTAGCATGACAACGCTGCCCAGTATGGTTGTGAACCCAGGACAGAAATTAATGGCAGTATTACCAGGTTAAAAAAGGGGAACAAAAATTGAATGCAGCCACCACATCTAAGAACGGGTAACCTGAAATACTATCAATTGTTGTCCTTGGGTTTAACTGAAGTCAGCATATCCCTATAGAGAGAAAATACAGTACAAGATTGATTTTATTTATTTTTCTTGTCTCCTGCAGGTTTTTTTTTACCATATACAAAAAACATACAGTATCCATAATGTCTTCCCTTTTTAGCAATGAATGATACAATAAAGTAAATAATAATTTTAGGATCAAATAAAAACAAATGATCCTACAAGAGCAGGTGTTCTGCTGGACGGCGTCCTGATCTGTTGTTTCAGCAAAAAAAGTGACCAATTTAGGGCTTGTTTACATTTGCCCTGCACTCTGAAGAATGATCCGCAGTGTACTGCCTTCCAGAGAGCATTTAACAGGCGACTGAGAGCCAACACTGTCTGTTTTAATCCTTTAAATCCCACACCAAACTAGTGCATTGCACGTGGTTGCAAGGCAGTGACAGCGAAGCCCCATTCACTTACATTGGTAGGGTTTCAAAGGCGGTACTGCCCATTGAATGGGACAGTAGGTATAATTCTTGCTGCAGTCACAAAGCAAATCATCCTAACTGTCCTAACTGTCGTATGTGTGCAACCCTCACTGGCTACTGTGTTCGGATAAGGGGGTAGGGGGCAGTCGGAGGGTTGTCAAACTGCAGATCAACCCCCTGTTTTACCCTCCAGACACAAGTGTAAACTAGGCCTTAAAACAAAGAGCGGATACCACTATATTTTCTCCTTAGGCCACCACAGTATTTTCTCCACTCACCAACAGCGCTTGGGACTGCACACATCCATATAGGGTCCGTAAACTGTGCAAAGCCTATGTAATCACTCCCCCTGGTCCTGCAGCTGTCTCATGCAACCGCCCATTGAGGTGCATTAGAAGACGAGGCTGTATGCGTTTTTTTTCTTCCTATCTGCCTTGCAATAGTAGAGAAAGTGAACTTGTGGGCCCCTTATTCAGTAGCTGGAATTTCTTGCAGCAATGGACTGAGGAACGCTGCAGGTGGGAAAAAAAGACCATTTTGCCATTCCATGATTAATAACTTAATTATATGGGTTTGTAAAAGATGCGACTGCTTTTCTTTTAAAAACAGGGATGATATTTAGCTTGATGTTCCTTGAGGCACTTTTCCACTGCAAGTACCGGCTAGTACTGGCTCGGCTCTACTCGGCCCTGCTTGGCCCGGTTTGCTTTTCCACTGCGGTACCGCATGGTATAGTGTCGGAACGGTTCGGTACGGTACGGTATAGGTTTGCTAGTACTAAAGTTAAGTGGGTGGGATAACAACGGGGTGGGTGTGATTCTCTGACCAATCAGTGGCTAGTAGTGACTGCATGCAAAGGATTGTGGGATATGGTACCAGTTTGATACCTGTTGGAACCACAATCGAGTAGGTACTGTTTTTTCAGAGCCGTACCGTACCGTACCGTTCGGTTCCATGCAGTGGAAAAGCAAACCTATACCATACCGTACCGAACCGTTCCGACCCTATACCATGCGGTACCGCAGTGGAAAAGCACAAAAGCGTGCCGAGCCGGTACGGTTCTATGCAGTGGAAAAGCGCCAATAGAGACCAAGTTAAGGGTAACAATCAAGGGAAGTGGGTTAATGACTTTATCACCTATATTTGGCACTGGACGTCCTTCAAATACCACCCCTGCCTGGTTGTCAGTATTAAAATCCTGAGTTTAATATCATATTTTATTTGATGGCCCCTGATGATGTCTTCTTATGATGAAATGCATAGGGTGGAGCCTGACAGGACATGTGATGTCATCATCACTTAAGCAACAAGCTTGCCAGAATTGGTTTTATCTGTTTCTATGGACATGCCCGTTTCTTCTTATTATTATGTGACTGCAAAACCGTTTCTTTTGTTACTACACTATGAGGCTATATAATGGCTTTTATTCCTGGTGTATTGAATTGTGTTCCAAGAAACAGGGGGGGGGGGGGGATCATTTAATCAAGCTGCTAATGGTTTTGATTTTCAAGTGCTAGTTGGCCATTGTTATTAAGATGGTCAATTTAAATTGGTAAGCAGTTTTTGGTGCTGGTTCTGTCCGCCGTAGGGAGATTTAGAAACCTAATGGCTTGTTCCTGTGATATACCCAGTTTGCCTTCTGACTATGCCTGATCTCAATCTTTCTGGTACCTGACCTCTGGCTTGCTTCTTGACTCCGCACCCTGCTTATCCCTTCGCTTCATCTTCTGCCCATGTGATACTGACCTCAGCCTGGCTCCTGTTTACACTCTTGTCTTTCAAATCTGTACCTCTGTTTCCTGACCGTTGCCAAATTCTGCCTGTCTGACCACATTCAGCTGGATAGGTAAAGCGTTAGACTCATGACTGGCACCACTGAAAATTTGCCAGGGGGGGCGTTGATGCATTGTCTGGCAGCTGGGACATGGTTCTGGAACACTTGTGCGCTGAGTAATATTTTGAACTGATCATATTCAAGCTTTCTACTTTTGCAAGCCCTATGACGATATCCGTAATGTTCCTAGGTTTCTACTTCACTGCAGGATCCAGTTCTTCTGCTGGCCTAAACTTACTACAGGTACCCCTGGACACCTTGGGGTTTATTTACTAATGCTAGACAGGGCAAAATTTGTCACAATTCTGCATATAAACCAAAATTAGGTTCCAGGTTTTATTGCCAAAGCTTAAAGAGGTTGTACACCGAGAAAAAAAAATTTTCTCTTCTTTACATCCTGAAAGAGAAACCCATAATGAGCTAGTATGCATCGCATACTAGCTCATTATGAAATACTTACCTTAGAACGAGCCCCCGCCGTGCCGTCCGCTTACCTGTATGACGGGCGACATGTATAGTTGCCCATCTTCCGGGATCGCGGCATCCGGCCATCTGATTGGCCGGAGCCGCGGTGACGTCACTCCCGCGCACGCGCGCGGGAGCCGACGGTCACGGCACAGGGCTCTGAAGGAACGGCACGATCTGCCGTTCCTTCAGAGCGCATGCGCCAGTGACGTCACTGGCTGCATTAAAGGTAAATATCTCCTAAACGGTGCATGTTTAGGAGATATTTACAGTACCTATAGGTAAGCCTTAATATAGGCTTACCTATAGGTACAACTTCCTGAGGAGGGTTTACTTCCTCTTTAATTGAACAAGCTGAGGGTAGAAGCTGATTGGCTTCTATGCAGAATTGTGACTCATTTTGCCCTCTTTAGCTTTAGTAAATAAACCGCTTTGCGTCATATTTTACCCTATTTTTGATGTTGAGCCTTTTGAAGTTTCGAGCTACAAAACGCTCAGATGTGACTGGGGCCTATTTTTAACAGTTACATAACTGGACTAAATAAACTTTTATTATGTGTCTGGAGTTCAGCTGGAACTGTTCCTAATATAGAAGACAGTCTGCCGATGACTGTATCACCAAGATATATATCTAATGCCATGGCTGCAGCATACGGGATTGTGATCCCTGTGATATAAGGTGATAAACTCACTCACCAGAACACAATGCCTGACCACTCTCATGGACTAGGCAGAGACAGCATAGGTTTAAATGAGGATAAAACCAACTCTCTCCTGGCAATCCTGGTTCTTGTGCGGATAACTCCTCTCATTGGCAATATATGGATAAAGAGATAAAAAGCACTCCCATAGCGTGATAACGTTTACAAAAATTTATTGAAATAACCATAAACCATCACACTCACATTAACGTTGATCAAAATAGGCAGAAAACAAATGGTTCCAGAGTCTGGTACGCTGTATCGCTATCCGAGAAACTCCTTCACCCTCAGTATACAATGTTCAGTGGACGCCGTATAGCCACGCCCCGACGCGGCGTTTCGTCATTTCCGACTTCCTCACGGGGGCACCCTTGGTCTCTTTATCCATATATTGCCAATGAGAGGAGTTATCCGCACAAGAACCAGGATTGCCAGGAGAGAGTTGGTTTTATCCTCATTTAAACCTATGCTGTCTCTGCCTAGTCCATGAGAGTGGTCAGGCATTGTGTTCTGGTGAGTGAGTTTTCAGGCCATATCCCAGCACTGGTGGTGGTGTTACCCTAAGGTGGTCCTATATCAGCACCCTTTAAGGATCCCTCACATCTTGTGGATAATTAGAGACTATTTGGATTTGTTTACATATCATTCATCAATGGATGTTTGAAGCACTTCTTGCACTTTCTTTTATATAAGGTGTATTATCCTTTTATTGCGCTACTAAGAGTTCTTTAGAAATTCCTTTGGACTTATTTCTATATTGAACTTTTATTTATTTATATTATTACCCATTTGAAATAAAAGATAAAACTCTTTTCAATAACGTGTCAGAGAAAAGCAGCTCAGAAAGCAGTGATTACAAAAACATGGCTTAGAACTGCAGTACAGCAAACACCGGATCATTTTAGAAGAGGGGCATGGTGTAACCATTATTTATCCATTACCAACATGTAACCTCAAGTAAAACTCAGAAAGTACAGGTTCTCTTCAAAGTGGTAATCATGATTTACGTTAAGTCTCATGCTGGAATTTCAACCATCTGGAACTAAGGGTGCCTCACACATCAGTATGTGAAGAAAAATATTTTTACCGGTCTCAGCTCATCCCTTGTCCAATTAGGACTTAACCTCTACATGGTGTCAGATGTCACTTTTAAAGCCAACATGTACATTCAGCATGTCCTGTCTATGTTTACATTCCTCATACACACTGTCCTGCGTAAATGTGCACAAAGCCAGTCCATTCATAGACAGCCATACAAAGAGAAATCATTGTTTCAAATAATGATAGCTTCTATGAATCTCCATGTGAAATGTATAAGTATGCTGTCTAACAATTACTAGTACATGATGCAGAATTTTCGATGACTTCTGTCTTTCATTAGAGGTAAAAATAATATGACATTTCCAAATTCGAAATTCTAAAGGCTAAAAAAAAAAAAAACACGCAGACACATGCACACCTTTCAAGCATCTATTTTTTTTTAAAGGATTTAACATATATCATTTTGTAATTTAAAAATCTCCCTTTTCAGCAAGCCGATGAGTATAGTATTACTAATACTGTTACTAGCTGAGTTAAATAATGCAAACTTTTCAGAATGCTTTGGTGTCACACCTGCCCACTTCCCAAATATAAAACAATTATTATTATTATTTTTATTATTTTACAGGATTTATAAAGTGCCAATAGTTTGTGCAGCGCTTTACAATATAAGGGCAGACAGTACAGTTACAATACAATTCTATACAGGAGGAATCAGAGGGCCCTGCTCGTTATAATTGGGCTACAAGTTTAAAAATTACTTGCTAAGCTATTGCTAGACTTGCCAGGCTTCACAAGACTGTTGCACAATTGCAGCAAGATCGCATTGCATGACTCCAGATGAACTTTCTTTGCAAACATTCTGCAAGTCTGTTGCAAGTTCTGGTTCAGTAATGTTGTGCAATAGTCATCCCACCACAGGGGTCACTGTGATTTACAGAGCTCTTGCTGTAGACTCACCACTGCAACTTTGCTCTTGCTAGAGTCTTGTCACGCAAATCTGCTACAAATCGGAAAAGTGTCAACTAGAACTTGTGCTTCAAGTGCCCTGCAAGCGTACAACTTGCCAGAGAAAATGTGCAGAACGTTAACAAGTCTTAAAGATCAACACTGCCAAAAACGTGGGGCAAGTTATCCTTGCTATCTAGGATAGCTGTAATACTGTGGCATACAATGATATCATCGACACAAGATTTGTGCAAGAAAATGATCAGAACTGGCTACTGTAGTTTCATATGTATTAGTCTCTGTGCACAGTAAGCTACACTGTGGCAAATACATACAGTATATCATCCCACCACAGTTCTGAGGGCAGATGCTGGGTATTGTAAATCTCTCCTTGTACCTGTGTAAGGCAAAGCAATACGTTTACCAACTTGCTTTGAATCGTATTTGAAGGCAAAAAACCCCCCAAAAAAAACACATTTAGTACCTTTCTGAAATATATGCACATTCACAATATTTTATCCCTTTAAGCTTAATTTCAATAATTAAGTCACTTTGTAAAATGTGCAGAATTATTATGGGTTAAGTCCAAAAAGGTGCATCCCACATCATGGACTTATCTCTTGAATTCACAGTTTACGTTTTTACTGAGGGCTGGGAGCATAATGTTATACTTCTGGCACTCCAACACTGGACCTTCTGGTCCCAGTTTCTGCAGCTGTAGAGTTGCATGCAGCTGCTATACTCACCTCTCCTGCTCAATCACAGATCGCTTGATATTATGTGAACCCGTTCACAAAA
The DNA here is from genome assembly GCF_965119305.1 of Pelophylax lessonae. NCBI lineage: Eukaryota > Metazoa > Chordata > Amphibia > Anura > Ranidae > Pelophylax > Pelophylax lessonae. The sequence continues at coordinate 149,989,441 of NC_138775.1, forward strand.
CACAAAGTTCTCTGTGAATGAACAGAGGAGGGGAGGGGCAGGCAGATCTGCTGTTTATGAGAAGACAGCGTATCTCCCATCAGAGCTTGAGTGTGTTCACAGTGCTCGTTAAAACTGTCAGTTGCATATTATAAGAGATAAGTCCACGAGGTGGCATGCACCTCATAGTAAGCCAGCAGATTTTAAAAAGTGGCTGGTTAGCTTTACGGAAAAATAACTGTTCATATGCCAGAAATACTGTATTTTACATCATCTCATAATATTTATTACAAAATCAACAACACTTATTGAACAGCTAAAACAAAACACTTTCAATGGTATATGTGACAGAGCATGATTTTTTAAGAATAATTTTGTATTGAGTTTGTGACGTATTGTGGAAGTGAGTGCTGTGTTTTGGAGAAGCTTTTGCTATCCCTGGTTTGGCATCTTAGCACTCCTAAGCCTAGTACAGTACACACAATCACAAAATTGGATGAAAAATACTGCTTTCAGAGCAATTGTACGATAATCTGATGGTTAGTACATAGCTTTCGAGAGCCGATCATGACAGTTCATCCGAAAATATCCAAAGAGAAAAAAAATATTTTTACTCATACGATACAGGATCATATGATTTACGTTTAATCAATACAGTATTTGTTTGAATAAAATCAGAAAAGCAAGGCCACGCATGCTTGGAATCAAAAGAATACATTACAATGCAATGCAACACAGTTGTATTCTGTCGTAATAACATTTTCGTAAGTTTAGTATCCTATTCATTTTTGATATGAGACTAACACTGAAAAAAAAAAAATGGACCATCATTTATCCGAAATTCTAGCAAACCATCAGCAGCAGCTATATGGAAAAATCCACAGAATACTGGATTTGTCAGAGACAATAGGGAGGATAAAATATTAGTATATGCAGGGTGATGCCCCACGATTCTCTGGGGATACCACAACCTCACTGGAGAATGCTATGGCCACAATACAAAGCTTTGGTCGATGGTCAGGCCCAATAATAAATTGGCATAACTCTATCTTATTACCACGAGACCAACGTCAACACCTAATACCCAGCTGCCTGCAGAAAACTACTTTATTACAGTGTGTTCATTTCTTTAGGTTCTGAGATTATATAAAAGTTTAATGAAAAATCTAAAAGTTGGACCCAACTTCCTTTGACTAATGTCAGAAGGTGTGAAGAAATGGTTCCACAAGTTAGGTCAGCTATTCCTTGAACATATCTGGAATGGCAAACCACCTTGACTCAAGTTAAAAACACTGAATCTTTCATGGCAAGAGTAGAAGTTGGGGATTGTTAACCATTGGTTGTATTATGTGGCATTTCAATGGACAGCATTTGTCACTCCTGACTGATCCTTAATAATTGTTGCCATCACGTCTTATAGATGAACAGAAGAGCATCTCAACTTTAGAGACCGGGGCACTCTCTTAATATTTACACAATCCTTCCCTTATTTAATTGAAGATCTACCATTGAAAACTAGAAATATACTCTCATCAAGAACTATAGTCCTATCTGGGACAATAATTACCTTACTGAACTGTTCAATTTGGAAGAGTCAGACCTGTATAAAAAGTTGGCATAACGTATCTCTCTTAGTTATACTGCATCAATACACTTGAATCCTTCCAGCAACTACAAACTGAGTTCTCTCTTCCAAGACCCATTATTATCAGAATCATCAACTCTGCCATGACTTCAATAGTTAACAAAAACTCATTGATCTCAAACTACATGAAATGGAATTGATTTTACACAAAGTTCATTCTCAATATAAGCCGGGCCTTATACTGTATCTAAAATATAAACTGCCCTACATACCAAATATCACAGCCCAATGATGTTATCAAGTAAAGAAAAGTGGATACAGGATTTAGGCACCAGATGAAAAGTGTTCTTGAAGTTCTGCAATAAACATCTCAGATGTCAAGATCTCCCTCTCTGATACTCATGCAGATGTTCCAATTACATAAGAATAATTGGACTACCTTACAAATGTATAATTTTCCTGTAGAGATTCTCAGCTATGCTCTAGGTATGCATTGGGACAGGGTGATCTTATGCCTCGTTTCCACTGAGCAGAACGGTTCAGGTCGGTACAGTTTGGAAGGGCTAGAATGGTCCGGCCTATTCAGGTGAGCATTTCCACTGCAAGTCAGAGCGCCAGGAGCCATGTGGGGTTTACACCAAATGCCTTTTGACGTGAGCATTGAGGTTTTCCTGTCCGCCAATCAGTGGAATGTATTGTGTGATGCCAGTAGCTCTGCCCTAACCGTACCGTACCATTTCCTATGGCCCTACATCTGAAGGAGGACCAGGAATGGTGCGGTTTGGTTTGGTTGTATGGGCCACTTTCATAATGGAAAAACTCAAAATAGCGTACTGTACTGAACTGACCCGAACCAATCCGCTCAGTGGAAACGAGGCATAATTCACATGTTCTGGAGATGCCCTAAACTGGTCCAATACTGTTAAGAAGTATTTGAAATCATTAAAGGAGAAGTATGGCTAAAGGTCTTTTGGTCATACTTCTTCTGTTGATCACAAGAGTGCACTAGGTTTTACACTTATGTGATCCAGATTTAGGCGACAGCAGGCTTTAGCCACTGAGCCGGCCCAGGCTCTGCAGGGTTCTCATAAGTATTGTTGGAATCTGCCAAGATGCCTCAGCGATAGATATGGATAGGGAGGTGAGTGCTTAGAACACCTGTCAGGTTTTTATTGCTGTCTGTGTTCTAGTACAATCGATACAACCAATACAATCTCTCTATTCATCCTGGAGACAATTGTCACTAGGACTGAAATTGAGGGAGATACCAAAATTCTGAGTCACCACCAGAACAAAAAAAGAAACGTTTTGGCTTTAGTTATACTTTAGGCTTTGTGTACACTTGACATTTTTACAGCTGCTTCTGGCAGGTCCCCCCCCCCCCCCCGCGTCTAAACTCCCCTGCATGTTATCCTATGTGTCCATGCACACATAGGGGTTTAGCAGCATTTAGTGGTGGGAGAGTTTGGAGGTAGGGAAAAAAACCACTGCCAGTGCATTCAGGAGCAGCAGAGTTTGGGCAGAAAAAAACACTTAACACTTGTAAGGCTACATGTACACTGGAAGCACACAGTTGGAGGGAAAGCGCTGACAGGAGCAGGCTACTAATGGGTGGTATCCACTAAAACAGTGCCCTATCCAGTGAGCACTAGGAGACTCATTCATAAAAATCACAGTTTATTGACGTCCAACGGCTTGACAAGGCTCATTAGATCGAAACATGTTGCCATAATGACAGGCCGACCTCAGATGCTCTCTCCTTCCTGCCGCCTCCTCCCCCCCCCCATGCCCAGAGCCTGAGCACGGTGAGGACGTCATCACCGAGCTCAGCAACATGCGGACAGTGACCGGGCAGCAGCTTCCCTCAGCCAAGGCACGCTGCACCATCTGCCCTCTTCCTCCATCCAGTGGCACCCGGCACCCGCCTCCCTCGAAAGCACACTCTCCTACCTGCCATTCACACGGCTCCAGTGCAGATTCCATCGTAGAGGACGGACAGATCACGGCTTCCCCTTCTTAAAGGTACCCCACCCCCTGCCATTTACATCAGTGGATCTTTGCTTGAACTTTGTTGACACTTTGTTTTTTCGCTTGATCTGGCTGAATTGTTTTAATATGTTACATTTGGACTTCAATAAACTGTGATTTTTATGAATTAGTCTCCTAGTGCTCACTGGATAGGGCACTGATTTAGTGGATACCACCCATTAGTAGCCTGCTCCTGTCAGCGCTTTCCCTCCAACTGTGTGCTTCCTTCATGTTACCCCCCTTCCCAAGGGGTCTCTCCCACAGCAGCTCAGGATAAGTCAGGCACTTCACGCCTCACCATCACCAATCAGTAAGCGCCGGATCTCGTATGTGTTTTTTTACATGTACACTGGAACTCCCCTAGACTTTAGTATATAGTATCCCATCACTTAGTACCTAGGTGCCAGTGGCCATCGTCCCTATATTGTAGAAAAAGAAGGAATCCCCCATTGGAGGTGGGACTGTGTAAGCAACTGGACACCCAAAAAAGACACTAACAGTGTTTCCAAAAAGCATAACTAAAATAACTTTTATTGATTATACATTGAAAATGAGTGGAGACACACAAACCAAAAACATATATATAAAATTACATGCAAATCACAGCTCATGAAAAGTTGGAAGGACCCTACACGTTTCGGGTGAGAACCCTTCTTCGGGGGTCAGAGACTTGGACAATATGAGTTCACCACTTTGAGTTTCCGAATGGACCGGAGAGCCGTAAAGGTTAAAAACCTGATAAAAATTACCAGTTAGTAGGCATTTAGAGGATGCGTAAGTTGAGGCCTCAGCAAGTTTTAGGCTAGAGTACGGTTGAAAAAAAGTGAAAGAAATGCCGCAAACCCACAAACAAGAAGGTCCCACAAGGATCCGAATAGGCCCAACATTTTTTTTGGAAATGGTCCTGTAGTATAAAGCTACCAAAGCAGCGGGGTCATAGAGTAAGCACAAATTGAAGTGCTGCCAATGTCTCAATATGTATTAGGACGTGAAGCGATCAGTAAGTAAGTGTAAATTTACATCGGCATCCTCTCCCCTAGACTTAAATGCTCCTGGCAGCAGAAAAATGCTAAATGTGGCAAAAACACAGTGCCGCTTTTATCCCTGTTTACCTGCGTTTAGAACTTGGACATTTATTTGCTTCAGTGGCCAGAGTACTGGCCATATAAATGAAGAAACACCCAAGCGCTAAATGCAGCTAGCACTTAGACATGTATTCATGCGTTTTTGCCGCGTTTGCATTTTTCTTTGCCAAGCGTTCCTCTCCTGAACGCGATTCTTCTGCCTTCAGGAGAGCGACGTTTAACTGACCCTAAACTCTGCTGCTCCAAAACTTTGGTAATAACTTAGTGTGAATGGACACATAGGCTTTATTAAATTCAGCTCAGGAGCTTTGGCAAAAAAAAAAACCCAAAAGCTCCTAAACTCATGTTTAGGAGCAGCAGTGTACATGAGGCCTTATTGTGTATAAACGCATCTAAACACACGTTAATGCAAGGCGGGTTTAGCGCTTGAGCGTTAATTAATCTCAATGGCCAGAATAAATTATTTATTCTGGCAAATGTAATGAATTATTGCCCAAATGCTTGATGTAGGTAAATGCGGCTAAACGTGTTACACACTTTTAACCACTTCTTGACCACCCTAACGCAGTTGTACTCATACAGGGTGGTAGCTTTGCGCGGTATCACATATATATATATAAATATTTGGCATTTCTGCCTATAGGGGGCAGGGGCGCCGCTTCTGTGGGTGATCTGTGGGTGTCGGGTCCACCAACTTTACCCACCGGCTATTGGTAAAGAACACAGAACAATGATCTACCTACGTAAACAAAGCAGATCGCCGTTATGACGGGGTGGGGGGAGGAATGGATTCTGTATTCCTGCAAAGCAGGGACTAGAATCCATTTCTCCCCCTAGTAAAAACAGCACAAAGTGGTTGATTTACTAAAATAGGCAAATGCAATATCTGGTGCAGCTCCCCATAGAAACCAATTAGCTTCCAGTTTTTGGGTTTTTTTTGTCAAAGCTGAATTAAACAAGCTGAAGTTAGAAGCTCACTAGCTACAATGCACAGCTTCACCAGATTTTTCACTCTCCAGTTTTAGTAAATCAACCCCACAGTGTACACCAAAACACTAGCTAGGCACACATTTAACTCTTTAATTGCCCTAGATGTTAACCCCTTCCCAGCCAGTGTCACTGATCAATGTATTAGTGTCACTGGTTCCTGTAAAGTGTCAAAAGTGTCAGATAGTGTCTGATTGTCCGAGGCAATATCACAGTCCTGCTAGAAGTCACCAGTTGCCACCATTACTAGTAAAATATAAATAAATAAAAAATGGATTGCTTAGGTAGGTCTACATTTACCGAACAAAATTACAAAGGTAACACTTATTTTTACCCCCATTTTTCATGAGCTGAACTCAAAGATCTAAGAAAGCCGTGATTCATCCTTGAAGAGAACACCTCTTCAAAGTGCCAGGCGCCATTGAATGTGAGCATTTGCCCACTCAAGTCGGTTACGACGACGAACTGCAGTCAGGTCGAGACCCCGATGAGGATGACGAGCATGCAGATGAGCTTCCCTGAGACGGTTTCTGAGAGTTTGTGCAGAAATTCTTTGGTTATGCAAAACGATTGTTACAGCAGCTGCTTAGGTGGCTGGTCTCAGATGATCTTGGAGTTAAAGATGCTGGATGTGGAGGTCCTGGGCTTGTGTGGTTACACTGGTCTGCTGTTGTGAAGCCAGTTGGATGTACAGCTCTGGTGGACATTCCTGCAGTCAGCATGCCCCCTTCAAATTTGCGACATCTGTGGCATTGTGCTGTGTGGTAAAACTGCACATTTTAGAGTGGCCTTTTATTGTGGCCAGCCTAAGGCACACCTGTGCAATAATCATGCTGTACAATCAGCATCTTGATATGCCACACCTGTGAGGTGGATGGATTATCTTGGCAAAGGAGAAGTGCTCACTAAGGTCCCTTTCACACAGGCTTTTCTGATCCGGTCCGCCTGTCAGTTTTTCAGGCGGACCGGATCGGATGCTCCATGCAGCACTATGGAGCAGCGCATGTCAGCAGAGACATCTCCGCTGACACCTGCTGCTATCCAATCTGATGTGGTCCATGAAATCTGGACGGATGGAAACCCTATTTTCCATCCATCTGGAGGATCGGATTGGATAAGATCGGATGAAAACGGACCGCCTATCTCCCATAGAGGTTAGCGGGGCTCTGACAGCTCCATCTCTGCACACAGAGCGGAGGCGGAGCTGTCATCCACCTGCTCAGTGGGGATCGCAGATTGATCCCCGCTGAGCAAAACGGACTCCGTCGGGCACACCGCTCGTGTGAAATTATCCTAACACAGATTTAGACAGATTTGTAAACAATATTTCAGAGAAATAGGCCTTTTGTGTACATAGAAAAAGTCTTAAATCTTTTAGTTCAACTCATGAAAAATGGGGGCAAAACCAAATTGTTGCGTTTATAATTTTGTTCAGTATAGTTTGGTCAATCTAGAGGCGATTGTACAGAGGTTGTATAATTAGATTCAAAGTCTGCAATGTACCCTCTATCACTCATTACCTGGCTCCTTCTGCTGCTAGTAATGAGATGAGTAGTGCAATTGGTTGAGTTTATCTTCATTATTATCAATTAGTCGTGATGATGTGAGTTAAAGGTGTATACAGGTATAGAGGTCCAGGAACCTTTTTAAATTTCACTTTGCTAGCATTAGTGTTACAGATGACACCAGTGCTTACCAGATGACACTCGTACATAGCAAATTTGTTGACTATCTGATTTGCACATATTTAAAGTGTTTGTTACCCCAACATTTCATATATCTTATATGTAGCTGCTGTACCATGTACTTGTATGACAAAGCATCCTGTTCTCTTGGCATTGCTTCCTGTGAAATCCCTGGTGTTCCTGCCAGTCCCTCTGCTTTCCTACTAAAAACTGACCACACTAAACAGGAGAGCACACTGTGGTCAGTTCTCACAGCTCTGAAGAAGGGGGTGCTCCGTCAGTGTGCTTTATAGAAGCATTTGCACTTTCTACCTCATGGTATGCTTTCATGTATAAGCTGTACATCTTTTTACCAGGGGTTTGTGCCTTCCCTTTTTTGTTTTTGCTCTCCTCCAATGATAAAACTTGTCCTGACACACCTCCCCTTCCCAGCCTTTCACTGGGAAGCTCAGTGTGCTGCTGTGTCTCCTCCCCCAGCTCTTATGCAGCTGAGAACAGAGGGAATGTGATCACATAAAAAAGGGGGAAAAAAGGTATTTATATTGTTTTTTTTTTTAAATCTATACACAGATGTTTGGTCTTTTATTTCTAATTTAAAATGAATGGGTTGTTTTACTTGTTTTACAAGGTGATCGTTTACAATTACTTTAATGCACCAACATACCTGCATATTCTTTAATAACTAGGGCGCGCTATGTGTGTGGAATGGTGGATTCTCAGTTTCAAGTGGAGGGGCTTCATATGTCTAGCCCTCCAAGAATAAAAATAAAAGAAAGAGTAAGAGTCATGAAATGTACAAAGTCTCTGTAGTCTAAGATGGCAGAAAATGACAGGTTACCAATTCTGTTATTTTCCACTTCTAAAATATAGGGCACAGTTCTGGGTACCGCATTGTAAAAGAAAAAATTGAAGGTGGGCAACTAAATTCATGAAAAATCCTACAATATAAGTTTGAAAGTTTATGTACAAGCTAGGTATGCTTAGTTTGGAAAACAAATATGTCCTATTAGCAGCTACCATTTTACCATGGTAAAATATAGTCAAGGCCAGTGTACATTTTGGCAAATCTACTTTTAACAAGGACTGTAAGATAGAAACATCATGCATCTGTACAAATAAAAAGGAAAAATCTCCATATATTTAGAAAGGGGTTCTTGCAGTAAGGGTTATGAAACTGAAGGTTAAGAAGGCACTTTTTTTTATCCCTGGCATTGAACCAATTGAGCTTGGGGGTGAAGGTCACGAAGAAAGAAGACAAATTTTCCTTATATTCGCAAAAAGTTGTACAGAGGGTTTGTCTTGCTTTTCTCTGGACCAAAACTCCAGGAGTTATAAAAGGCTTAACTTGATGGACATTGATCTTCACTCAATTTGAATAACTTCTAGGTTCATGCTTAGTGTAGTGCGGGGTGTTGAGGGAGAAGGAGTTCGTAGACCCTGTGTCTTTGTTCTCCATCTCCAGCATGTAATGAAGATATCAGAGGTCTATTGAGTTACTTCTATAAAGAGAACCTACTAACCCCTGTATATGCTATCAACAAAATGCAAAGAAATGAAGTTAAATAATCAAAAATTCAATTAAAACTAGAACACACAGGTATACTGTACATCAAAGCCCTAATACTACACTATTCACATTCATTTTGCCCACTCATAGTCATGGTTTAGGAACCATTCTAAACAGATTAAGTAGGAGTCCCTCCTTTATAGTTATGCCTATATGTGATAAACTCACAATTTTTTTTTTTCTATTATCTTTAGTGGAGAAGTTTGAAGTTATGTTGCATTGGTGTGCATCGATATTGACCTTGGTACATTTTTATCAAAAGTATCACTTCGCTAAATATTTCCTCAAGAGTACTGATGTACAAAGTCAAGAGTACTATATGGAATGGCAGGAAGGATGCTATACTTAAAATATTATCATAAAAAACATAACTTATCAATATATAATAAATAGCCACAACAGACACTTGAGATTGGCAAAATATGGTTTACTTAGTCCCCATTTACACTAGCGCAACTTGTCAGGTGACCTGGTCGCCTGACAAGTCGCGGTGGGTCGCCTGCCATTGAGTAGTACAGGACTGGTTCTAATAGGAGTGACACAAGTCGCTCCGACTTAGAAAAAGGGTCCTGTACTACTTTGGGACGACCTGGAGGCGACTTGCATTGACTTCAATGCAGTGTTAATTTTGGCAGCAAATTTCAATTTAGTTTTAGTCTTAGTCTTAGGACTAAAACGGCATTTTAGTTGTAGTCCCATTTTAGTCTTCTGCAAATGTTTTAGTTTTAGTCGTATTTAGTCGACTAAAACTCCAGTACATTTTAGTCGACAAAAACGTCCTACATTTTAGTTGACTAAAACTCATTTTAGTCATCTATAATCGAATGGGTGTCGTTCAATTGTAATTTGTAATGCATTATTTAAGCATTTCTCTACAATTTCCAAACTCATTATATACTACTGCTGGTTCTGGAGTGAAAATGTTATTATTTATAGTATTAAGCTTTGAGCATGTACCAGTGTTAATTTTGGCAGCAAATTTCGATTTAGTTTTAGTTATAGTCTTTTGACTAATATGCCATTTTAGTTTTAGTCGTATTTTAGTCTTAAGACTAAAATGCCATTTTAGTTTTAGTCGTGTTTTAGTCATCTAAATTGTTTTAGTTTTAGTCGTATTTTAGTCGACTAAAATTGTGTTAATTTAGTCGACGAAAAAGTTTTAGTCGGTTTTAGTCGACGAAATTAACACTGCTTCAATGATATGAAGTCCGTGCATGTCACGCCGAGGTCGCGGTGCCCCTGTCTGAACGGGGTCTTATTACTGGTTTAATAATAATAAATAAACATAACAAGGCAAATCACATAACAAACAACCCAGTCATCACAACTCGGCCATATCAACCACAAACATATTTAAAAAATTAACAGAAAATAACATCGTCCTCCTCAAAACATAGAGGTGACCTTACCACATAATAATTATGGCCACGTTAAACAAGGGGAGGGAGGGAGGTTAAAATTGGGATCAGAGGATTTCCAGAACAGATTGACCCTCACAGTCTTGAACAGCTGATTATATAGCCCCAAAAGCTGGTTTGAGCAGGCTTTTGGAGCGGGAAAAAGGAGCGGGAAGGATTCCCATTCGTTAACCAAAATAGAGGTAAAACTAATTTACCTAGATAATTGTCTAAAACTACCTAGCTACGCAAAAGGCAGGAATTTGAAGCGTGAAGAAAGTGCTGACTTAGCTAAGGAGTCAAAAGGTCAAATTACCAATGCCTCAGAGTTTCCTATACTAAAAACCCCTTTACCTATTACTAATAATTGACCATTAATTAGCTTAAATTAACCCCTTTCGCCATCCCATAAGAAAAGGGGGGGATAAATGCCCCACTTTTCCCATATTTTGATTCTACAGATCTTTCAATATTAGAAAATATATGGTGTTAGCAGCCCTCAAATTTTCCACTCGCCTACTAGCATTTTGCGAGTGGAAAATTATTTATGGCGAGCGTGGGGCTGCTCCGGCCGGGTGCCGCTCAGGGGAAGAGGAAAGCCGATGGTCCATCGAGCGGGGATCATGCCCGTCAATGCACTTACCAGTGCAGGGGAAGAGAGAGGAGAGGAAGAGGAAATCTGGCCGGATAATCACAAAGCACGATCGTTCCGCTGTAACAGCTTTCATTGTAATTGCCGGGCGCTCAGACACACACAGTCTCGCCTCCTAGCCCGGCTTCTTTGATAGACAGAACACCTGGCCAACCAGGACGTGTGACGTCTATCAAAGGAGTCGGGCTAGGAGGCGGGACTGTGTGTGTCTGAGCGCCCGGCAATTACAATGAAAGCTGTTACAGCGGAACGATCGTGCTTTGTGATTATCCGGCCAGATTTCCTCTTCCTCTCCTCTCTCTTCCCCTGCACTGGTAAGTGCATTGATGGGCACAAGTGAAGCTGCATTACTGGACCCAATTAAAGCTGCATTACTGGACCCAATTAAAGCTGCATTACTGGACCCAATTAAAGCTGCATTACTGGGCACAGTTAAAGCTGCATTACTGGGCACAGTTAAAGCTGCATTGATGGCACAGTTAAAGCTGAATTGGTGGGCACAGTTAAAGCTGCATTGATGGGCACGGGTGAAGCTGCATTGATGGGAACGGGTGAAGCTGCATTGATGGGCACGGTGAAGCTGCATTGAGGGGCACGGTGAAGCTGCATTGAGGGGCACGGTGAAGCTGCATTGAGGGGCACGGTGAAGCTGCAATGAGGGGCACGGTGAAGCTGCATTGAGGGGCACGGTGAAGCTGCATTGAGGGGCACGGTGAAGCTGCATTGATGGGCACGGTGAGGCTGCATTGATGGGCACAGGGGAGGCTGCATTGATGGGCACAGGGGAGGCTGCATTGATGGGCACAGGGGAGGCTGCATTGATGGGCACTGGGGAGGCTGCATTGATGGGCACTGGGGAGGCTGCATTGATGGGCACTGGGGAGGCTGCATTGATGGGCACTGGGGAGGCTTCACTGATGGGCACTGGGGAGGTTTCACTGATGGGCACTGGGGAGGTTTCACTGATGGGCACTGGTGAGGTTTCACTGATGGGCACTGATCGGGCCATACTGATAAGCTTCATTGATGCTGCTGCACTGATGGGCACTGGTAGGCTGCATTGATGGGCACTGATAATGTTGTTATTAATATTTACTTTTATAACTTCTGCAATAATGCAAAAATATTTAACAGTGTCATTCTATGAGATAATTTATCAAGGCATGTTTAGGGGCTGGATTAGGGGCGGGCAGGGTAGGAGTTGGGTGGGGCAACTGGTGGCGAGTAACACTTAAGGCCTGGCTAGTAGCTCAGGACTTCAAATTTTGAGCCCTGGGTGTTAGGGTCCCTTCACAAACTTTGAAATTTGAACCGTGTATGTGAAAAACATAAAAAATGGTTTGGCCAACTGAGGAGCTAATTCAGAAGCAGTTCTTGTCAGGGCAAGGGTCAGATTTATCAAACCAATGTGTGGAATTCTTCACTTCACAAACGTATTAGCCTGGGAGAAATGTGATAGCTCGGCTTTAGAAAGTGCAGAGTTCGAGAACAACATGTCATGTTTATAATCTAGAGAAAAATATGACAGAATAAATCCTGGCAAGGCCATCTTTATTTGGTTGGAAGAACACATAAGCTATTGCTGCTGCCAAGCAGACAGTTCTGACTTCACAACTCTACAAAAATATATATCTGTGAGGTAAATTCTGTTTTCCAGGCAGTGGCACACTGAAAACAAGATGATTTTGTACTTGCCTCATATTTTCCTAAGACAAGGCCTGAGACTGGCATACAGCTATTTTTTCACTCAAGGCAGGGAGAATTTAGGATTAGTATTAATGTAAGGCATTAGAAATGAGAAAACTTCCTAAAACTTGCTCCTCCAACACATTGCATCTGATTTAGTAAAAGGAAATTCACAATTCATAGAGAAATCCCTATGAAAATAACGTAAACGCTTGTGATTCAGGTTTGTATGAACGTGCAGATATCTGTGCACCCAGAAAAAAACTGTAAAGTTTAGGCATAGCAATTTTCACATTGGCCACCCTGGAGCAATATACTGTAAGTATGTACAGTGGGTATAAAAAAGAATCACCCCCCTTTTACTACTTCAGTACAGGGCACTTTCACCCCCTTCCTGCCCAGGCCAATTTTCAGCTTTCTGTGCTGTCGCACTTTGAACGACAATTGCGTGGTCATGCAACACTGTACCCAAATTCATTTTTTATCCTTTTCTTCACACAAATAGAGCTTTTTTTTGGTGGTATTTAATCACTGCTGGGTTTTTTATTTTGACAAAAAAAAAAAGTTTTCTTAGTTTCTGTCAGCAAATTGTTTAAATAAGTAATTTTTCTCCTACACTGATGGGCGATGATGAGGTTGCACTGATGGGAATTGATAGGCTGCACTGATGGGTACTAATGAGGGGGCACTGATGGGGTGGCACACATGACAAGGCACTAATATGCAGCACTGATGGGCACTGATAGGTGGCACTGATATGCAGCACTGATGAGCACTGATAGGCAGCTCTGATAGACATCGATAGGTGGCATTGATGGGCACTGATAGGCAGCACCTATGGGCAATGATAGGTGGCACTGATGGGTGTCACTGAAGGGCACTGATAGGCAGCACTTATTGGCAAAGATAGGTGGCACTGATAGGCGGCACTAAAGGGCATTGATGGGCGGCACTGTTGGGCACTGAAAGATAGCACTGATTGGAATAACTGATGGGCATAGATTGGCCTTACTGATGGGCACAGACTGGTGTCATTGATGGGCAAAGACTGGTGTTACTGATGGGCGCAGAGTGGCATCACTGATGGGAACTGTTGGGGCTGCATTGTAGGGCTGCAACTAACGATTATTTTGTCTGTCGACTAATCTAGCGATTATTTTTCCGATTAGTCGACGAATCTAACGATTATTTTTATTTTATTTTTTTTTGCTTAATTGAGTGTTCTTTTTTTGATTAGCTAATTAATCCTTTGAATAACAAAAAGTACAGACCCCTCAGTAAGCCCCCTCCCAGTACAGACCCCTCAGTAAGCCCTCCCACCTAGTACAGACCCCTCAGTAAGCCCCCTCCCAGTACAGACCCCTCAGTAAGCCCCCCCTCGCAGTACAGACCCCTCAGTAAGCCCCCCTCCCAGTACAGACCCCTCAGTAAGCCCCCTCCCAGTACAGACCCCTCAGTAAGCCCTCCCACCTAGTACAGACCCCTCAGTAAGCCCCCTCCCAGTACAGACCCCTCTGTAAGCCCTCCCACCTAGTACAGACCCCTCAGTAAGCCCTCCCACCTAGTACAGACCACTTAGTAAGCCCCATTCCCAGTGCAGACCCCTCAGGCTCACCTGCGATCACATGATGCTGCTGGAGTGGCGCGTGACGTCTCGTCTGTGTGGGACAGTGGGAGGGATCATCGGCATTGGCGGCAGTCTGCAGCCACAGAGAGTCAGCTCAGTTGATGTGCAGGCGGAGCCGCCCCGGGACATCATGCCGCTCACATCGGCTGACGTAGAAGAGCCGGACACTCTGGACTGGAGCGCAGCGGGGGCCAGGGCGGGGCAGTGCAGCCTGCAGCGGCCCCTATCAATGCAGCGGCCCGGCCGGCAATGCGAGCAGGGGGCGTGTGACGTCACGCGTCGACGCCTTTCACGCACGTCGACGTATTTCTGTAGTCGACGTAATCGATTACGTCGACGCATCGTTGCAGCACTACTGCATTGTAGTCAATAATCACTACTATTCCTTAATGCTGGCTTTTGAAAATTACAAATGAAGCAACACTTTTTGAAAGATAAAAGGTGCCCTTGTCTACAAATATATAGATCAGACCAAAATGAAGGACAAATGAGGAGGAAAGAGGGGCAGAGGGACTTTGTTCCAAATCAGGGACAGTCCCTCGAAATCGGGGACAGTTGGGAGTTATGGTAAATGGTTACCTAGTTTGGCATATAAGGCAAAGCTGCGTTCCCTTTGAATATCCAGTCATGTGTGAGGGAAATGAAAAGGACAGGATTTCTTCTTTGCAAAGTGAACATACAGGGTTTTTTTTTTTTTAC